>NW_026294753.1:657500-1122500 GCF_026119805.1 Tympanuchus pallidicinctus | reverse complement strand
GTGCTAGGAAGATCAAGTGCTAATGATGGTTCTGGCACGTTGGTGACAGTTTTGTCTGTTGTATGTATATATATTTTAACTGTGAGACCACATGGGAGGCTCTTTATGCAGTCGAAGTGCCTTTGACAGCCGCTGAGAACACATTGGCTCCTTTCTGCTGGCAAAGGACTCATCCCATTAAAGGCTGTCTATAAAGGGAAGGGAAATGACAAGGGTGCTTGGGAGGGAGCGAGGCAGCAGGAGGAGACAGGAGCTGCCACCACCAATGTCATTACCAAGAATGAGAAGGAGCTTTTGCATAAATGCACCATGTGTTTTCATTAGTGGTGGCGGGGAATGTGCTGCTCTGAAGACAGCATTTATTCAATTGAAAGGAAAACAGATACCCTGCATCTGTCACATGTGTCCCCATGGCCTTGGCCTGGGAGCACCACTGCCATGGGCTCTGTGCATCCTCAGAGCACCCCCAGCCAGGAATGGGTTCTGGTTCCTATCTCAGCTCCAGGTCCTCTCTTCTCCTGGGTCCAGCTGCCTAGGGTTGCCATTGCTACCACGTTAATAAGTCTTATTTAAATGTTAAAACATCAGTGCACTTGTGGAAAATGACATTTAAGGTCTGCTTTGGTGGAGCTCAGGTCATCCTGGCCACCCCCTGCCCCCAACATGCCTGGTTCTGATGCAGTGGCAGGGGGGCTGTTCTTCTCTGCCCAATGAAAATGTGTGAGGCAGTGCTGCTCATCAGCCCTCTTCTTTTATTCTGGGTTTTAACATTTCTCCTGATTTTGCTGAGCAAAGGGGCTGCGTTATGCCCAGCACTGACACATCACCCGATCCCCCAACCAAAGCCTGGTCACAAAGCAGCATGCGTTGGGTCTCTCCTGTTTGCTCCCAGAGCTCCCTCTGCACTTCCCAAACATGTCCTGAAGCCAAGGCAAGGGCTGCTGTTGGTGAGTGTGCCGAGAGTCTGAGCGGATGGAGCAGGATGGAGAGTTGGAGCTGGGGCTGCTGGGAGAGGGCAGCAGGCTAGCAGCACCCTATGTGCCCAATGCTGGCTAAATGAAGCCTCTTTTTGATCTATAAATGATGGGTTGAGCAGAAATACCCCCGAAAACCCACAGCCTGCACTTCCCAGGCTTTCCAGGAACTGGGAGAAGCCGTCCCCTCAGATCAGCATCGCCTCATTCGCTTACGTAAAAAGAAATAAGACTGATGTGGTCTGAAACCTCATCCATCAGGCTCAGGGTTTGCTCACCAGCCAGGAGTGCAGAGCACGATTCCCACTCCTGGGAGCAAAAGGTCCCCAGCACTCTGCACTGTTCCCCAGCAGCTCAGCACTGCCCTACCACCCTCCTCTATGTGCACCTCCTGTGGCCGTGGTTTCCTCATTCCTGAGGTGCTTTGGAAGCTGTGGGCTTCCATCTCAGCCCCTCCTCCACAGATCGGCTGCAATTTCCAAAGCTGATTAGAGAAGGCAAATGAATTCTTTCATTAGGAGAAGCATTGTTATAATTAGGGGAGAAATTTTGTGCTGATGCCTTTTAGAAAGGGAGAGGAGAGAAAAACCACCTCTGCTTGATACGGCTTTAAGGCCTCTTTATTTGAAAGAGAGCAATGTATTTATATATATTTATATGTTTGCTGGCCATGCTGAGCCACTGCAGTTTGTTAACACAAATAAAAATCATCATTATCATAATTCGTTGCAAAAAAAAATTAAAAAATTCCAGAGGTCATGGAGATATTTTGTGAGATATGGGTGAATCGAAGCAAATTGCGTTTGCAGCTGCTGGCATTTCCAGCTCCTGCACAGCACCCAGTGTTAGGCTGGGGGAAGAGATAAATAGAGAGGCAGAAAGATAAATGGAGAGCAACAGATAGACGGGTTTGTGCAGCATTTCCATGTATCACTGTTGGGTGACACGGTGTGAGTTATCTCTGTCATTACAGCCCTGCAGATTGCTCCCAGGACCTGCGTGCAGCACCTGCCTGGAGATGCCCACCCCTGCTGCAGGGGAAGGTGGAATACAACAGGATCGAGGCTTCCTGCATGCTGCTGGGTGGCTGGGAATCCCTCCTGCTCTTGGTGACACAAGGTGATCGTGGCAGCTTCCAGCTGCCACGTCTGGTTCTTCTCTTGCCCATCAGGAAGAGGTGGAGTGATTGGGTTTGTTCTGGCTCAAAAGCATGGGGGCTCTTCATATGGGTAAGTCCAGACGTTGCACACCCTGTATGGGCCGTGAAGAACAGGGAGAAGGCCTTCAAATGGTGGGATTCCTTGAAGAAAGTTTTTTTTTCCAATGCCCCTGGTGTAGTGGGAACTGCAGGGTTGTACAGAGGCCTCTGCACCCGGGGCAGCCCTGGTGTTGGATCGGGATGGTAAAACCACCTCACTAAACCAACTGCACAGACAGACCCATGAATTCCTGGCAGAAACTGCTCCCAATTTCTGGTTCTGAAGACTGAAAATCTCCCTTCATCGATACATATTGATGTAGTGGAAGTGGCTTCTCTCTGGCCAGGGTCAAACTGGTGAGCAAGCAGAGCAGATTGGGGTCTGCAGGGAAACAAGTCATCTCACCCCAGCATTGCCTAGGGGAGAGGGAAGTCATGGCTATGAAAACCAAAGGGGCTGCTGCAATCAATCAAACTCCTGTCCCTCTGCTCTTCCCTTCGGAGAGGTTGGAGTCTGATACTTCATCTGAAGGCTGTTTCTCTCTCTTCAAAATCTATAAATTGCTCTCCCCCGGGGATGTTGAACACGAGCTTTCTGCCTTCCTGCAGGACAGCTGCAGAGCTGGGATGTTGCTGAAAGCTTCGCTCCACTCTAAGCTACCTGGTGTGTCTGTACATGTTGAGTCTGCTTTTGCTAAACAGGTCTGTTTCCATGTTTTGGTGGCTGAGATGCACCAAGAATGCCCTATCATTTATTATTTTCAGTACTTGGCAGCGTATTATTGCTTATGAGAGCATCAGCGCTGGGAGCCTGGGGATGTTCTGATAGAGAAGTTTTACTGAAACTGCCTGAATCTGCCTCATCCATGAACCATGTCTTTCACAGAAGTGTAACAGCCAGGTTTAATCTGGCTGATCTGGGAGATGAGAGAAAGTGTTTCTCTTTTTTCTTTGCCCCTGGTGCTGGGTTGAGGTCAGGACCACCACAGTCCTGTCCTACAAAGAAGGTGCTTGGGGGGCTGCGGCCCTTGTGCTGTGCTCCATCTCCATCCACTGGGACAGAGCAGTGCAGCAATGCCAGCAGATCCATTTCTTTGCGATGCTCCTTTAAGAAGGTACAGATAAATGCTGAGCAGTCAAGGGGAAAATAAAAGCAGTGGCACAGCAATTGACATCTTGGGCTAAGAGCAGCTTGCTCCATTGCTCCAAACCAAACAGACCTGCATCCTCAGACCCAGGGTGCCAACATCTGCCTGGTCCCCAGCTGTGCATAGGGCAGCTGTGCACATGGTGGGATGGAGCAACCTGGGGAGCTCATGAACAGCTTCCTGTAGACCCAGATCCAAGAAGCAAAGAGATGAGTTTCTCTGCTGCTCCCGGGCTCTGCAAAGTTAACAGGATGTTTTTGCTGGAACGTTGGACTGTTCTGAACTGCTGAGACATTCCCGGGATTTCTGCAGGGCTGGATAAGGGACAAAATCCCTTCCCCAGGACGATGCTGGCTGCAGTTGTTCTGCCAGGCCACGAGGCCAAGCAGTGAGTCTGCTTGGCGAGAAGTATTGCAGATATCTCCCACGGCTCCTCACACACCCACTTCCCCAGCAAGTCCAAAGGAGCCTTCCTGGCTCTGAGCAAACCTCCAAACCCTGAACCTTGGCTGGTCCCGCATCACTCATGTTGCATAAACTCCCACTGAGATACGGTGTCGCGTTCTCCGTCCTGTCTGCTTTTTGTCCCGGCAGTCCATGCAGATGCTCTGTACCCAGCCCTGTGCACTCGGTCTCCTTGTCTCAGGGTTGAAACACCTCCTCCTTACCCCAGGCTCTGCTCTGTGCACCCTTCAAATCAGCAGCCCTAGCAGCTGTCCCAAGGACAGGGAGGCAGAGCTCCTGTTCCTGCTGGCTGTCATTGCAGAGCCCCGCGCCAGCAGCCACACGGAGGAGCTGCCACCGCAGCCAGCTGGTCAAATCCTTCCAGGAAAATGTAATCACTTCCAACGAGCTGAAAAGCAATTTAGACGAGAGCTTTGTGGCTAAAGATCAGCGGGCCCAGAGACCATGTGTGCTCAGCAGCTCTCCCCAGCCTGGCACGGAGCAGGAAAGCTGGCAGCTCCTGTCGTCCTGCTGCTCGCCTGGAGCTGCTCCATGCCAGGAGAGGAGAGCAGAACGCATCTGAGCCAGGCTGTGCACAGACCTGCAGGCTGTCAGGATGGCCTGGATGCATGGGGCTGCGAGCCAGGGGACATTTTGGTACTGGGGGATCCGAATGACCTTCTTATGATCCTGTGTGTTAGCCAGGAGCTAACTGTCTCACTGAAACCCTGGAGCAGCCTCAGATTTATGGAATCATAGGATCATGAAGGTTGGTAAAGACCTCTTGGATACTCAGGTCCCACCCCACCCCCACCGTGCCCCATGCCCACATCTCTCAGTGCCACATCTCCACAGCTCAGTAACACCTCCAGGGACGGTGACGCCACCCCTCCCTGTGCAGCTGTGCCAATGCATCACTGCTCTTTTGGAGAAGGAATCGGTCCTAATACCCAACCTGACCATCCCCTGGCACAACATGAGGCCACCACATCTCATCACATTGCCATTACCGGGAGCAGAGGCTGACCCTCCCTTGCCACATCCTCTCTTCAGGCAGCTGCGGAGATCGATGAGGTCTCCACTGAGCTCCTTCTTCCAGGAGGTGTTCAGCTGCTGACAGCATCCTCTGACCTCTGACAGTCATTTCTGGGAGCCCTGCAGCCCACGTGTGCCATCAGAGCCGTTTGCCCATCGCTGCCAGCTGCCTCCAGCCCCACTCAGTGCTCCAATCCATCTGCTCCAGGCCTGGAAAGAGGAAAGCTTTTGCAGCATTGGCCGAGCGATGACTGCAGCTGATGCAGAAGAGGCTGCATTTCCTCTTGTGTCATCCCGAGTTGAGGTGATAGGAAGTGCTGCTCTCAGATTTCACAAAGGTATTCAGTCTGTCCTGAAAAGCCAAAACCTGACGTCCCTGAGCTGAGCCTCCCTTCCAAGTCCGATTTCCAAGTATTTATCTTTTTGAAATGTTTAATTATAATTAGCTTAAATTTCAAAACAAGGGGTCGACTGAACTGGAAAATAGATTTTTTTTTCTCTCCTCTGAGAATGTCAAAACACTTCATTTTGACAAATTTAGAACTCCTTCCAGATTTTTTCTGACTCAAGAAATTAATCAAAACTGACCTTCTCTTGAAATAAGTGTTGGTTTAAAAAAAAAAAAATCAGCATTTTCCAGTGGAAAAATTATTCATCCAAAAACTCCTACCACATTTCCGTCCTGACTTCTTGTCTATGACTTCTACGCCTCTCCTGTGCTGCTTTCCCATAACTAAGATCCCTTGCTGGATTCATTAAAATGGGCAAAGAGACAACGCCAGGAGCAGCTCCAGCCTCAGCAAGAAACTGTTGAGCAAGAAAATGTTTTGAACATTTTGCTCTGCTCTGCGTCTGCAAGCCTGAGGTTGAGCAGACGTCAAGGTGTGGTGTCCATAGGGAACACCTTCCACGCTGCAGCCTGGGACCCCTGAGATCCCCACCTCCACCCAGCGTGCGTTCTCTCTTCTTTTGCCTCTCCCCTATGAACTGACTTCAGCTACCAAGCCTATAAACACAAATTTATTGTTGGTGCGATCCAGGAGCTGCTTCAAACAGATCCTGACACCTTGCTGAGCCTTCGCTTGAGCAGTTCAGCTGGGATGAGATGCACGTGTGTGCATCTGGAGTAATTTCAGTGGTGGAGTACACCGAAAAGCTCAGCTTTCTGTAGGATTTATTTATATTGAGACTGAAATTAGGTCACTGATACAAGCAAGCAAAACTCTGCAGTGAGTTTGGTGCAAAGACATTGACAAAATGAGCTGAGAAGAGGTCACAGAGATGGTGTGGTGATGGGTGACCTTTGATCTTGGTGATTCATTTTTTGTGGTGTTGTCTTGCAGCACAGAGCAGACAGAGGGTGACACAAAGGGAGGAGCCCAGTGCTGGATGTGCTACTGCCAGGGGTGACTTGGGAACCCACACCTCCCAGCACAGCTTTCCCCCAAACAAGGTGTCCTCACCTACGGTTTCCACAGGGCAGGAGCCCCCTCCAAGATGTGTTTGGGAGGACACCAGCCAGGGCCAGGACATCATCTGAATCCAGGAACCTGCTGGATCCAAGACGCCAATCAGATCCAAGACACCAACCACACTCAGGGCACCAACCGGACCCAGGACACCATTTGGATCCAGCAAAGCCAAGTGTTGCTGGAGCAATGATTTAACCTGCTGGGTGCTGAAGGACGAGTGTTGCAGCCTGTGCCCAAGCCATCATTGTTTTACCTGTATAAAGCGCATGGATACGAAGGACTGTGGCAGCAGGACTGAGGTTTTATGGTTGCTAGTGCTGCTGAAACGTGAGATTTATTTCCTCTGAATCCAGTGCCCTGTGCTACCCTGAGCAGGATGACAGTGATTTACTACCAAACTACGCCTGTCTCTGCTGTCCATGATCAAAAAAATCATAGAATCACCAAGGTTGGAAAAGACCTCTAAGATCATTCAGTCCAGCCGTCCACCTACTGCCAATATTGCCAAACAAAGCATGTCCCTAAGCGTGAGATCCACCCTTTCCTTACACATCTCCAGGGATGGTGACCCCAGCATTCCCTGGGCAGCCTGTGTCAGTGCATCAGGGAGAAGAAATCATTCCTAATACCCAATCTGACCACCCCACGGAGCAACTTGAGGCCATCACCTCTCATTCTATTACTGTTATCCAAAAGCAGATGCTAAACCCCCACCACAACCTCCTTTCAGGCAGCTGCAGAGAGTGATGAGGTTTTCCCCTGAACTCCTCCAAATGGACTCATCCCATTCCCTCATGTGCTGTGTGGGGCTGTTGTACCCAAAGTGCAGCACCCAGCACTTGGTCTTGTTGAAACTCATCCCAACAGCCTCAGCCCAGCTGCCAGCCTGCCCAGGTCTCTCTGTAGGGTCTTTCTACCCTCAGGTGGCCCGACACTTCCCCCAGCTCGGTGTGACCTGCAGTCTTTCAGAGGGTGCTAAAATAAAGCAGATACACACACAAGCTTCATCGCTTCTGTGAGTGCCTCAGGACTGTCCTGGTTGAGCCAGGTGAGCAGCATGGCTGGGGTGGCATAGGGCAGCATTCAGCTGCGCCAACCCAAGCGGCACCAAGGGCCTGATCCTGCCCTCAGACAGGCACCAGCCCACAGCGACCGTGTGGGCAGAGAGCAGGGGCCAAGTTCCTTGCTAGGATTGCAGACCGATTTGCTAACGCCTGCAAGGTGCTGGCTGGGAGCTGATGGAGAGCTGCACGGTGTCACCGGGTCTCCTGGGACCCAGAGCGGCAGGGACCTGCCTGAGCACCCCTCTGCCCCTTGGGAGTGCTACCTGTCACCGTGTTAAACGAACCCTCTTGTGCAAACAAGCCCCAATTCCCCACGGACTCCCACCTTCGCCCATCTCCTCCAATCAGTTCCCCGAAACGCAAATCCTGACACAGCCACCACGCACAGCCACCTTTGAATGAAGTTGCCATAGTTACTGGTGCCTCACAGCAGCAGGCTGAGCTCATTAAAATGATTTGAATGGCTACCCTATAATCAAGACGCTGGGGAGGGGAGGCGGCCCCGGGACATGCCAGGCACAGCAGAATCGTGCACCCCAGGGTGGGTGCATGGGCTCACAAGGGAGGCACAGGGACAGCACAGAGCTGCAGCGTTGCAGGTGGTGGTGCACAAAATGCACTGGTCCCTCTTGTGGGTGGGCTCTGCTGTCACAATGTGGTCACTTTGTCCCCAGACAACTCCAGCAGCGATGGAGTCCCACCTCTGGAGCAGCCCAGTGGGCAATGCTGGGCTCCGGATTCCCAAAGCGTGGTTTGCAACATGAACCAGAGCGTTACTCCACTCTCTCAATCCATATTTTACAAGTAACTCCTTGAGGGGAAAAAAAAATAAATAAAAATGTCATTGGATGCATCCAAAACATTCTGCCAAAATAAGGTTTTATCTTTTTTTTTTTTATTTTTTATTTTTTTTTCTCCCTCCAAGGCTGTGAGAAATGAGTATTTCGGGGTTTAGCTTAAATTAAAACAGAATTTAAAAAGTTAGTATTAAAAATATCGTAGACTACTATAAGAGATAAAGCCCTGGGGGTGCTGAAAATATCCTGATGAAAAAAACCATCAATCCCATCAGGTCCTTCCAGGGCACTTCTGCTCTGAGGAGATGACTGTGGATCCCAATGGTGGTGCGGGCGCAGGGGTGGAGGTGTGTGTGGGCATCTGAGCATCTCCACATCTCCACATCTGGGCACCTCCATGGCCCCAGCGTGGCAGCAGGACCTTTCTGCTGGGAGTGCTGAGGGCTGCTCCATGGGTTGTTGCCACCATTAAGGCTGGAAAGACCACTCAGGTCACCCAACACAACCTTCAGCCCAACACCCACCAGCCCATCTCCACACTCAGCTGATGTTTCACTATGCCATGCCATGGCTTTCTAAAGCAGCCCTTTGGGTCTCCCATTTGTGTTTTCCCATAGCACTGAGCATCAGTACCCACCACAGCTGCTCTGCTCCCAGCACCCCACAGCTCCCTATGCTCCCTCCCCACGGCAGGCACGGCCCCACACCCCTCGCTGTGCAGAGAGCTATCAGGGTACACAGATAATCTTTTACTCTTCAGTACAAATAATTTATTACATTAAAATAACGTTTTTAAAAAATGAGTACTTTGGGAATAATTCAGGCTCGCCTGCGGAGGCATTTTTCAAAGTGCCATAATAGGCACTTAGAAATGGGTGGTTATTTTTATTCTCCGAGCCTGTCAAGAAGCTGATGGATCGAATTGGCTGATGACAAGGCAGCTGAGTGCTCGTAGACGGAGACCACAGCGTGAACACGGAGCCCGTTACAAATGAGCAGCCAGCTCAGGTCGCAGCTCTCCCAGCACCGCTGCAGCCCCTTCCCCCCCATCCCCATCCTCATCCAGATGGGGAGACACATCACCCACCCCCTCTCATCTGTGCTAAATGCCCCTCACATCCTCCATCCGTTCAGCAGGAGGAGCCCCCCAGGGCGGCAGGTGATGGCTCCTCTCCCATCCCATTGCCCCCAGGGGACACAGGGAGGAGCTCTGCCAGCAGGACCCCATCCTGAGATGCCACCGGCTCTTGCAGCAGGGCAGGATTACAACACAGTGAGGGTGTCAGCACCCAGAGGCATCTCCTGGCTGCAGGGCTCTCCTGCTGCTAGACTGAGGAAGCTGGCAGAGCGCTGGGTGGGTCTGGCTGTGTGTGACTACATTCTGCTCCTCCAGCCCAACTGCTGTCCCTGTGCTCCTCAGCCATGCTCAGCCTGAGCAGTGAAGATCTTTTGGGCTCCTCCACTGATGATGCAGAACTCCATGTCTGAGCTAATGGGGATCCTCCCTGTCTGCTGCCAGCCACAAAACACAGCTGTGCAAACGTGGTGCCACCCTCAGCAGCGCATACATATGCAGCACAGAGGGCTACATGTGATCCATGCAAAGAGGGAAATGGAAAATACACTCCGCCCTCAGTGCCTACGCTGCCTTCAGATGACACTTCTTCAGGTGGAACAGGAGGGAATCTCCCTGTTCCTGAAGAGGAGAGAAATGTTGGGGCCAAACAAGGGGCATGGATGGGGCAGGAGGGGGTGGGTGCATTGAGTGCATGCCTGCAGGCATGGGTCCTGCTGTGCCAGGATGTGATCAAGGATGATTGAGAGCTGCTGTGCTGCAGGAGGCACCTGTGGGGCAGCGTGCACTCAGCCTGCAATCACTCATCACCTCGAAGCCCATCTTTTGCCCATCCTTTCTGCCCTGCCACGTGGTAATGCAAAAGCCCTATAGCCCACACAGCAGCCAACAGCCTGGACTGGGGCTCTTTCCCAGCCCGTGGGCACTCTGCATATCTCAGATGTCTCCTGACACATCTTCCAAGACCAGCTGTGAAGGAGCCAGCTAATCGTGTTATGTCAGAGAGAGAGGGGAGGCGGGGAGGGAGCTGCAGGCGGACCTGCCGTGCCTTGGAGCAGTGTGAATAATTGATAAGGCCACTTGAAAGGGCTCACGCTGCAGTGCCCTGCATCAGCCGGCCCTGCCCTGCTCCCTGCTGCCTGTGCTTTCCTGTGCTCAGAGGAGAGCAGCAGAGCATCAATCAGAGCCCACCTGGGCAGGGTCAGCCCAGGCACTGATTGTCACAAAGGCAGATCGTGCTGAGGAGGCATCACCCACAGCAGCTCTCCTACAGTGAGGAATAACCCCATCTATACCTGGGTCTGAGCCCTTCCTGCTCCTTGCAGAGGCTTGGACAGGGAGGTAGTCCTTCCATCTGGGCAATCGCAGTTCTATGATTGTACGAAACCTACCCAGTGCTGTGTCCAACTTCATAAAGGATTTGGTTTGTAAATGGCCACATGTTCCTGTCTGAAGCTGATAGACCCCTCAACTGGGCTGTATCAAAGGCAGGAATGCTGGAAACCTGCTGCAATTCGGATGGGGTCTCTGGAAGACTTGGTGAGCACAGAAGGGGCAGCTGGATGTTCTGGGAGAAGCTATGAGACCTGGGCTCCTCCCGAGCTGTTTTCCCCCTGCTGACCAGCATGCAGGTGCAGCCTCATCAGCATCCTGTGATCTCCAGAAAGGCCAATGGAAGCTCATGGTGACAGCTGCCAGTTGTGGGCCCTGGCTTGCTCAGGAGCAGTGGGTCAGTTTAAGGTGGGATGAAATGGTGGTGGATCTGCAGAGATTTTCCAATCAAACTCTCTTTCCTCAGGAAAGTGCAGTGGGTTCTGGGTTACTTGTTCTCCCCAGAGCAGCCTGTGTGATGCACTGACCCTTGCTGCCCTCCTGTCCTCACCCCAAAGCTTTTCTCTCGCCTCCATCACCCTGAGATCAAGGCACATCCAATTAGAAGCAACAATCACCTTTGGCTTTTGGGGGTTGAAAAGCTTCATTATGTTGTATTTCTGCTCTTTTAGATTCTTTGCAGCTCCCTGCTGTACATCACGTCCATCCAGTGGAGGATGAGAGGGTCACTGTATGTCATGCTGTGGTTCTTCGTGGGGATGGGGCTGAGTCACTGCATGGTGTAAGGTGCTTTGCTAAAATAGGGGTAAGTAAATAGGTTGCACACTAAAACGTTCCTGTTTTGCCCAAGTATTTTGCACAAGGGGTTCTTCTGCACTTGCTGTCCTGCCTATCCCAAATGGAAGAGACCCTATGAGCAGAGCCAGAGCAGCAGTTCTGCTGGATGACAAACACAGCACCTACTGCTGAGTGGAAAACCTCAGCTGAGGGCAGGAAGTGGAGCAGCAGTGTTTATCTGCAGCTTATCCAGAATCCTGTTGTGGTTACTTGGATGAGCAGCGCTGATCGATGCTGCTGTGGCCTCTACCCACGAGTCCACAAGAACAGCACAGCCCTGGACAAAGGGCAGTAAAGCACCTCTCGAGCAGAGCTGAGCTCTGGCTCTGGGTTTACAGACTCACAGGGGCCTTGGGCAGGTAAAAGACGCATTTCCACCACCTCTGCCTCTTGCTGGGAAGACGACAGGAGGGTCATTTCCAGCCCCTGGCTGCAGGCTCTTTCACTCTCACCCAGCTCAGTCGGTGCATAAAGGTGCCTCTGTTCATTTGCAGCCAGAGCGTGCTGTCATTTTTCTGTGATTTAGTAAGATTAAGAAATGCTCGTCTGTGGTCCGCAGTGAATGTATTAACACGTGATGCCTCCAGGCATTCCCATGAACAGATGCAGACGCATGGGCTCAGACCCCCATTTTCTCAGCCAGCAAAGTGCAGAGAGAAGAACAGTGCGTGGGCTATGGTCCAAACAGGATCAGACATATTCTGCAAGCAAGGACTTTCCAGAAAAAAAATGAGACATCTGAGACTGGAAGCAAAGGAAGGCTTAACACATGGGAGAGCTGCAGCCAGGCGTAGTCAGATCTCTGTGCCCAAAGAAAGGAGCACTGCAGGGGCTTTGCCATACAGCAGTAGTCACCTCCTTTCCTTTGAGCTCTGGCAGAGCAGGGAGGAGGAGCCTCGCACCCTTTGCCCCATGCTTTTGCAAATGCAGCTGCTTTCTCCAGGCACCTTGTGAAGAGTATTCCTAGCAAAGACATCACGTCTGGGCTCCTCACAGCTCCAAGGAGATTTCGCTCCAACAGAGTGATTTGTTCCTGTATGAGTTCCATGTCGCTCCCTGCTCCAGCCTGGACCCGTTCACTTGTTCAAAGGACAAAGTGCTGCTTTGTAGATCTTTCCAGACAAATGCTCAGTGGTGTCAGTTCCTGGCTGTCTCCTGCCAGTGCCATTCCCAAGACATTATTCTGGAATTCCAGGGAGATGGGGGATCCTTCAGAGGATCATCCAGTTCATGGGATGGCCAGGAGCACAGATAGAACCAGGAGTAGTCAGGAGCATGCACTTATAGAAAAGGTTTGGAGCTGGGTCAAGCTGGAGGTATGGAGGTTTAGTCCTTTATCATCACCACCACTTTGTGAAAGGCTCATTTCTGGATGGCTGATAGTAGGTTTTGTCATCTCCACAGCATGGACAGCCCTCTGTATGGTGGAAATAAAATGCAGAGCATCCCTCCTGGAGCTGAATGCATCATAATTATGTGAATATCCATAATTCACACAATTCCATAATAATGTGAAGTCCCTGGGCACCCAGCAGAGCTGAGCACCCAGCACTTAGCTCCAGCTCTCCTTTCTGAATGCACCCAAAATGAGGTGAGGGCAGGTGAGAGGGAGCTCAGGGCTGTATGCATCCCATATCTCAGTGTCCCATCTTTCAATCGCTCTATTCTCCAACCATAAGCTGAACCTGAGGGATGAGGAGGAGGCAACGGTGTGGGCTTCAGCCATTAGTGAAGCAATATACCCAGAGGTAAATGAAGTGCTAAAGATTAATTGCACAGCACCTTCTGAGACTTTGGAAGGGAATCTTTCTTCCTGAAGCTGTTGAACCAGCCCAGAGAAAAGACTTTCTGCGTGCTGCTGGGTGCACAGCCAGGAGTGCTGGGTGGATCTGCTCATCCCAACCAGGGGCACAGAGGATGGCCTGAGCAGGCAGCGGAACTCGTCTGGATCAAAAATGAGATGAAGGGAATAACATCCCTGTTTCAACACCTTCACCCTGCAGGACCCTGCATCCTTGAGGTCTTTGCCACGCACCCAAAATCTCTCCAGGCACTCGATGTGTAACAGCAGTGGCCGTGCTGGGCACGATGTGAACCCATCATCTCCTTCTGGGGGACCAAGAAGGAGAATTGGCCTGTTCCGAATCGGCTCATGGCACTCTGCCTGCCCGGCTGGACCGGTCCAGCGCTGCTCAGACCCCAGGAGTTAACACTGCCCGTCCCCACAGCCCCTTCTCTTTGTTGCCAGCTCTCGGGCTCTCCATCCCCATCCTCGGAGCCATTAGTGTGAGCGGCTTCGTGCTTCCCTCTAGTGGTTCCAGTTCCAGAGCTGCTGCTGGCTGACACCTCTCCATCCCTCCGCTCCATCTCCATGCCCCCATACACATTCAGGGGAGCAGAGATGCTCTGAAGCGGCTCTGGGCTTGAGCACGGATAGGAGCAGCCCAGCATGATGCTGGTCCTCTGCTGGGAACACCACAGCTGTGATTTCCAAGTGGATCTATCATCACTTGGCAGGGGCTCACGCTTGGAGGCGATGCTGAAGGTCTTTGCCCACTAGCAGGGCGCAGCAGGCTCTTGTTCCAGAGAAAATCCTGAGGTCTGGGATCATCCCTCAAAGGAATCTTTCCCTCCTTCTTCATCTGAAAGATTTTGCAAAATGCTGCCAAATGCTGACTCAGCTTCATTTCTGTACTGGGTCCCCAAATGCTTTCTTCTGCTTGGGGGTTGCCCCCAGAAAGACCCTATTTTCCTATTTATGATCTGTCTATTTCAACCCATTTTCTCGAGCCAAAGCATCGACTGAGCATGTCCAGCTTCTGTAAGTGAGAAAAGTTACTGTGCTGTGCCATGTGGGGTGCTGAGCTGAAGGTATGTTACTGGCACAATGCACCTCCCTGTGACCTAAGGAGCTGCTGGGGCTGTCAGCTGCACTACCAGAGTGCACTGAGGTTCGCAGGACTGCACTGGAGAAGGATGTGCCCATTTTCAAAGCTAAAAGGTGATCAGATGAGAACAGGGCGGACTACAGCTGCAGAAATGCTCCACGTGGAGCCTGCAGAGCTCACTTTGCACAGACATCGAACCAAAGCAAAGGGGCCACACACAGCATACTCCTGTGCATGCTGCAGGAGAATTTTAGTACAGGAGTTGCCTTATGCACATACATCCCCCAGAGGAGCTGGGCTCTCGTAGATGCCATTCATTTATCCATCACCATCATGATAAAAGGCAAGTGAGAAAATGTGGCTCTAGGCCTGGTGAGTTTTTATCAAGGCCGATCATGCCTGGTAATTAACATTGAGAGCACTGAGCTCATCCACTTCTCTTCATCTCAGCATTGTCCTTGTCTTGCTACATTACTTTTTGGCAGTGGCCCAGCCGGCGCATGAGAGATATTGAGCTGACCTTACAGCAAGGCAATAAAGCACGCGCCATGCAGCAACACCCATCGTGAACCGGCGGCCCCACAGAAGTCAGCCACAGACTCCCATCAACTTTGCTGACCTCCACATCTACCCATCACCATGCAGCTGTGGGAAAGCTTGCTGAAGAAGACAGGGCAGGCCCTGGGCAGCACTGCAGTTGGCACTTGGTGATGGCTCCTTGGATTACAGAATCACCATAGAATCACAGAGTGGCCTGGGTTGAAAAGGCCCACAACGCTCATCCAGTTCCAACCCTCTGCTGTGTGCAGGTCACCAACCAGCAGCCCAGGCTGCCCAGAGCCACATCCAGCCTGGCCTTGTATGCCTCCAGGGATGAGGCATCCACAGCCTCCTTGCTATTCCAGCACTTCACCACCCTCTGTGCAAAAAGGATGCATGGAAGGAAGAGGCTTGGTGCTTGTGGAGGGTTTTGATGTCAAGTTGCTGCTTATGACCCTGCAAAATGACAAAGCATTTTGAGCCCAGCCCAAGGAGAAACCTCCATGCTGTAGCTGTACCTCTTTATATACAGTTGCTACTCAAATGGGCATGGTTAAGGTGTGCACACTGGGTGCTGTTTATTTCCCCAGCATGAGAAGCAACTGTGTCCAATAGCCAGATGAGCTTTTATTGTAAAAGAATGAGCAAAATAAGAAGAAATAACAAAGCAAACCCCTAAAGAAAACAACAGCTCAGCTGTGCACAACTCAGCTACCGATAGCAGCTGCCAAGACAGACACAGGGACGGACAGGACAGGAGCAGTGGTGACTGTAAGACTCCCATGCCACACAGTGGAAAAAAATCAGACACACAGAGAGCCTGCTTGACCCTGCACAAACCCTCTGGCACGCCGTGCGTTGTGCTCTGCGTGCTGTACGTTGGCAAGCACTCTTGCTCAGCCCATTACCAAGCATCGAGTCTCTCCGCTGATGCTGGCTACCTTCTGCAGCAGGAACGTTCCCTTTGATCTCGTTCCAGTCTAGCGGGTGTTAATGGGATGGTGTGCCTGAGCCAAGCCCTCTGGCAGATGGATCGCCTCCTCTGATGGCTGTCATATCAATTGCTGCTGCTGCGTTATCTGCTCCTCGCAGTGCCCGACCCTGCAGACCCACTGCCACGTGCTCTGTGTTGGCTTCTCATCCGTGCCTCAGATCCACACACGCTGATCTTCCTTGCCCTGCTTTCAGAGCTGCAGCCTCTTGGCCTTCAGATTGCTTTCCCAAGATTTGGTGCCTCCAGAACATCCGTGCGCTTTCCTCTATGAGCAGATGAAACCCACTCTGTGTGTTGAGAGGTCAGCGTGGCCACTGCAAGAACTCCTTTCTGCCTTGACAAGTGGCTGTCATGTTAGCAGACAGTGACACTTTCAGTGAGCCCAGCAGGCCTGACCCTTCTCTAGGTGGCACCTAGCTCCAGGTATGCAGATCCAGCTTGTCCTTGGGAGGACAAACGCATCCTGCACCATGGTGTAGATGCTGGCAGCACGAGGCCAACATGATCTGACACTGAGGATTTGCAGTTGGGTTGTCTTCTTTGTGTCATGGGAGGAGGAGTCACAGTGACATTGCTGTTATCTGAGAATAGATCAGGTTGAGAGGACTGCCTCCATGTCAGCCTGGGCAGAGGAAGCTCTGGCTCTTCAGTACTTCGCAGGGTGCCAGACTGACACCTTTCTGCTCCGATCTTCACTGCAGACTGGCACTGAGGCTCTGCCCTCTGCACATCACTCGTTGTCAGTTGTGTCGTTCATGACTTTTCACTGACAATAGTGAAAAGTGAGGAGTCCCTTTCAGGACACATTCTTCCCTGGAAACAGAGAATAACTGAAAAATCAACTCCCCCCAATCACACTAAGTGCAGCGTATGGCCCCACATCGCCAACCAGGAGGTGCCCTGCCAGCCCAGCACCTCATCTCCCATACACACCAGTGCAGCTCCTGAGATGTCACAGATGCCTCTTTGACACATCCGAGTGTCAGTGTTAAAGAGGGATCAGTGCTGCCCAAGCATCGCTGTCACACCAGCAGAGCTCTTCAAAGCGCCCGGCTCAGCACGCGGTCGGGTTGGTGTCAGCTGGGGCAGCATCTGATCTGTGTGTAATGAGCTGCTGGTGGCTGGTCCAGATGGTGGAGGTCAGGGCCGGGTCAGGACCTGACTGGAGCCGATTGTGAGAGCAGCACTTCATGCAATTGCTTGACAGAGGCCAAGGAAAATTGCAGCCGCCGGACTTGTGCCGTACAGGTTGTGCTGTAAGTAACTGCTGGCACCTGGGAACGTAGGAGCAGCCCTGCTGCAGGCAATACGCATCCCTTCTGCTGAGCCCTGGCAATGTGTTATTTCCTTTTCAGCTCAAAGCAGCCATCAGAGAAGTGCTTCCCAGCACCAGAGCTGGGACCAGGTCCCTGGGTGTCCTTTGAGCCCTCTGTGTGGTGCCAGGGATACCAGCTGCAAGATAACCAACATGGCTCCAATAACCAGCTGTGTGCCCTGGAAACCCCTACTAGGACAACCTCATAGAGGCTGTGAGGATGATATCATGCTTCAAGGAAACCGGGGCTGATCGTCTCACTATGTAAATAGAGGTGATGCTCGTGCTTTAGAAGGACACCTGTGGTTCACAATTCTGTTCATGAGGAGGATCTGTGGTGTGAAGAACCCCAGACCTCCACCTCCTGATGTGCCATCAGACCTGAGAGAGAGGACAGGGCAGGGGCAGAGGCTGATGCTCTCAGCCTCACCTCCCTCTTGGATTGCTCCTGACAGTGATCTTTTCGGCCAGGAAGGAGGAATAGAGACACACCAGCACCACTCCTGAAGGAGACTTCTCTTGGGCTTCCCTGCCTTTTCTGTTCACCCCAGCTCACCAAAAGCACCCAGTCTTTTCTTTTCCACCAAGGCCAAGAATGTTTTTTCTCGAGGTGGGATTCCACCTGCAGCCGTGAGTCAGTCTCAAGTCATTCGGTTGCTATATAATCTGTCTCCTTCCTCACATATTTGGATCGTTTAGAAAGAACTCAGAGTCTCAGGAATTACAGTCATTGGCCAATATAAAGGTATTTTGGGAGACTCAGAATTACCTTCGTATCTGAAAAAGGAAAGAGACAAAATGCTATTGCCAGTCATAAACACAAAAACAAATAGAGACTGTGCGTGCAAGAGGAGTTACACAGCGTGCTTCACTCCACCCGAGATCCACCCGACAACAGTCACTGTCCCAAAAGCAGCATGTAGGGCTGTGGGGCTGCAGGATTATGGGGCTGGGGGCCTGTGGGGCTGAAGGACTATGATGAATATTAAACTATGGGGTTGTGAGGCTGGGTGGCTGTAGTACTGTGGGACTATGGGGCTGTAGGACTATGGAGCTGTGGGGCTGTGGGTCTGTAGGGCTGTGAGATTGTGAGGCTGTGGGGTTGCAGGCCTGCAGGACTGTGGGATTATGGGGCTGGGGGTCTGTGGGGCTATAGGACTGCAAAACCATGGGGCCGGGGGACTATGGGACTGTGGGGCTGTAGGACTACAGGTCTATGGGACTGTAGGACTATGGGGCTGTGGGACTTGCTCTTGCTTTCGGACCCATGTGGTGCAAAGCTGCTCTCATCCCCAGATGAGGTGGAGGAACCATGAGTCTGCTCACCTTTACCAGGCTGCAGTACAGCACTCAGGTGCTGGGCTCATTCCCAAGGCAAGGACTCTGGTCAGGATTCCTAAACCTCACTGATAAAACAGACACAGATTGTCAGATCCCACAGCTATCACACTGCTTCACAGCTTTCTTAGACCAGGAGGCACCACTGATGTTCTTGGGTATTTCAGAACATCCTCCAGTGATGCTCGTGCTGAACCCAAACATTTGCTTCTGATTTAGGAAAGTCTTCAGGAATACAACCCTGTTTTTATCATTTCTTTTCTATTTTTTTTTTCTTTGATGGATCAATTCACTGAGGAAAAAAATAAGTAAATAAATAGCTCTGGCTCACGAGTAAGATGTGTACACTATTGTCCTATTATAAAGCCATTGTCATGTTGTTATTGTTATATTGTCATTTCATAAAACAACTGAAAACGTGAAGGTTTGATGGGAAATGCCTAATCTTGGATACTTGGGATTATTAACTGGAAAGGACTCATTGCACCATTCCGTGCTATTTTAATTTATTCAGTCACCAAGCTCACAATATCACATCCCATTTCCCATCACAGCTGAGGACACCGGTGGTACACAGCCACTGCTTTGGTACTGCTTGGTTTCACCACCACTTGGGCAGGAATGGATGGAGGTCTGGAAATACGTCCTCCAAAAAAGCATGGGGAGAATTATAGGTCTGAGAAGTAATAAGGGACTGCTATGGAAAAGAGGGGGATCTGTTCTCCATGTCTGGGGTGGATAAAGCAAGAAGAAATGGACTTTAGCTGCGCAGGACTGATTCATGGTGGATCCTGGAAGCCCATGTAGCCAAATGGATCATGGAATACTGGTGTGGGTTGCATGGAGAAGGTGTGGAGTTTCCATCGCTGGGAGCCTTACGAAGTTGTTCTATCTTCTTAAGGCCATTCTAACCATCTGAATGTCTGGTGGTTGGTGACCCTGCACATGGCAAGGGGGTTGAAACTGGATGATCACTGTGGTCCTTTTCAACCCAGGCCATTCCATGATTCTATGATTCTAAGTGAAGGGAACAACTCTCCAAGTGTTGGGAGCATCCCAGCTGCTGCTGGAAGAGCGTGGTGGCCCTCCTTGCTCACAGCCCGGCAGACTGGGACAGTGAAAGTGCAACAAGCACAGCTCATCACCCTCATCTCCTTCTCCCAGGGTCCCTTTGCATTTCTCACACGCCTCTACCGACGGGGCAGTGCCATGTGTGGGTTTGCGGGATGGAAAGCGGGCTGCCTACAGCCACATAAATGCCTGAAACGCTCCGTTCTTTGCAAAACCTGCGAAATGATCCTGAACCACCGCAGCCTGAAGGTTACAAAAGGACCGCATCCCTCCGCCCTCGGCACGATCCTCGGTGGGACCTCAGAGCCTCAGGAACCGCAGGGCGGGCGTCGCTGTGTGGGAATCCCCGCATTGCCCTCTAGCGGCCCCGATCCCAGAACGTCCCCCCGGCTCCGGGTTCGGAGCTGCGGAGCTCGGGGAGGAGAAGCTCTCGGCCGGAGCTCACGGAGGGACCGCGTCTGCTGCGCTGCCCACAGCATCTCCCCGCCCTTCACAGCGGCCCTCAGCACCTCTGATGCTTGCTACCCAGCCGAGCTTCCTCCCCACCTCCCTCCCATTGCTCGCGATGGTCTGGGCTCTGAGAGGGGTGGGAGCAGCGGAGGAGCCATCCGAGCAATAGAAGCGATCTCCGTGCCCAGGGAATCTCTCCGCTCCCCGCTCCCAGCCCCGCATTTCTTGCAGTCTGACTCCACCATCCACCCCCCCCCCCCCCCCCCCCCGCAGGACCCTGACGCTGCCTCAGAGCCGCCCCCGCTGATGTAACGCTGTAATTCGAAAGCAGCTGCACTCAGACTAAAGGACAATTATCTAATAGCCAGATTACGATTAATTCTGCTAAAGGGAAACAATTACCCTTTCAGATCTAAATGGAGTATAAAAAGGCAAAGCATTTACAGATGGAGGCTGAGGGCACGCAATTCCTCAGGGCTCCTCTGTGCTGCATGACCTGCTTGCATCCACGCTGAACACGCTGGGCTAACAGCCCCGTCCTGCAGAGATTGCTTTCCAGATGGGCTTCCCCATCCCGTTGCTCTCCCTGCACCCCAAACTCCCTTTCCATCCCCAGCATCGCTGCAGTCCCTCCACCAGCCCTAAGCCTTACACAAACAACTGGACCCCAAACACATTTGGACAATCATCACCGGCAATGAGGCAGTGAGCCCCACGGGAGGAAAGGGTTAAATGATACAACTCCCCTTTTTGCTGCAAATAGATTTTGCTCCGCTCTGCCTGCAATACTGTTTATCAGCAATTGCAGGCTTTAAAATCCGTACTTTACAAGTGCAGCATAACCTGCCAGTTATAATTGGTTGAATTATACCTCATCCCTGATGCAACTCTTGATGACTCTCCGCCTCAGCCAAGCAAACTGATAGGAGACAAGTTTATAGCTCTCTTGGAAAACACAATTATAAATTGCACCCCCGCTGCAAGCCTTGGGAAAGGTTAACTGTTTCACTGCAAATCCCAAGGCAAGGAGGCTTCACGGGGGGAGAAAAATGTCTGCTGGAGGAGTTGGGAAGGATCCAGTGGGAAATAAATTGGGGTTTGTCCACAGGGTGCAGCGGAGCAGCTGAACGCAGCGCTAACAGAGGGACGTCCTCTGAGCTGTGCCCAGCCACTGCAATGGGCTGAGATCTGCACCGAGGTCAGAGCAAGCGCTAATCCCTGCTTAGCATCGGCTGCTGGGGTTTGTGCTGCCTCTCCTGAGCAGTGACACCGGGAGCAGAGGGCACAAACCCCCAGGGGCATTTCAGGTCTTCCTCTCTTCCCTTCAAAGCCGGGATTAGTTTCCTTTCAAAGCAGAGAAGAAAGACATCAGTCCTGAATTCATTTGAGCCATGAGCAGCTGCCTGCCCAGTCACTACCTTGAGCTCAGGAAGCACAGCTCTTCTGCAGAAGACCCCACATTCCACCTCTGAGTCTCCCAGTAAATAAGTGGGTTCTTTATTACCGACTTCAGGAACAAATCTGACTGTACTGTGGGCACGATGGGCTCACAGTGGCCTCAAATCCTTGCAGTGACACCGCTCCGAGTTTGATCTGTAAACGGCCCATAATTAAGCCCAAGATGGAGTTACCCTTGCACGCTGGGAAATGATACATCCTTACCCCCAAATCCTTAAATAGGTTTTACTGAGCCTGCACTGGCGCTCACAAAGCCTGATGGATCCAGGCAGCTGGAGAGCAAAGCTCTGCAAAGCCTCTGCTGGCAGCCTGTTTGTGTGGGCACAAACTGATGGCCCAGAGAACAGCCTGGCTTCCACAAGTGCTGCCCAATGCCACTTGCACTGGCACTTCTGGAGATGTCCTTGAGAGAGGATACGGCCCTGGCAGTGCCCTAAGCATCCCCCCCAGCAATGCCCACCTCCAACCACAGCCAGGGCTCCCTCATTCCTCCCAATGGGGAGAAGAACTGCACTCTGGGCAGAGGACATAGGGCAAGGTTGCTCTTCCCTTTCTCACCATGGTGTTTGCACTTGGAAAGCCAACTGCTCGCTCTCGCTCGCTCTGGAGTTTTCTCCTTGGAGCTGTCGTTGGGAAGGACTGCACGTAGTTTGCTTATACAGGGAGGAAAAATATCAGGGGGTTTCCTGGGCCTCTCTAACCCTGATTTCCCATGAGTTGGGGTGACTCAGCAGCTTCAGGTCACTCCCCAGCCCATCTCCTCGTGCTGCACCATTTCCCTCTCCTCTGCTCTCGCTGACTCAGGGCAGGGAAGCAGATTGGAGCCGACCAAGCCCTGTCTTCTCTTTTCAGATCCCCTGAAATATGGGCCCAGAAATATTTACAGTCTCTCTGCCTGTCCCTGACCTTCAGCTTTTATTTGCGTACGTAAATTTTGTTCTATTCCAGAGCTACAAGTTTCATATCAAGGCAGTTCAATCTTTATGAGGATAAAGTGTTTGCAGTGCTCTTAAGCTGCTTAACGTAAGCATGTGTGTGAAAGATTAACAGCTTTATAAGTCGGAGCAGTTAAGTGACAATATAAAGAGAAAGGGAAGGGGAAAACATCATCAATCTAAGGCAGCACGAGGAATATTTGAGATGAATTACTGAAGGGAAGGGGCTGCCAACCCAGTGCTGTCTGGGGTAACACCGCTGTCCAGTGCAGGAGCCCTCTAAGGTGGAGAGCAGCTCTAAAGCATCGTCATCTCTCAAACCTGGAAGAGAAAGGAAACTCTCTCATTATCCCCTGATATTTACGGCCATTATTTGGTGCTCTGCTCAAGGCAGACGTCTGAGTGGAGGAAGGAAGAGACAGACTCTCAGCACAGATAAATATGTGCTTCCCAAATGTGCTGGCAAGCCTGCTGAGCTCAAAGCCAGACCACAGCCTAGGGATTCACCCAGGGCTCATACTTTCACCCCCCACCCCCACTGACACCCATCCCTGCTTCTGCTGAGGCTAAGAGAAAGTGTTCAGTTGGCTGTGGCACATCTGATGAACCCAGAGACAGCCTCATTAAAGCACTGATTTGCCCATTAGTGCGAGACAGGGGAAGAGTAGCAAGAAACATCTGAATATAACCAAAAGGTCATGGGTCGTTGTGTGTTTGACCAGCACTATGCATGCACTGCTGTCCCAAAGCTTCTTTGAAGGTCCCAGCTACAAAGCACAGGGTCATGCAAGGACAAAGTCTTCTTGTGACCTCTGGCAAAGTAGCTGATATCTGTGCCCTTGATTTGACTCACGTGCAGCTGAGGGATGATTGTGCCTTTCTCCCAAGACAGGTGGCTGCTTTATTAATGAACGGTTGCAAAATGTTCTGAGATCCTCTGATGAGGCATCTCTGGAAAGAGCAAAACACGACGGTGCCAATGGAAATTGGCTGTTTGGTTCCAATCGCATGCAGAAAGAGAGCCGCACATCAGAGCTGAGCGCGTGAAACAGGAAACATGAGGCAGAGGGAGAAACCAGGAATGGTACCGGACGTCAGTGAACAAATGTGGAGCTGTTGTTTGTTGCCAAAAGAAGGCACGTCGAGTTTGTCAGTGGAAGCAGAAGGCTTCATTCAGTTGCGCTGGGAGAGCTCCGAACCCCCCGCCTTGGCTCAGATTCAGCAGGTGGTTACTCAGTGCTTGTTGGACTATGATTTACAAGATAGAGCAGTGCACCTGGTGAGGGGTTGATGCTCACCCCACTCTGTCACAGAGGTCTTTCCCCTTGTTTGAGCCTGGTTGAACCTTGTCCCTGTACCCTCAGCTTCCACGAAGCAATTAGAATCATAGAATCACAGAATGGTTTGAGCTGGAAGGGGTCATTAAAGGCCACCTGGTCAATTCACAGCAATGTGCAGGGTCACCCACAGCTCCATCAGCGCTCAGAGCCCCTCCAGCCTGACACTGATATTTCCAGGGATGGGGGACCACCACCTCCCATTCCAACCCATTCCAGTGCCTCGTCACTCTTATTGCAAAACTTTGTTCTTACATCCAATCTAAGTCTCCTCTCCGTTGGTTTGGAAACATTCCTCCCCCGTCCTATCACCCTGCTAAAGAGTCTGTCCCCTTTCTTACAGCCCTTTCAGACACTCACAGACCCGTAGGTCTCCCCACAGCCTCCCCTTCTCCAGCTGCACAGCCCAGCTCTCAGCCTGGCCTCGCAGGGAGGTGTTCCATCCCTGGGAGCATTTTTGTGGCCCTTCTCTGGACGCTCTCCAGCAGCTCCACGTCTCTCCTGTCCTGAGGACTCCCCATCTGGGCGCAGTGCTGCAGGTGAGCTCTCAGCACACAGCAGAGGGGCAGATCCCCTCCCTGCCCGGCTGGCTGTGCTGCTTTGGATGCACCCAGGGTATAGAATCGTAGAATCATACAATTTCTCAGGTTGGAAAAGTACTTCGAGATCATCAAGTCCAACCTCAACCTAACCATGCCACCCTAACTCTGGTTGGCTGCCTGGGCTGTGAGGGCACACTGCTGGCTCATGCCCAGCTGCCATCCACCAGTGCTCCCAGGCTGTGCTCCATCCCTATGGCCCCAGCTCGTACTGTTAGTGGGGATTGCCATGACCCAGGTGCAGACCTCGCACTTGCATTTGTTGAACCTCCCAAGGTTCTCCTGGGCCCACTGCTCAGCCTGTCTGGGTCTCTCTGGACGACATCCCAACCTTCAGGCATGTCAACCACACCACACAGCTCGGTGTCATCCACAAACTGCTGAGGGTGTGCTCGATCCCACTGTCAGTGTCACTGATGAGGATATTGAAGAGCTCTGGTCCACTACTGACCCTGGAGGAACACCATTCATCTTCTCAGAATGCACTGTGTGTGTTCCTGCCTTTCTGTGGTCATTCACACGGATTATGGAGAGGAGTGACAGACATCTGCTGCCTGGAAAGCTGAGGCTGAATAACAACATCCTCCAGAGTGCCATTATTCCAGCTGGGAATGTTTGCGGATGGAGCGTATCTCTCTAGGAAAATGCCCATTCATCAAAGCAGAAACTTTCCTCCAGGGAAGTGCTGTTTTTGACAAACTTCAGCATCGCATAAAAAGGCCAAACAACAGTGAGGTCAGAGGACTCCACTTCAGTCGCTGGAATTTCCTTTTGTGATGAAGTGCAGAACTGCAATAAGACCCAAACAATCAGATTATATCCAAATGGAGTGTTTTTGTTTACTCTGATGTGAATGGTTAAAATAGTTTTGAAATACTCATTTTGCGGGATTTTTTCCTCTGTGTTTTTTGTTTTCTTTTCAATTCAGACCAAGAGAAGCCCATGCTGGTGGAATAGGAAATCTGACTTCAAAGCAATTCCGAGTCGAATGGCAGAAGAAGAGCCCCAGCCATACAACTGCTGTTAACAGAGGTTGGTGGTAGGAACAGAGAGGTGTCCAGGGCACAGCAGTGGAGTTCACTGATGTGTTTCAGTGTTTGGTGTGCTCTCTAAATGGAACTGGGAGAAATAAACCCCTCATTCTCTTCAGGAGGGGAAATCTGTGCTATGCAAGCAATAAAGATAGAGAAGGGAAGGGAAAGGGAAGGGAAGGGAAGGGAAGGGGAGGGAAGGGAAGGGAAGGGAAGGGAAGGGAAGAGGGAAGGGAAGGGAAGGGAAGAGGGAAGGGAAGGGAAGGGAAGGGAAGGGAAGGGAAGGGAAGGGAAGGGAAGGGAAGGGAAGGGAAGGGAAGGGAAGGGAAGGGAAGGGAAGGGAAGGGAAGGGAAGGGAAGGGAAGGGAAGGGAAGGGAAGGGAAGGGAAGGGAAGGGAAGGGAAGGGAAGGGAAGGGAAGGGAAGAGCTGATGGGAGATTTTCAGTTAAAGGGTTGCTTCCCTTTTCACTCTTGGAAAGGGAATATTTTGAAAGTGAAGCTTTCTTTGGGAAAATGAGCTGGTTTCAGTGACACCTGTAGGGACAAGGTGAAGACTGTGTATTGTTTGAATTGAAAGCCCGGATGAGACACTTGTCCCATTCTACTTTTCTTGTTTTTTTTCTTCCAGATCTCAGCTTCGAGTCCCAGGTGGCTTCAGACTGTCAGCTCCTGCAGGAACAGTTTCCCGCTGTCTTTTGAATAGTGTTGGTTTCCTGATTTACACGAGGAAGAAGAGACTTCAAAACTTTCTTGCAGGATTGAATCCTCCTTTTTCTTAAGCCAGCTCTCACCATCCTGGGAACAACACAGTTCTTTATTATGTTAATACATCTCCAATGGCCAACTCCATGGGAAAGGCAAGTTTAAACCAAAAGCTTCCAACATTTGAGCGCTTCCTCTTGCAATATTAATGATCACTTAATAAAGTCTTCCTTTCCCCCCTACGAATGCAGTTTTCTTCCTTTTGAGACTTTTTCACTGTACATAAAAAATGAGAGCCTATCGCCTGCTTGTCAAAGCAAAGATCAAGAGGTGACAACCTTGACTTTAATGCTGCTGGATGTATGTTTAATGCTGTGGTCAGAGTATTTCCAAGCAGAGCACTCGGCAGCACACCCAGCACAGATAACACCAGCTGAAACTAGACAAATCCTAGCTAAAATAAGATGTAAATTTTTAACAACTTAGGAATCTTTAATTACTGAATTAATTAAAGCACAGAAGGAAAGACTGAGATATCTGGAAGAATTTATTTCTCCCAAAGAGTGGTGATGCACTGGCACAGCTGCCCAGGGAGTGGAGGGGTCACTGTCCATGGAGGTGTTCCAGAGCTGTGCAGGTGTGTTTTCAGTTATGTATTTTAGTAAGTATAAGGCCAAGAATAACTCCTCTACTGTTCAATCAACACAATCTGCTGTCAGCAAATCCATGCAGACAGTAGTACCTACTTAGGGTATTATCCATTAGGCCACATTATCTGGTGTCCAGTATTGTGCCACTGAATTTTGAAGAAGAAAAAATCTCAAGTTATTCGTATTTCAGAGTTATTTACACATTTTATAGGGGATGCTCCATCCTTGGAGACATGCAAAGTCAGGCCGGACCGAGCTCTGAGCACCTGATGGACCTGTAGGTGTCTCTGTTCATTGCAGGGGGGTTGGTCCAGGTGGCCTTTAAAAGTCCCTTCCAGTTCAAATGATTCCATGGTTCTATGATTCCGTGCAGGTCTGATAGTTGGCTTCTCATAGCTCCTGGTCATTCTCCACCAGGAGAGATTCAGGAAAGTCATCCTGAAACATGCACACCTTTTTCAACACCATGAGAAAGAGTGATTTTTGTCATAATAAGATTTTTTTCTGTTCCTTGCAAAGAGTCATAGGCTCTGAGAGTGCCCTTGCACCTGCCTCTGGAATTTTCCTTACAGAGCTCGCTCCCACAGACGTCCCCCTGCCCTCAGCCTCCTTCCAGCATCCTATCTGTGTCCTCATGTGGGACATGATGGGATGAAGGGGCTCCTGTGCTCTGGGATGGATGCCAGCCTTGTGCCCCAGCTCAGCGTGCCCTCTTGCCCTTCCTCCTCCCCAGCAGATTAACAGGGCTCCGGAGTAAACAGCAGTGATAGCACCAGGAGCAAAGTGCTTGAGGGGTTTTCCCACATCTCTCTCTGAAGCATTTCAAAGGAGCCCGCTCCAATATCCTCTCCCTTTGGTGTCCTTGGGCAGGGAAGTGCTATGCAGGAAAGATGCTGGGGAAAGGACCAGAACCCCCAGACCGTCCTCTCCACCATACCTACCCACTGCCATCCACCAACCCATGCACAGAGATGCAACCCTGACCCACTCCCGCTCCTGTTGCCCTGCCAGAATCAGGATTTTATCCCAACTTCTCTGGGAGCCACACCTCCTCCAGGGGGGGATAATTTTTTTGCAAGGGATTGGTAGCAAGGACAGCGAGGGCTGCTGGGCTGTGCCATCAGTGAGATCAGGATGTGTGAGGCTGATTGTTGGAAATATCCTGACATTTCTCCCCATCTCTGTTCCTGGGGCTGCAGTCAGACTTCTCACAACTTCTGCATTCTGCCTCCAGCTTTGGCACTCCGGGGACTCGCAGGGCTCAGCTGCCTGCGGCGTGCAGCTGCACCCAGGGCATCTCAGCAGTTCACTTCTCCCAGCCCTGGAGTCCCTGGCGTGGTGATGGTGATATATTTGCTACCAGTATACACCTGTGATCTAGGTTCTAATGGTAGTTTGCCTTCTCTGGGCTTTGTTTCTGCCTGGGAGATCCTCCAGAGGCTCTTCCCTCGGAGGTGAGATAGGCTTTGCTAAGGATATGCTTTCCTGGAAAACAGTCAGGATTTTACCTCTTACAGTGGAATAGTAGCCCAAGATGTGCTTGTTTGCCCTCCCATCATGGATGTGCCTGGTGGCAGCAGAAGCCCCATGCTCCAAAGGCCAGCATTCGTCCTTGCTGCAGTCTGCCTTCAGAGAAGATCTCAGTGAGCAGTTCTCTGCTGGCAGCAGCTGTGCCTCTGCACATCTCTCCCATCCTGAGGGGTTCCCTTTCATTTTAAAAGATCTGAGACTTTCCTTGGGGTTTGCATTTGTTCACAGGTTGCCTCTGGGAGAGTCAGAAATAGGGAAAGAAGCGAAGGGGAGGGAATGGAAATGTTCTGTGTCCCCTGCTTGCTCCGGGCAATGCTGGGGGAGGTACTGGCAGTGTGGGTGGTTGTGAGGAGATGACATAGGGGAACTTTGTCTGAGAGTGTGCTGGGAGCACTGGAAGGGAATGGGGCTGTCCTGACCCATGAGGCAGGATGAGGGTGGTGATTTCTGAGAAATGGGGCTGTTGGACCCCAAAAGCTCCCAGGGCCCCGTGCAGGGGGCTGCCCACCCCCCAGTGCTCCGTGCAGGGTGAGGCTTCCTCAGAACCTGTCATCAGCAGACTTATGAGTCAAGTGCAGCGTTCTCGGTGCCGTGAGGCTGGCTGCTCCCCGGGAGCCTGCCTGCCCTCGAGGTGGCAAGCTGCTGCTCCTGCCCTTGGAGCAGAGCCAGCTCCACAGCATTACAATTTAATTAAATTACTCTGGCAGCTGCGAGGGAAGGAGCTTTAACATGAGAAAGAAAAACAAGGGCTTGTCCCTCAATGCTCCACACCCAGGAGGGTGCTGTGAGGTTCTCCCGACTGCACCCTGAATTGGGATTCCAACTCTGGCAGAACGAGAGGGCAGCATCTCTTAGGCTGACATGGGGCTGAGGGCACTGATGTGGGGCCCAGGGCAGTCAGATGGCTCCCAACCTCACGTCTCTGGGAGATCCTTGGAGGAGCCTGGATTTGGTCCAAGTGCTTCTTATGGATCTCTTCTAGGTCAGGATATTCTATAATTCTCTTTCTTTTCAGTACATCCCACTATGGACATGGATAGCAAGGGTGATGTGAGGATGAAGGCACTCTAAAGGGGTTGTGGTGGGTTTTCATTGCACCAACAAAGAAAGGGAGAAGGGAGAGACTGAAATAGGGAGTTGGAGTAAGCCCACATAGACACATGTGCCTTCTCCATCTCACTCAGGCCAGTGCATTGCCTGGCAGCTCTTCCAGAGGGGACGATCCAGAGCTCCTTTATTGGCTAGATGCTGCTTCCTCAGCCTAAATTCTTCTGGAAATTAACATGACCTTGAGGTTAGAAGCACATCAATTAATTGGCGGTAGTGATGGTATCTCTTCATTCCTGATTTGGGTGGGGAGTTGTGGAGGTGGTTGAGGCACTGGGTGTCGAAGGGTGTCGTGCCCTCTGCTCTCCATCTCTCTGCAGATCCATAATCAACCATTACCCCATGAAGCAGACACTGAAACCATGAACTGAAGCAGGGACTTCCAGATGCAGCTCTGAATTTTCTGATGGGACCACAGCAAATCAACATTCACGTGCAGACTGCCATCCTCACACCATGAATGTGCACCAGAGAGAGCCATGAGGCCCTGTGTGGTGCAAAGGGTGGGCACTCCAGCTGACACCATTGGCTTTCATTGGAAGGACGCTGCAGCTTCAAGTATGGAGCTTCAGGGGCTGCATGGAGAAGGCCATGGGCATGCCATGGGAAGAGTCCATCCGAATGGGCTGACCCAGATCTGAGCTAGCTACCAGCCTGCAGACACAGATCTGGTGCTCCAGACACTCCTGTCACCCACAGAAACATTCATGATAAGGACAGGCAATTAAAGCCATGGATGGAAGAATAATTATCCACAAGCAGGAAGGGAAAAAAAAGGGAAAGGACCTTGATATAACATAAACATCATAAAAGGCCATAAAAGAAAAGCAAAGGGAAGTGTAGAGGAGACTGAAGGTTGGCAGCAAATCTACATAAACAGAAGGATCGAGTCTGGAATGGTTTGGAAAAAAAAAGTTTATAGATGGACTGAATTGGAGATTGGATGAAGCTGAGATGAAAACAGGCAAGGAAATAGATTGTCAGACTGGATAACAGCACAGAGGTGCAGCTCACAGCTGTGGAGCTGGTGCAAACACCATGGTGAGGGCTTCCAGAGAGATGAGTTGAATGGGACTGAGGTGCACTGAGGGAACTGTTGCCTCTGCCCCCCTGTCCCAGGAAGGGGTGGGCTTATGGTGAATTGGAGCCTCCAGGCACTGAAGGCATCAGCTTGAAGCCACAGAGAGATGCTGCTGGTGGAAGGAGGCTGGGAGCACCTCCAGCTACTGCAGGAGCCAAAAATTTCTCATGCCTCATGTGCTCTTATTAACACCTCCACACGCAACAGAGCTGCAAGCAAGGTCTTCCTAAGCTCTGCTAATTATTAAACATACTTCTGTTAAGCTTAACTAGACGTGCTTGTCAACTGCTGGCAGGAAGAGAATAGTGGGAGAGACTTGTAAACACACTGTGATGACTAAGTGAAAGCACTGCCAAGATTTCAAAGCACTGGAGCCTGCTGCCTTCAGGTGTCGTTGTCTACCTTATGTTCCAGCCTGGCAGTCACACTGGTCAGGATGGAGTTCTGTATTCCCAGATGAGGTTCAGGACCTTGCAGGGGCTGCTCTGAAGAGTCTTTCAGTGCTATTCCTCCTCGAATCTGCTGTTGGCCACGATGAGATCATTGACTCATGGAATGGTTGAGTTGGGAGGGATCTTAAAGATCACCCAGTCCCAACTCCTGTCTTGGGCTGGTTGTCCCCGTCAAACCAGGCTGTCCAGAGCCCCATTAATGGCCTTGGGCACCTCCAGGGATGGGGCACACACAGCTTTCTGTGCAATTGCTGGTTAGGGCTGTTAATAACAATCTTCAAGCTCTCAGAAGGCCCCTTCAGCTTCCCAGCACCCATGCTGGCTGCAACATGCTCCTTTATCTGCCTATCTGTCGTACTTTGTGACATTGTTCTGTACAGGCAGTGCCATTTCTCTGCTCATTGGTGCTTTAATAGCACCTGAATACTTGATCATACAGGATAGGATGGGTGGAGCTGTTGGGAACATTTGTGATCATATTTACAGAGGAAAAAAGGAAGGAAAAACAAATCCTAACCCTAACATTAACACTAACCCTCAACTTTACCCTAAACTTCACACTAATCTCAGCTTCAAACCCATTCCCAGCACTAACTCTAACCTTAGCCCTGACCCTAACCCCAACCTCAACCCCCTACCCTAACCCTAATATTTATTAGCTAGCTGAAAGTTTGTGAACACCTGTACCATTTCAACTCTCAGTTCATAACTGAGAATTTCTGTGGCATCCTGCCACAATCAATTTCTGACCAATATTTCTGAAAATTCCAAAGAAAAATCTGCCTTTGCTCTAGCCTTGAGGTTTGGGGTAGGCTTTTCCTCTTTTGAAATCCACGTGCACACCGTACTCCTTGCCAGCAAACAGCAACACGTGATGAAGGATGGAGCTGAGGATGAAGAGCTGTTGCTTCCTCCCATGGTTTCTCCTGCAGATCGCTCCTGGCCCCATTCCTCCCACCAGCTAAATAGGCAGCGCTCCAGTTTCTCTGTTCAGGCAGAAGCGAGGCAGATGAGATGATGCAATTGAGTCAGAAAGGGACCCTTAAATGTCGTCTCATCCCATTCCCCTGCAGCAAACAGGGACACACGCAGCTCCCTCAGATTCTCAGAGCCCCTCCAGCCTCACCTTGGGTGCCTGCAGGGATGGTGCACCTCCAGCTCTCTGGGCAGCCTGTTCTACGTCCTTCTACCAACTCTTGCAATCAACTTGTCAATATGAGGTATGACAGAACGGGGGTAGCAATGTTCCCAGCTAAGCTGCACATTAGTTGAATGCAAAGCCTGTTACAGAGCAGCACTAGGGTTGGACCAACAGCAAAACAACTGGTTTGCACCTCCTGCATATTTTGGGGCACCCAGTCTGTGATATAAATAGCATCTATCAAGCTGCACACTGACCCAGAGAAATAGAAAGGGAAAATCCTGCAAGCTTCTAGCATGGCTGAGCAAATGCTGCTGCTGCACATCCACATCCCCAGTTCCTCTGTTCAGACATTTCATTTTCCTGCATTTTCTACGGGGAAAAAAAAAAAAAAAAAGAGAAGGAGACGGGGAGAGGAATTGCTTTTGCTTAATAATGTCAGCATTTAAATAGCCTTAATTAGGCATGGGATGGATGGGCATGTGTTGCTGTTTCTGCTGCTGTTTTTTATACTTTGAGACAATGTTCTACCAGAGCGGATGACAGCACTGAAGCCCATTGTGGTAAAAAAAAAAAGACAGACTTTTTTTTTTAATACAAAATTTAAAATTTATAGGTTGTCAGAACTCAAAGGGCAAAGCTGAAAACAATAAGGCTTGCTCCTACGGTGATGCATTTGTAGTTTTGCTAAGCTTCATAGAGGACTTCGCAGATGCAGCTGCCTGGGAGCATCCTGTCTTGTCCTCGTCAGGGCTCTGGTCAGGGGAAATGTTAAAGCTTATCAGGTAAGGGGCACAGGCATTAGGAGACACTCTGCACAATACGCTGTGCAAACTGCTTATCTCTCCATGAAGTTGGCCATTCACACCCCTTCCCCTGAGCAACACGAGGACCTGATTCACCAGAAACCACCGTGCTTCTGTCCCCCTGTGAGCAAAGGGCACGGGTTTGGGGCAGCTGCTGATAACCTGGAGAGCAGTGTTTGCTTGGAGGGCTGCGGAGGCGGCTGGCAGTCATAACAGTGCCCAGAATGGCAGGGAAGGGCTTTTATTTTAAGGTTACTCTGTGCAATGTCGCACAATAATATACACTCCTGCGATAAGAATGTTAATAATACTCTGCTTTCTGCCAAGAATAGAGTCCCTATCTACAAACTCCACTGCTCTAATCAAGTGAAACAAAGGCAAATATATGAAAACAACAAAACCAGCAGCTCGGGAAGCATTCAGATCCAGGAAATACTAAATATTTAACTTGTGAGGCCCAATGCATCCTGGAATGTATGGGGCAGTCCAGAAACAGCAAGCCATTGTCTGGGAGCCCTACAGCACAGCCATGCCCTGCAGGGCACCGGTCACTGATCACAGTCTGATACACAAACACAAGCCTGGAGTATCCTGGACACCTACATAACATTGAAAACAAGCATAACACCAGGGCTGAGCCACCTGTGACATTTAGCACCTCAGGTTCAGCTGGATGAGGCCCCCCAAAAACACCTCAGGTAAGATTAGTAAATCTGGGTCTTGGACCACAGCGACACTTTTGCATCTGTGATTCATGAACCCAATAAATCCAATTCCACAGCCAGCATGCTGGCATTTCAAAGGCAAATTGTCCCCACGTCTCTAACAGCTCAGCATCAGTACTGCGAGAAGGCCTGGAGCAGATGCTAAAACGTTGGGATACCTATCCATGTTTTGCTGTCTTTATAAATATGTACTTTTTTTTTTTTTTTTTTCTTCCAAGAAAAGTAAAACAAACTCCTGGTAGTGAGTAGAGTGGATTTTGCCTGCTTTGCAAAAGTTCATCCATTGTTCAAAGCAAACTCCCCTGTCCAACGTAAACAGGGGCTCTTAAAAACATTCTCATCCAAAACAATTGCCACGACTTTTGATGTTTTCACGGTCCTTGCTCTCCCCTACTGTTTGATCATTATGTTTTATATTTTTTTCCCCTTCCTCACAGGCCCTGTTCCAGGTGCCCCTTCTCTGGAATTCGTGGCTTCATCATCCAAGCTCCTGTATTCAGTGAGATACAATGGAAAGAATTTCTCTGCATTTATTTTGACTTAAACCCTCCCAGCCCTCTCCTGTTTGCTCAGCCTCTTTCCCTCCGCAGAGCTCACAGATCTCCCAGGCTGAAAGAGCTGAGCTCCAATCGCTCCTTCTCCTTCCCTGCTGAGAATCCCTTTTGGGATGTCTTGCAGGCCACCTCTTCCTTTTCAACAGGAAACTACTGAACACTTCATTATCATCACTACTACGAGGAATTAGTCTCTATAAACCCATAATGGTGGGTTTTATTTCATATCACTGTTTTGTTGTGGTTGTTTTGTTTATTCACCCTGGACATTATCACTTTAGAGCCATCCAAGAATGGTCTAACACTGGGTGATAGGGCTTGGAGAGCTCAAAACAGCTTCTTCTGCTCTAGTGGAAAAATAAAATAAAATAAAAATAAAGGAAACGCAGCCTCAGTGCACTCAAAGATTTTGGTTCAGAAAAGCAACAAGTCTGTTTAATTATAATAAGAGAAGAAGCAGGCTCAAGGACTAAAAGGTGATAACCTGAAAGATGAGTATTATGCCCTACCCAATAAAATCAAAACTCATCAATAGATGCTCAATTTTGGGGGGTTTTCCCTGAATACGTCGCCCTGAACTGAGTGTTGCTTAACATTAACACAGCTCAGGAGACCTTGAGGTATCCAGGACGCTTCAGGATGGCTGAAAAAGAAGGACCTTGGGGTGGCCATCCACATGGTCAGTGCAACGGGCTGAGCATCACCACCAAAACACCCAAAATGCCACCTGCAAAAAGCTCAGATGGAGTGTGCTGTCACCCATGGGAGCGGGAGGAGTGTGAGCAGGGGGGGCATGGAGGCTCCAACTCTTCTTTCCCATTCCAGTGGTGTAGACTGACACGCGTGCGCCCAACACGAGTCCAGCTCTGTTCTGCTCTGAGCAGATAATAAATGATTTAGACCCGGCTCCTAATTTCCAATTTAACTCTTAGTCATGTAGTAATTAAAAGAAAAAAGAAAAAAGAAAAAAAGGAAAGAAAAAAATGGGGAAAAATGGAAAAAATCTAGTGTTTCTTTTAATTGGGACAAAGCAGAGCAGGCCTGTGGGGCCTTTCCTTAATTCACTCCCTGAACAATGTTCACTGATCAGGACTAGAGATTCAATTAAGTACCTTGGGGTGGTAATTCACAAAGACAAAATAAGGAGTTTGCAGATAATTTGTCTTCCCTTCTATCCCAGAACGCTCCTGCTGAGCAACATGGGCTCTGCCTTTAATTGGCAACATTAATACAATTAAGATGGTAATTTTGCCCCCATTTGCTTCTGTATTACGAAGTATCTCCCTCCTCATCCCTCAACACATTTTACTCTGTTAAATTCTATCATTATTTCTTTCCTTTGGGCTAACAGGCGAGCCAAAGCCTTGCCTTCAGACATCACAGCTCCTCAGAACAGAGGGCTCACACTCCTCCTGCCTGTTAAATTTCCATGCAGAAGAAGCAGAGGTCCAGGGAGGGGCAAATAGAGATGACAGTTTATTTGGATTCAATCACAGCACTAATGAATGCCTCTCCAATGCACTGGACTCATGGTGGCAATTAGGAGCACAATAGAAAAATGATTTTGGTGTGAAAATGTATTTTCCTGCCCTAGGACAGCCCCAGCACTCTGCACAGACTCTCAGGCACTTTTCCTCACAGGGTGGCCTCAGCATCAGTTCCCATTCCTGACTCAGCTCTTTTTATCCATCACATCACGAAGCGCTGGCAGTGAGAATGAAGGAAAGCCCCTCCTTGGGCGGTGCAGGCAGAAAGGAGAAGAGTGCTGAGAGCAAGGCGAGGCCAGGCTTCAGAGGAGAAACAAGATGCAGGTGAGTGGCAAACATGGACGTGGACCATGGAGCAGCAGAAGAGGGTTCTCACCCAGGAATTGTCCCCACTGGAGCCATATGGGTCCCTTTCTCAGCCCCAACCTCAGGAGCGGTGCGTGGCCTGGGCTATTTCCCAGCCATGCCCAGAAACTCTAATTGCACTAAGATCTAATAAATTCATCACTGCAATCAATTAATCACCTGCCAATGCCCAGACACTCCTGAATTTCCGTGGTGGAGGTGATGCTACGGTGAGTGGCAGGTGGGAGCAGTCAGGTGGGACATTTCTGTTGGCACTCCTGAATCTGCTTCTGGTCTGCACTCACTCAGTGCTCAGAAATGCCAAACAAATACATACATTATTTTTACATTAATAGAGGATGGGCCTGATTTCTCTTCCACCTTCCACCCACGAGTCCATAGTAGTCTAGGACAGGGCAGGTAGGGCAGGTAGATTTGAACACTACCCATCCACGTGGCCCCTGGCATGAGGGAAGCATGCTGTGTTGCCCTGGGCTTTGCCTCCTCAAAGCTCTGCTTGGTGAAAGGAAGCCATTGAATTTGCTTTTCCTCCTGCCCAGTTAGAACAGGGATTTTCTGGAAGCCAAACAAAGGCAATGGAGATTGTCTGTGATGATAAAAAGGGAACAGTCTGAACAAGCAGGAAGCTAAGGGGGGAATGAGACTGAAATGTGGCAAGTAAACAAAGCCATTTCTATTTCATGCCTTGCTGAGGAAGAGCTGGAGGTGCTGCAAAGGTTTGTCTCCATGGACAGTGGTTCGGGAACTGGGGCAGATCCTCATGAGGTCTGGGAGAAGTTTTGATCCAAAGCCACCAGAACTGGTTCTCCCACCAGTCAGCTGCTGTGAAAACCCAATGCCAGGAAACTGCTGTCACCCTTTCACAGATGGAAGAGCAGAAGAAACACAGATTTTGCACAAGATCCCAAGAGAAGAGAGGTCCTGAACTCTGGCCAGCTGGGGCCAACCCCAGGACCTCCTCCCAACCTCCCAGTCCTGCAGTCAGCAGCGGAGCTGCAGGAAGGAACATGATTTAATCTCTTCCTACCTTGAAGCACTCGTACTGATGGACGAACACCAAGATGGCTGAGGGCACCTGTGGGTGAAATACATTGGCTTGAGAAGAGAGAAAGAACAACTCTCGGTACAGGAGTACAGCAGCAGGGCACTGCTCATGAGCCAGAGTGCCTGCAGGAGCCACCCCAACCTGTGCCTGTCATTGAATGGGGATATGGCTGCTGCTAAACTGGGCTGTCCTCATTCATTTGAACATGCATCCTCCAGGAGAGCAGAGTGTGCTTGTGAAGCTCACAAACTGCAGACACAGCAGATGTGATGGAGTTGGGAGGTTGGGCAGGTAGCTGGGCCTCAGTGGTCTCTGCTGCCTTCCTCATGGAGCCAAAGATTACTCAGCTGTTCCCAAACCAGTAACAACGCAAGGTTCCCCAGGCTGCTGCTCTACTAGTGACAGAAACTTTCCTGAGGGCCCTGAGTAGCAGCATGGCTATGTGCAGAGTGACAAGAAGAACTGCAGTCTGTGTCCTTCCCTTTGTGTCCTTACACCATGCTCTGACCCCAGCACGTCAGCAGTGCTGCAGGATCAGCAGACCACAGAATCATGGAATCATTAAGTTTGGAAAAGATCTCTAAGATCACCCAGACCAACTCCAACCCCCCCACCATGCCCACTGACCACATCCCCCCGTGCTACATCCCCATGGTTCTGGAACACCTCTAGGGATGGTGACCCCACCACTCCCTGGGCAGCTGTGCCAATCCATTACTGCTCCTTCTGAGCAGAACTTTTCCCTAATATCCAACCTGATCATTGCTCTGCGTGTGGCTTTCTCCTCAAAATGAGTGAGGGTGAAGATTTTAGGTATCATTTTCAGCCTTCTGGGCTCTGCGATTGCCTCAAGGTCCTTCCTTCTACCTGGGTAACAGCTGAGCTGAAACCAAAGCACTTCTCAGAAATTCTAGACACAAAAACCAAATTATTGAGTGTGCAGCTCTTCTCTCTACCAAAACCTGCTACTTCTGCCTGCCCTAGATTGGTCACATTCCCAACTTCTTGTTCCTCCCATTCCTGATGGATTGGAGAGCCTTTAATGAGTAAATTAAACCACAAACAGCAAACATCTCACTACCCAACCAGAGCTTCTCAAGCTTCCTCCAGCACCCAGGTGAAGGCTGTGAGCTTTGCACCGTAGAAGCACTGGGGAGATGTTTCAAGTCACGTCGCCCCTCTCCTCCAGCACTGAGAATCTTGGATGTGGGTTGGAAGAGAAATGGATGCTCCTTCAGCTGGAGGAGTCATCTCCTCTCACTGGGCGCTGGCACAGATGATGGCCCAGAGCAGGGGATAACCAGCACAAAGGAAAGCTGGTGTAAATTGATGCAGGACTGGGGAGTAGATGAAGCAACACCCATACACCCATTTCATTTTCTACTTGACATTTTGTGCTCGTCTCTGGTCAAAAATACTAATTAAGAATGGTAGCAAATCAAACAGTATTCTTTCTATTTTCAAATACAACTGCTTTTCCTCATGCTCAGGTCTGCTCTGCTTAATGGACAAAGGGGCCCTGTGTTAGAATTCAGCAGGGACAAAAAGTTTTGCCAAGTCAGTGATTTCTGCACTGCAGCTCTGAGCTCACAGAGGCCACTGGGCACGTTCCTTGCAGACCCGGATTTCTCCTTTTCAAGCAGTTTCCTCCTAATCAGCACAGTTATATTTTTTGGCCTTTCCCCTCAGTTTCCTGTTGGCTTCCTTCTCTCCAGCAGCAGCACTGCAATCTGATGAGCTCTGCTCGTTGCTGTGTTGGTCCCCATCTCTCCCACCCCACTGATGTCTGCAGTGTGCTCCGCTCCCCTTCCTGCTGCTGTCCTTTGACCCCTGCATGACGAGGGCTTTGGACCCTCTCCAGAAGGTGATGCTGGACAACAAGGACAGCAGTGATCCCTTACAGCCCACAGCTGTAGTGCAGGCAGTATTTCTTCCATGCTCCTGTGCTCCAAGGGCTGTGTGATTTCTGGCACAACAACCTCGATTCTCAATTGTTTCCTTGAGAGAGATTCCATTTGAAAACGTGATTTATGATTTTAGAAAGGAAAGCTACGAGCTCACCCAACCTGCCAAGTGGGGTAGAGGCAGAGAGACGCCTATCCAATAGCTGGCAGCTGCTTGCTGGGTGTCAGCGATCACCAAGTGGATGTGCACACGTATTTGCACACCAATTCAGAGGGCTTAGCCTACCGTGTCACTATGGGATAAATATGTGAATGGTCCCAGCCCATGGCCCATAAATATATCATAGAATCATAGATCAGTGAGGTTGGAAATGACCTCCCAGATCCCCAGGTCTAATCCCACCCCACACCCACTGACCACATCCCAGAGAATGAAATAATTGCAGACAAACAACTCAGCTTAAAGACATCAAAGACCTGCTCAACAAATCAATATTAAATATTAATCAATATTAAAAGTTGTTTGAGGATCTCAACCCCCCTCCACACACACACACAAAAAAAAAAAGAAAAAAAGAAAAAAAAAAAGGTGACTTGGTTAAACAACAATAAAGAGGGCTATTCTTAGAAAGGACAAGTCCTTCAGTAGTGGAATTCATGCCTCATTGGGGAAAACATGAACCATCACAAACTCTGATAAGTGCAAAAGCAGTAAGATATGGCTAAAGAGGCCTTAAAAACAGCTTGATAATGTTGTTAATAGAGCTAATAGAAACTTGTTGCAGTACATCAGAAGCTGGGAATCTGCAGTGCTGTTGGTTTCAGTAAGGATGGTTGGAGTAAGGAAGCATCACTCATGGAAGACATTTCTCTGTAAGAAAAAAGTGCATTGATTACTTGCATTGTTATTTATTTACTTCCTTGATGCTCAGGGTGATGAGTATGATCAAATATTTCTTTATTACATATGAATGTAAAGAACTGCTCTAGCCTCAACTGCCAATGGAATGGATGAAATGATCAAAAACAATTTACCAGAATGCCATAATATTAATTTATACATTTCCAAGGTCCTCAAATGTGAAATTCCTGAGTAACTACAGGAACGCGCGACCCAGCACTTGGCTTAACTTCATAATGAATGAGTGGCAATGTGGGAAAGCAGGCGTTTGAGAAGTGCAAAGGAATTTTTTGACTGACAGACACAGAGCAACGTCATGCAGTGTCAGCAAATGCAAAATAATGGTCATGAGAGGGTGAGCAAAACCCCATCACCGAGCAATAAGTGCAGATGGAGGAACTCTAAACTAATTGATACTCCCCAAAACAGAGCTGAAGAGGTCGTTACTCACAGACTCATAGACTCACAGAATGGCCTGGGTTGGAAAGGCCCACAGTGCTCATCTTTTTCCAACCCCCTGCTGTGTGCAGGTCACCAACCAGCAGACCAGGCTGCCCAGAGCCACATCCAGCCTGGCCTTGAATGCCTGCAGGGATGGGGCATCCACAACCACAATGGCCACAATGGATCCCCATTGCAGTCCAGCTCAGAGTATGGCACCATTACCTCTTCTGCAATGGGAGAGGATTGCACTGGAAATGACAGCAGAGGACAGATTTAGATTGCTTGTACTGACCAGAGTGCTACCTTCAAATACTTAGAAATATTCAGGAAACTCAGCCCCAAACATCCAGGTTGCTTCAGCTTGGATGGTCTGTGAACACAAAGGGAGATAGGTGCAATCCTTCAGCATTTCTCACAGCCCATAAATATGGGCATTGAGCAGTGTTTTCCAGAAGCACTTCCAAATTAAGACAACACCTCCATGCAATTGTCTCCATGCAGCACAAATGAGTCAGAGCAGTGATTCAGTTGCTGAAATAGAAACTCCAGTGCCAGCTGAGATGCCCAGGCACAGCCCAGAGCTATGCATGGGGATGTGAGTGCCACATGAGGCTGCAAAGGACCCGTGCTCCCATCCTGGAGCTGCAGTGGGAACTGCAGACCTTACTGCTCTGTGAGACTTCCCATTCCCGTTCGCATCTCATCATTCCTTGAAGCTCACTGCAGTGATTTGCCTCAATAATATATCACAGAAATGAGTTCCACTGGTTAATTATACATTGTACAAACGCGGGGATGTAATTCTCACCCCGGGGCAGGATTTCACATTCATTTCCTTACTTTCCTTTCGATTGGTGAAGTGTGCCTTTAGCAATCTCGAAACTCATTTAACCACACGGATTAAAACACCGCACTGTGACAGAGGAGAAAGATGACAGAAAACCCCCAGGTCATACACATGTGTGTTCCCATACCCTCACAAGAGCAGGGATAGATGTGCTCTAAGCCATTGATCAGATTTTAACAGTCATTTGTCCTTGCAGAAGGTTCATCACTGCCAGTGCCTGCTCATGGCTCCTGCTTGTTGCACTGAGCTCTGCCCTGTCCTCTTACAAAGCCCTTTTCTCACCAGGCATTTTAAGAGGGAAAAGGTTCTACCCAGCTCCTACTAGCTTTCGCTCGAACACAGAAGCCACTATCAGCTCAAATAACTTCAATTTTCAGTGGTGGGAAGGGGAGAGCAAAGCAAATCCTCACTGAGAAGAACGCAGAGATGATCTCTGCAAGCCAAGGAGCCCAAAGCTATAGGGCTCAGTCCTGCTCCCAGCAGGAGAAATTAAGGCACAGAGAGAGAAGAAGGAGCTTCCCAGCAAGAAGGAAAGAAAGCAGAAAGCTTTGCATTGAGTGGAGCTCACCACAGGCTGACTGGAGGCTCGTGGTGGGAGCCAGCAGCCATAGACAAGAGGTACACAAGACTGGTTGTGCTCCTCTGCTAAACGGAGTCCTTGCAGTGTCTGGACTGAGGCCAGTTTTGGGGATAACCCATTACAGAGCATTTCTCAAGACATTCATCCCAAGCCAATGTGTCACGCCAGAGCTGCGCAGGGAAACAAACAGAAGCCTTATCTAATGGGTTTTAGATGTCTCGGCTTGGCCCAGATAACATCTCCCAGGGAGGAGCAGGAGGCATTTGCCCACAGCATGACTGAGTTGCACCCTGGCTGCCTCCCTGCTCTTGATGTCATTGCCACCGTTATGCGCAACAATCAACGAGCGCAGAAATATTTGCTTTCTCTTGTTGATTTCTCCCAGTGATGGCTTTTGTTTGCTGAGCTGCTTCTGACCTTTCCAAATGCCACCTCTGTTTATGGCCCCCTACCATTGCCCGCCTTGCCTGGGAACTGATGCACTGCGGAGGCAAAGCCCTGACTGCTGGGCTGCCTTCCTGGCTGGAGAGTGGTTGCCAGCCAGCAGAATCAGGGTCACTTCCAAGAATTAGATCAACACGTGTTGGATGGTGCCTGTGGAGACGTGAGGTTTCCAGCGTACACCACAGCTGCCATTTAATGTGGGTCAATGAGCCTTTGTGCTGTGCGAAATCGATGAGTGTGTGTCAAGATTGGAATTGCATTTTAACCTCTGCTCTCTTTTATTGCGTTGGGTTTGTCACCTGGAAACGTCCAAACCCACAGGCTGGACCAGCTCTGCGCAGAAGGAGGTGGTGTGCATTCTGGATTTTGGACTCTTTTGTTTAACCCAAGATGGAGACAGAGCCTCCAAAATTCTTGGATTTTGCATGCAATGTATCAAGGGTTTGGGCTCTCGGGCTCTGGGTGTTGCTGAGCTGGAGATGTGTTATCACAGTTTCTTCCTGTTGCAATGAAAGTGCTGGCTAGTGCAAAGGGAAGCATGGGGCCAAGAGAACAGCATGCTGCTGGCTGGGCTCCTTTCTGCCCAAGGCCAAGCAAATGACTTCACCGAGGAATCCTCCAGTGCCCCTGTGTGAAAGGAGCACAAACAATTACCTAGGCCATTTGCTTTTACTCCTGCATTCAGCTTTACTTTGGCCTTTAACCAGCAAGAGCCACAGGAGCACATCTGGCATCTCCAGAGCATGGTCCTGCTCACTGCAGGATAAGCTGAAATGAGCCTTTTTCTGCCCATGGATTTGAAGGACAGTGGTGATGCGGTGGCACAGCTGCCCATGGACTGGTGGGATGACATCCCAGGAGGTGTTTCAAAGCAGTGGAGATGTGGCACTGAGAGCAACTTGAGGGTGGACTGGGGTTGGATTTGGAGATCATAGAGGTCTTTTCCAACCTTCATGATTCCATGATTCTATGACAGCCCTGCTCCATGGCCAGGTGCCCCTTTTCCAGCCCTGCCGCTCATGCTGTCCACTTGAGCATAGCAAACAACATGCAGAAGCTCCTAGGAACTTGAAGAATCTCACTCCAACTTTATTTTTCAGCCCTTGATCCTCCTGTCCCCTCCTCTTTACAGCTGTGTAAAGAGCTCCACTCACTGTGCTTGACTGATGCACTTGCTCCCAGCAGGGATTTTGCAGCTTCTCTGTAAAGCATCATATAAAGCCATGGTGCTGTGTACAGATTAGATGAAACAAGACCAGTTGGAGTCCTCATTTAGGTTTTAATTAAGGCAAAAATCCCATTAACTTTACTACAAGCCACTTGATCAAATACTGCATGTAAATGAAGAGGGGCTGAATAAAGATTTGGCCACCAATTAAGAAAGCTTCCTGTTAGCACCCTGCCAGGGTGTCTTGACTGAGGGTTATTTTTTCTTGAAGGGAGAAATATCCTAAAATTTATCTCCCATAGCCTCAGTGATGGGGACAGCTTTGCAAAGGTCCGATGATGGGCTTACTGATGTTCCCTCCCCACTTTGCAAAGGTTTTTTCCATTTAACACAAGGAAACCTGTATCAGGATAGAATGGATTTTGGGTTAGGGAAAGGGTTAGGGTTAGGATTGGATTGAGGGCTGGGGTTGGGGTTAGGGCTAATTCTTTAGTGGGGTGAACACAAGGCTGGTCAGGCACAGCCTGGAAGGGTTGTCCAAAAATACACAGAAATAGCAGAGCTTGCTTTCCAAGGTTGTCTATAGAGAAAAATGTCCTTGTCTTCCTGTGGGCTGCTCTTGTTTTTCTGCCTCAGATCAGTTTGCTGCCATGCTTGTTGACATTTGCAGGAATCATAAGCAAACCCTCTGCAGAACAACCCTACCAAGTATTTACTAAGGGTGCACCTCAGTGCACTGGGAAAACAGAGGAAAGGTGAAGGGCAGAAGAGAGGGGTAGAGAAACTGAGATGTGGTGTCGCATGCGTTGTGCTCAGCAAATGGACTTGCTTTTGCCCAAATATAGTGAATTCTGTGTTAGTGTTTTTGGAGCCTAACAGAATGCCTTTTGGCAAATGAGCAAGGGCCATTGTTAGGAAACTTCATGGTCTCACAGCAGACACAGCTGAAATGCCTTTCTGAAATGTTTTCAAGGTAAAGAATCAAAAACCCCTGTGTTTCAGATATTTTTATTTCTTTTCATGCTTCTGGGGCTGAGATAAGAAACAATAACCGGAAAAAAAAATCTGATTCGGGGCACTGAATGAAGAAATTCCATGACAAATTTCCAACAAAACAAAAATCATTCATTGGAAGTAAGGGATGGAAAATTCCTTGTTCTGGCCAGCGCTGGTCTGCATGTCTTTTCTCTGCCTCACTGAGCTGACACACAGCTGAGAAACCCCAGGGCTGCTCAGCTCAGCTTTTCCCTACCTGAAAATATGCCTGGGTGGCAGGTGGGAGCATGGCTGGCTCAGCGATGGAGAAGGGAGGAATGCGTGCTGGAACTGCACGTCTCCTGAGCCCATCTCCTCAAGAATTTTGTATTTCTAACCTGTGAGCTGAAGAACACAAGCAGACAGCAGATCATCCTGGATCAACGATCCCAGCAAAATGCTTTGTAAGACATAAAGTCCATCAAGTGTCACTGCATGGAATTGGAATTGTTGTATCAGGAGAACACGTCCTGTGATGCTGAGTTCTGACTGATACGAGGCCGCTGGTTTTGCTTTGCTTCGTTTGCAAATTTGGTGGCTTGAAAGGTGCTGGAAGGAAGGCATGGTGGCTATGAAGGACTGCAAGACATCTTTGGGATTTTATCTATCAATATAAATGATATTATTATTACTATTAATAATAAAATGGGAAAAAAAATAACAAGGGGAATAGACACAAACACAGAAATAATGCACAGAATAAGGGGAGGATTGGCATATGCCTGGCATATTGCCCTTGTGAGAAAGACCCCATTGGCTGCTGCAGCTCCAGCTTCTCATTTACGGCCAAGGGAACCATCACAGGTCGTCCCAGTGCATGGCCCCCTTCCTACAGAAGAGGCATCGTCATGTCAGCTGGCTTGCTTAGAGCTGAACAAACACTATTTTCTTCCAAAGTTCACCCCTAAAATACTGTGAGTAATGGTGCGCTGCTCTGTGTGGCTCCAGATCAGAGTCTGAGTCAGGAAAATGTTTCCATCCAAGACATCTATTACAGTCGTCACGATTAAAGGACATACTTGTACGCCTCCCTGAATCAGCACCGAGATAAGGGGGCTGATGGTATTTATTTGTTGTAAATCATTTTTAGACTTTTGCTTTTATATAAAAACGCCATTAGGCTTTCCTCCTTCGAGGTGTTAAATTCAGACGACGTGTCTCTGTCTATTGAACTGCATTTAGTATGTTCAGACCACAGACACTGCACTGTGCATGAGGAAAGACCTCCACACGACAGGTGCTGCGTGGATACAGACCCCCAGTTTGCTCCTCACCTCAGACTGCTTTTAATTGAGGCTCAGAAGAGAATGAAACAGACTTAGCTGTGGTATCTTCCATATCTTCCACTTGTGTGCGAGGAGGTGGATGGAGGTAACTCTTGGGGGAAGGGGGTCAGTGGAGCCGAGGTCATTCCCTTGATGGTTCCATCCAGCACAGCACTTATGGAGGTTTTTTTGGTCCTTGAAGGTAAAGTGGATAGAAACGTGGTTTTCAGTCAGGCAGCTTCAGAGGGCAGATGGAAAATGACTCTGACTTTGCCTGAAGTGAAAGAGGATAACGCCTATGTTTCTCAGATACACTGAGCACTACATGTTCGTTCCTCTTAGTCACTCCTCAGGTATCCTTTCATTTCCCAGAGTACCTCCAGCTAGCAACCTGCTCTTTAATCACATAGCAAGTGTCATATAAATAATGTCCATGCAGTAGCTAGGGCAAGTTGTTGCAGGTTACCTGGTAATTATCTTTCAAGTTACTGAGTAATTCAAAGAGGAATTACTGTGCAATTTGCTGCCTGTAGTTAACATGACCAGCACCCAGGGTGGGAGACACAGTCTGGTTTTGTCTCACAGATGCAGTCAGGCACCTCTGTGTGAATGCAGACAGCAAAAGGAAAACGCAGCCAACAAGCTCAGCCTCACATCACCAGCAAGAGGCACACTCCTGGCCAGGAGCTTCCAGCTCGTGACTCGCTTGTGGATTCCCAACACCGACAACAAAAGTCTGATGGCCTACAAGAGCCTTAGTAGGGGGCCCACTGAGCAGAAACTTGATGACACTTTTCGATCCATTTGTTGATGTCTCAGTGGGATCAAGCTGGATCTCAGCTGTTCAGGATGTAAATGTTCGTAGAATCATAGAATCATTAATCATGGGGGAAGACTTCAAAGGCCATCTAGTCCAACTGCCCACCTGCCACCACTATTGCCCATTAAACCGTGTCTGTAAATACCACATCTGCATGCTTCTTGAACACCTCTATGGACGTGGCTCTATAGAGCCAGGAGCTTATAGAAATCGACTTGGAGTCACCTGTTCATCAGGACTTTCAAGCTAAGCCAGAAGCAACCATTGTTCCCTGGCTGCTCCCCTCTCCATCCCTCAAACAGCACGTAAGGAATCACAGGTAATTGTCCCATAGACACACATCAGCTCTGACTCTTCTCACTTAATTACATGGTAGGTTGCATCTTGTAATCTGTACATTCTGGTCTCTTCCTTGAGCAGCCATCTTAACTTTGGAACACCCCTTGTATAAATACAAGAGGGATTTCATTTTATTGCACACAAGGGGAGAAATATTAAGCTCATCCAAATGACAGCATCAGCATGCACTGAACCGATGGAGAGAGGTTGGCTTGGTCCAGGGAGCATCACCAAGCTGAGACAAATTAGCTAAATGAGCAGACCATGGCTTCAGTGGTGCTCCTGCTGCCTGAACAGAAGACAAGCACCCAACAGCTCGCCTTGAGCAGCAGAAGGGTTGGACAAGGCAACGTTGCAGGCAGATGTCACTGTTTAGCAATCATCTTCCAGCCTCACTTCTCAGAACTGCTAAAAACACCCACATCCTCATGGCAGATAATCATATGGGATTATTTAAATAATAATCATAAAAAGAGGTAGTGTGGTTTTGGGGAGGAGATCCGGTTTGCTGAAGATGCTCTGGTCAAAGTAACCAAGTAGACTGACTACCACATGGATGATGCACGTGGCAAGGAAAATTTGCAAACAGCAAAGTAGTTTCTAATGTATCTGTTCTTCCCTTTGGGAGGCTGCATTTTGGCACAAAAGTGATTCTGGGCTAGAAATAACTGAGAAAACCATACACGTCTAGCAACTCTGAGGTAAGGAGGAAAAGACAATCGAGAGCTGCTTTCTCAATAAATTCTTCATGTGAGATCTATTTCTATATCTCTGACTGCAGCCAGAATGCAGACAGACACTATGCAGTGTTAGTACCAATAAAACGGCACAGACTGAAATTTAACTGCACAATAGATGTCACAGTCGTGGCAAAGGACTCATAATAATGTATAAAGCTGAAGGGCTGAGTTTCCCTCTCAGATAATGCACAGAGAAATGCTAACTTTCCCCCCCCCAAAAAATTCCTCAGAGAAACACTTCACATCGCCACTGCCTTCTGCAGAAGCTGGAGCATCCTGCTGCGTGTGAATGCACAAATACACACAAAGAGGACATTTCTTATTTCACGAGATTTCACAGCGCTCAGCTTTGTGAAGATAAGCAGCAACGTTCAGCTTGTGCTATTGACCGATTCCTATGGAGCAAGGAGGAGGAGGCGTCCACTGGAACTGGCAAAGGAGCAGTTTAGAACAGTGGAAGGCACTTCTTGACATGGTGGGGATGGGACTGGCAGAGCCTGCTGCCCCTTGGGCTGTGCAGGCGGATCGAGCGGGCAGGCTGAGAAAAGTACAAGACACAGCCGTGGCTAGCAAGTCTGTAGAGGCATATTTAAAGGGACAAGGCAGGGATGTCCTGTCAGGTAATTCTAATCCAGCAGTTATAGATGCTGGGTGAACGCGATGGGAATGGACTGCAGAACGCAGCCGTGCGCTTATGCTCTCCTTAAATAGAAACTCCATTGCTGCTGCCACAGACAGTGCCCTGGGCAAGGGGACCATCAGTCTGACCCACTTCTTATCTTCCACACGTAGAAATGATTGTACTGAAGGAAAACATTGGCAAAATCAAGACTCGGAAGGTCATTAAATCATGCATCCCTCACGACCTCCTTTGACCCTACTGCTGTGAAGTGTGGGAAGGACCCAAGCACAGGCACAGAGACTCAACCAGAACCTGACCTTGAGTGAGGTGCAGGTGCCAGCACAGCTCTCACTCCTTTCCAAGGCAACGTGGGGGTCTGACAGAGCCACCAAGCCTTGAGATCCCTTGGGATCTCCAGAGCATGTAAAGGAATTCAGGATTCTTTGCCTAGAGATGTGCTCACTTTTCTCCATCACACATCTCTCTTTAGGTCAGTTGCATCCTCAGTTGTTTTTAGTGATCCTAAACTAAGGTCAGCACATCTGTAACTCCTGGGATTGCTCCTCCCAGAGGGCAACACAATGCTGTTTTCGGTGCTACAGTCTGCACAGCAGAAGCTTTAAAAATCAGGAGTCACTGCAGGGGAAGTATTTCCTTATCATTCTGAGGTAAAGACACACACAGAAAAATGTGTAGCATCTTTGAAATGCATTTTTAAGACCAGACTCTCTTGTCTGACAGGAGGAACTGAGAATACAAAAAGATTTTTTTTTTAATTGTAGCCATAGTACTGTCCTGATCAGATCTTCAGCCTATATTGAACACTTCGTGTTGGTGCTCCCCTTGGCTGTCTGCTGCAGACACCACCTCCCCTTTTCTGGCCATCCCCAAAGACCTCTGTGGCCCTGGCTGAGGACAATAAACCTCACTGCATGAGTGGAAGCTTTTCAGGAGGCAGTTTTGGACCTCAGTCAGAAGGCTGCCATGATTTGTCTGTGCCCATTCTCTACCTCTTGTCCCTTGCCATTGCTCTTCTCACTCCCCACAACTCCCTATTTGGCAACATGTGTACCCACCATCCTTTTGTCAAGAAGCAGAGTTACTTTTTTTGCATCCTCTCACATTTCTCCTGGTTTGAAGTTTGTACTCTGCGCTTTCTCCACACCAACCTCTCCATAACTCCTGTCATGTTGGAATTCCCCTGTGTGGCACGTGAAAAGTCAGCTCTGGTGAAGCTATGCCATCCTCTGTTATGGATAAGGTTGCCAAATAGGGACCTTCTTTTTTGTTGTGTCGTTCTTCACCTTCCATAAAGTTAAATTTTGATATGATACAGCAATAAATTGAAGGACAGCAGGGAAGGCATTGCTGCCCAGAAATAAATGCCTAGTGAGGAACAGAGCGTGTATATGTCTCACCTACACAAGGGGGAAAATGTTATTAAAAGAATTAATTACTTTCTGCTGGAATGTGCTGATATCTCAGATCATTTTGGTCATGCATGAACTGCAAGAGCCAAGCAGAGAGTAATTTTCTGTTGGAGGGCTCTGCATCAGAGAATGTCCTTTATGCATCTCTAAAACAGCACCTCTGAAGGGCTTCAGAATCCCCAGGCTCCACAGCAGAGCCTGAAGCTCTTTGCTCTGTACCAGCCCTCCATCTTGCTGCAGTGAAGAGCAGAGATGTCACTGGCAGCCACATGCTGAAGTGGAGCATTTTGCTGTCCCAGATGAGGGAGGAAGAGTCTTCTTTTTGTGAAGTTAAAAGACTAACGCTGAAGTGCCCACCCAAAACTCTCTTCCCAGGGAAGAGAAAAGAGCCCTGCTCACTTTCCTTTACGTATTTTTTCCAGCTTATTATTTGCTTCTCTGGAAGAAAAACTGTTGCAGAACAAACCCCTTGCTTTTCCCTGACCAGCCTCCACCTCCCATACTGTACCTTTGGCAGTATGAGTAATGGGTTACTCCCTAGTGCAATACTGCTCTTGCATAGCAAGCTCCTGTTAGTTCTCTCTATTTATTCTGTCTTATCTTTCTCACCTTTTCATCACTTTCTTGTTATGTTTGCTCAGTTAAGTCATTAAAACCACTTTGTTTTTTCTCTTTCCATGTTTAGCCCTAGGAAATCTGCTAAGCCTATGTAATCGATTTAGCATTTAATTTCCCTGAAACACCCTCCTGTGCGTCTGTGACACTGAGACATTTCCATTTCTGGTCTAATGGGCTGGTATGAGAAGGAAATCTCTGAGCCAACACGCAGCTTTGTAAGACAATAGAGATGGCTTCTCCACCTACAGTGAAGGTATTCTCAGCTCCTTGTATTTACACTGATGCTTTAAGCATCTGATTCAGTGCTGCGTGGAGCAAAATGGGCAGAAATAGAAATAGACACCACCAAAGCAGCTCCTGGTCTTCTGCAGGTCGGTACTCAGCTACTGCAGAGTGGAGAGGTGCGAGTGCTGTCTCGGCTCCATTACATGAGGTGCAATTTGAAAATGAGAAAGCAGAAGAGAAAACCAGACAAAGCTGTTTGGTTTTGCCTGGTTTCTCAGGACTCTTATTTCCACAGAGAAGTTAGCACAGCTTTAGCAAAGAGTTACAAAGCAATACCCCAGCAGGGATGTCTCTTACGTGAGTGAGCTCTCCAGGATCATCAGAACTTCCCAGCTCCTTTGAGTACCTTCCCTGGGGGCTGTCATGTTGCACAATAGTATCAAAGGATAGAATCACAGCATCATCGATATTGGACAAGACCTTTAAGATCACCCAGTCCAGCACCACTCCACCCCACTGCCCACGTCCATCGGTGCCACATCCCCACAGTTTTGGAACACCCCCATGGATGGTGACCCCACCAGTCCCTGAGCAGTGTGAACTGATGCATCACCACTCGTCCTGAGCAGAACTTTTTGCTAATATCCACCCTGAACCTCCCCTGGTACAAGGATCCCTGTCAGGAGCCAGCCGTGTTCTGGCTTAAAATGAAGGGAGTCCAACAGCTGCCATAATTTCACCACCCTTTTGCTTGCAGTTCATCTCCTTGTGTCACTATGGTCCACAAATACCTTTCAGATTTCCCTGATCTTCCCTGATCCTCCCTGATATATTTACAGAAGGTTTTCCTTTCTGTTCTGCTAGATGACAGAAATCAAGGTTTCAGACCCCTCTTTTGGAGGATGCAGCTTTGAAAGCTGCCTTGCCAGCTTTAAGGGCATTTCTCTGATTGAGAACTGGGAACGGGGAACAGAGAGCAGAGACCAGAGCCCTTCCTTGTTCCCCAGCATCTTCTGTCTCTCTTCAGACAGAGGATCTTTATTGAAAATGGCTTTAACTGGATTTTAAAGACAACGATATTAAAAAAAAAAAACAAAAACGCCGCACGTAGATAAACAAAAGAAATCCCATCTGAGCCCATTACACATTATTGAGTTAAATAAGAGGGATTTTACACAGCCTGTAATTGGGTTTTAAATCACGGTCCTAAACAGCTGCTGATCTCTGGAAAGGCTCAGCAGCACAGTTTGCACGCCACGAGCGGAGCTCCCACATGCTGCCAATGGGCGCACGCACAGCCCGCGTTTTGTATCTGAAGAATTTGCTGATTACTAATCTCTGCTGATTGGTAATGTTTTAACGAAGCCAGCGCAGAAGGTTTGCTAGTCTTGTCTAGAGAGCAACAGACTTTGGCCACGTAAAGTCTTTTATCCAAAAATATATTTGTCTACAAAGTACAGTTATTATTCTTAGGAATGCCAAGTATGGATGCCCGTATTTCGTGTTCCTGTTAAGTGCAAGTTGTTACAGATAAGAAGGTTAAAGGTTACAAGCTAGGCGGTGTTGTCAAGACAGATAACATCTTCAAGGAGACCAAAACCAGTGCTAGAAAATTCAGACAAGCTTTCAGGTATGGAAGGAGGTGAGAAGAAAGCCAGCTGATTGCTTCTGCTCATTACACCTCCCTAAAACCCTTTCTTCATTTTGCTTAATTCTCATTAGAGGTGAATGAAGGTAAAGAGAAACAAAGCAGAGTTGTTCCACCACGAATGCATTCACGGTGTGTGTGATGTGTTTTCTGAGCAAGATAGCACAGCTTAACTGCAACCTTTCACTGTTATCAAAGCCAAAGGCAAATCATTTGTGCTACAGTTAATTCAGCTTTCATCTTTGTGTTTGACTGCTGCAATGGGCCTGGTTACTGGGATATGGGTCCCTCTGAACACGAGGGTAAGGAGATCTGCCTTTGAGATAACGGAGTGTGAAAGGATTTCAGGGAGTTTGAAGCCTAAATCCCAGCAATAAAGGTGACATTTGTAGGAGTGCCGAAAGCCGGCACCTTTCTCTAGAGAACACAAAATCACTCCAATAACATCAAGTAGTTACAAGGAACAAATGCTTTCTTAGAAATCAGCACCGAGCATGATTGTCAGTCAATATCCCAACAGGCTAAATTATTTGGCTACAGAGTCTGTAAGAAATAATCAGGCCAGATCCAGTTTATAATAATTGCGAAGGATGATCAAACCTCTCAATTATGACACATACAGATGGAACAGATTGTTCCTTCAGACTTCTGCTGTGCCAGCAGAACCAGCATTGCTCTGAGCTCTGCGTGGCTTTTTCTCTCATGCAATTGTAGCAGAAGTATTCCTCATTTCTGAGGTAGAGCAGGCAGGTAGGCTTAGCAGAAGGATTATATCTGCTAAGTAATTACAAGGAACAACAGAATAAAGGAGCACAACATCAGCATGACTGGTGACGCTTTTTACTGTGGTTATAATTAAGAAGTTGATCTAAACAAATTCAGCTGCCAGCACTGTAATCAGATGTGAATTTATGCAGTTAAGTTGTCCTGCATTTCTCACACTTTCTCCATTTGTTCATGGAGTTTCCATCGGGATTTTCAAAACTAAAGTTATATATGTGGAGCAGCGTATGAGAGCTGGGTTAGATTCACTGTAGGCGTTTAACATGTGCTGTATTAAACTTTTCAGCATCCCACCAACAGAAGGATGCTCCATCTCTAGTCAGGCATATTGTTGGTAAGAGACAGAGGTGGACATACAACCTACAGTGGGGTTCACAAACACTGGCACGCTGAATGTGGGCTTGCCTAAGTCTGATGGTCTGAGTTTGTGAGAGCTATGATCACAGTCCTCATGGAATTTAGGTGCCTGTCTCCATACAAAGTCTCCACCATCCTGTCTGAACAATCCTGTGGTTAGGGTTTATCTAGGCTAAGGATGGATTTAGACCTTTCCTCTAAGGAATGGAAGAGGAACCACATACCTGAACCAAGGAGTGCAGGAAAGTGCCTTTCAGCCTCTCCAGTTGAAGCAACTTATCAGCAAAATACTCCAACATTTGTTGAGCAGTTGAAGGAACTGGGATTGTTCAGTCTGGAGAAGAGGAGCTCAGGGGAGACCTTATTGCTCTCTACAACTGCTTGAAAGGAGAGGGTGGTGAGGTGGGGGGTGGCCTCTGCTCCTGGGTGAGAGTGATAGGATGAGAATGACCAAATTGCATCAGAGAGGAGAGGGTCAGGCCGGATACTGGGAACAATCTCTTCTCAGAAAGAGTAATGGTGCACTGACACAGCTGCCCAGAGAGTGGTGGGGTCACCAACCCTGGAGGTGTTCCAGAGCCATGGAGATGTGGCACTGAGGGATGTGGTCAGTGGGCATGGGGGTGAGTGGATAGTTGGACTGGATGATCATACTCGTCTTTCCAAGCTTAACGACTCTATGATTCTATGACTTGCAAGTTGATATCCATTTCTCCAGACATACAAGTGTCCTAACACTGTGCTGAATCACACCTTCAAATCTCTCAAGCGTCATGATTACCATGCCAGTGGACTGCAGCTATCCTGAATGAGTCTGAAACATTCTCTTTGAAAACAACAAACAGCTCTCCCACATCTCAGTGCTGGTGATAGCATTGTAAAAGTGGAAACCATGCCATAAACACAACCCTCAGCGATGGCACGGCAGCACAGATTTCCTCCTAGGGAGGTGGTGGAGCAGGGAAAGGAGAAGGACAGCCAAGTTGGACACTGCACAAAACCAGCATGAAGGACATGGCGAGGCGTTTCCCACTTGAAAAGCAAACAAGGAAGATTTCATGCCTTTGCATCTGTGTCAGCATGACGGGGCTGCCCCCAGCTGAACAAGTTGCCAGCCCCTGACAATTATAGCCCTGGTAATCCACATCATCCAAGGTAGGTGAAGCACTCAGGTAAAAATAGCAAACGGGTCAGAAGAGGGTTATAGAAATACCAGAGGATTATTCATATTCCTTCAGGTAGCTATAAGGAACGGTTTAAACACGAGAATGACAGATTAAAGGTGTCTCTGACAGAGAGAAATGACTGCGCGGAGAGCTAAGCTACATTCAGCCCTTCTTTTCAAAGTATTTTTCAGGGGGATCCAGCCATAAAAAAATCATAGAATCGTTTGAGCTGGAAAGGACCTTTAAAGGTCATCCAGACCAACTCCTCTGCAACGCATAGGGATGCCCGCAGCTCTACCAGGTGCTCAGAGCAATCTCCAGCCTGACCTTGCCCATGTCCAAGGACAGGGCACCCATCACTCCTACCTGGTCTAAGACTCCACAGCTGAGCCAAAGTCCTCCTGGTCATAGGGGTAGGGGTATGCAGAGGGACCGCAGATGGTCAAAGCCATTAAGGCTCAGTGTCCTGACAATCTGGTGACTCCAACAGCATCCAGCACGCTCTGTGGTTGCTGGAAATCACTATGCAGTTTTTGCAGAGTGTTTAATCCTTACAAAGAAATATTCCGTTTTCCTTTAAATTCCCCCTGCATCCACATTGTGTCGACAGTGTCCCTCTCTTCCTTGCCATCAGCTGGTGCGTGACACGTCCAGCTGTGACTCACTGCAGCACTGGGGAGTGCAGCTCTTCACACGCTCGCTGGTTTGCTGGGGGTGGTCACCACTGACAGCTCTTGTTGGACAGTGATGAGCTGATGAGCTCCCTGGGGACATCAGAGGCCTTCTGGGTCCAGAACCATCTGCCAAAAAGTGTTGAAAAGCAAAGGATGCTGACAGCATAGACCAGGTCTCATCTGAATGTCAGCTAGGAGAGCATCTGGGGCATCTTCAGAACTAAGAACTTTTAATGCTTTTGTGTATGTGCAACAGCAGGAAATACATCATCTCTGAAAGTGCAGAGAAATGCAAGCACAAGAGAGCAATGGTCATATACACAGTACAAGGTCAAATTGCCAAAATCTCAGAGAGGATTGAGGCACTCCATCTTGAAGAGTTTCCCTTCTGTATTCTGAGATGACCTTCTCAGCCTTGGATCTACCTCCATATTTTCCATAATGGGGTGTTTGTCCTGCTTGAACACTGAGCAAGTGGCACCGAGACAGAGGTAATGGAAATACTCAAAGGGATGGAAAATCTACCTTGGAAGAAGAGTTTGAAGAGGACATGACCTTACTCTGGAGAGAAAGCAAAGGGATGTGGGCAAAGTTACCAAAGTCATAAGCTGAATGCTGTAATCAACTCATTATCTAAACTGAATCAAAACTCACTTAAACTGCACCTCACAGTGCTAGAACTGGGTGGGTGACTGGGCAGTCAATGAAACCTGCCAGATATCAGTTTGGAAGAGAGAACAGAAGTCACTTCTTGACCTGATGGGAACATGCCAGTTAATGTCTGTTGTCATGAAATCCATGGAGGCAGCATTAGCATGAACCATGAAAGGGATTAGGATGATCTACAGGTAGCAGGTTCACAAACACATGGGTCTAGTCAGGAATGTCCCCACCTTCTGTATAATTCAACAGCAGTCAATGCAGGGGAAAATGAGGCGGTATGAAATGAAAAATACAGCCACTCTCATGAGAATCCAATCCAGTGTCACCGCTGCCAGAAACAGAATCCTGGGCTAAATGGACCACCTGGGAGAACCTTTCTTATAAAACAAATGCCACTTGTTTTTCCTCTCAACAAAGAAAGGTGAAAAATCAAATCTCCAAAAAATCAGATATGTGCAATGTGTTGCTTCTGCTACCTGAATCTGCTCATTTTAAGTTATTTCAGTGTCTCCAGCTGCTCTAGAGCCCAAAGAGTAGATGGAGTCAGGAGGTCTCTAGCTGATAAGCCTGGGATCCCCTTGGGGGTTCCTGTTTTTGGTTCATGCCAATGCAAAGCAAATTGAGTGATAATTTTCAGTTACCATGGAAAAAAAAAAAGAAAAGAAAACCTTTGAACTCCACAGACATAGAAAAGATATTAAATTACTTCCTTCATTTTTTCTCATATTTATCAGGACTCGAGAAAGATTATTTATCTGAGAACCTAGTTCAAACAATTTAGACACGCTATAGCTCACCACCCAGTAAATGTTGCTCAGTAGGGAATAGGTCTACACGTAGCACCTCTTGCCATGAGCTGGGGTAGAGTAAATGAGAGAGCTCAGTGCAGAAGACGTGGAAAGATGGCACTAGCTGGTGACATCTCCCCTCCAGGTAATGGGATACTACCACTATACTGATACTTGCTGCACTGTCACAGCAGGGTTCTTCTACAGAGATAACCTCAGACAATAAGGATGAAGTGCTGGCTTTTGTACCAAGTCCAGAACCAGTGGAAATGCCAGTTGCACAAAAAACAGTGACTTATAATGTGCTTTCAAATGTCACCAAAGGGATTTCTGCTTTGTTTTTTGTTTACCTAAATGCTGCTGAGATTTGAAAGTTTTATGCTGTCCCTTTGTGACTAGAAAAATTATCTTTAGGAATGTTGTGAAGCATCACTTTAAACCTGCAGAGAACAGCACATAGGGGCTGTGTGCTCACAGACCTTGAGACCTAACCTGATAGAATGGCTTCTAAAATGTTCAAATAATTTGCCCAGCATTTGCCAGAGAAATGTTTTAATGTCTCATTTTAGAATGGCATTTTTCATCATGGAGCTGATCTACATTTCTCCCTTATAAGGGATAAGGAAAACGTTGAGTAACCCAAAGCACCTGAAACTGAGATCCCGAATGAGACACTCAGATGGAGACCTGAGGGCTATTCAAATCTGAGCCTTAGCATAGCAGCACTGAACATCAGGAAAGGTGCAATGGGACTGAGGAGAGCAGAAGCTCTCCACCTCCTTGTTGGGCAAAGAACGAATATCAACGCTGTGACTTGTCCAATCTGCCCTAAGATATGCTGATTTATTCAACCCTAACAGCTCATAGGAGGCTCCCAAATGGAGAAAGCTCAGGACATCTTGGTTTCAGACACCGAGTCACATAGACCCATCAACACTGCCCTCAGGCACACAAATGCTCTGTGCAGTCCATGAGAAGTGAAGTGTCTTGCAGTAATTTTGCATCAGTAATGTAGGACCGTGTTTTTGGGATATGAGAGGTAGTGGCCTTAAGTTGGGCCAGGGGAGGGTCAGCTTGGATATTAGGAAGCGTTTTTTCCCTGAAGGAGTAATGGTGCATTGGTACACCTGGCCAGGAATGTGGTGGAGTCACCATCCCTGGAGGTGTTCAAGAGCTGTGGGGATGTGGCAGTGAGGAACGTGGCCAGTGGGCACAGAGAGGATGAGCTGGGGTTGGACTTTGGGATTTTAGTGGTCTTTTCCAACCTTAATAACTATATGTTCATTTGATTCTAAAGACTGGATGTTGCTTGAGACATTTCTGCACAAGGAGATGTTGGGCTCTGCAGGTGTCACCATGGGCCAGGGCCTGGTGACAATGCCAGCAGGCATGTGGAGTGCCATGGACAGCACTCACCATTGCTAAAATGATGCTGAGTATTTGAAACCATGAAAACCTGTCATCCTAGCAACAAGAAAACTCCCATTCCCAGCAAATTACACAGCTGAAAAAGATGTGTCTCTGCACAAGGGACCACATACAGAGTGTGACTATGCCTTGACGCATCAATTTGTCACCAAGAGTGCAGAGAGTCCTCGGGAAAGTCCATGTGCTGATGAGTACGTTGTGATCTATGTGAGGTAGGATACGTGTCTGCATGCGTAGAAGGTGCATTTTCATTACTGTGCGTTTGGGTGGTGGATGGGACTTTGGTAAGCTCTTTAAACAACATTTTGCTTCTGTTTCCTGAAGCAACGTATATAAACTGGAAGATAAATGTAATTCACACGTGGAAAACAACAATCAGTATGTATGCACTTCAGGACAAGCCTTGGGAAATAAGGAGCTTCATCTGCAGAGTTGGAGGCAGAACTCTCCTTAGAAAGACATTGTGAAGTGTTTCTTGCTGTTCCTATGTTCCGTGGGAGTTCAGCAGCAGACTCCACACCCTTCTCTCCTGATGGCAAACGTGCATCTTTCAGCAACATTGGCTTCGAGTTTTAGATTTACCAGTTGGATATACCATCTGAAGTTATCTCACATTTGAGTATATTAGTATTTTTAGTTACTCATTCACATGTTTGGCATCCAAAGTTATGCTGGGGTCTGCTGAAAGCATTATCTCACGAGCGCATGGTGCAGAGTCCAGCCCTGGTGAGGTGTTGCATCACCCAAGATCTCAGCCAGGCTCCTGCTACAGCCAGCAGAGACGAGCACAGGCAGAGGAGAATGGAAGACTTGCTCAGGTCTTTGGGCAGTCCTTTAGGAGAATCTCTGTTATTTCCAGAGTGCAAAGGGAGCAAGCACTGAGCTGACCAGCTGGGATGGGAGAGGATGGAGAGAGGCAAAGATCTTGGTGGGCTGTAAGAGGAAAACAAACTCAATTTAGACTGGTCATCAGTGGTTTGGTCCTAAATATTTACTCACAGTCTCCTTCTGTGCTGTCAAGAGAGATCTCTGAGGATAAAGTGAAAATTGCAAATGTTGTACTAATTTATTCTTCCCTTAATATCTCTCATCATGGTTTTTTTTGACTGCACTCAGCAGCTGGGACAGGGCACATTTAGGGCTCACCTCTACTAGGCTTTGATTTGCCATCTTTGAATGTCCAGCCCAAGGAAGAGTTTATAACAGCATTGTGAAGCGTGTTACTGTCCAGACCCAGTCCTGAGTGACAGGGCTCTGGGTCCTGATCTTGGCTTGGCCAAAGGTTTCCTTTACAACCTCACCTTTGAACCCATCTGTGAAATTACAGCTTGGTTTGCCACCTCCATGGTTTCTACCCAATCCCCCCATGACACCAGGTCCATGAGATGCAGAAGTTGGACGAGCAGCCAATAGAAGGTATGCAATTCCCATGCACCACCTTTTCCTGTGGAAAACTGAAAATGAAATTCTTTCAGACCTTGAGAGAATCTCAGATGAAAGAGAAATACAGAAACTAGCCCAGAGGCCTGGGACAGCGTGCACAGAAATCATTTGTTTTTGAACTGGGTTCCACTTGTGTTTGTAGTTTTTAGCAGTGCTCCAAGACCTGGGTGTGGAGGTGGAGTTCCAAGCAACAGACATTGTTCAAAACAAATCTTTGAGGGCTCTGCCTTTCAAGATGGGCCCTCCAGGTCTTTATTCCCCTTACAGTGGGAGAGGTGACTTGGATGAAGTCTCCTGGCACTAGTCATGTACGTACCTGTATGTTTATAATCATAGATTTAGACCAAAACACAGAATTATATCATTCTCCATGTATTTACATTGCAGAGCTGTGATTATTACCCTGTCTTGACTCTATGCACTGGGGAAATGGGAAAGAAAACTCAGGAACAGAGTTATTCAGTGTTTTTAAGCTGCTCTTATTTCTTTCTCTCCAAATGCTGAGAGAAGTGCTCATGACTTCATCAGCATTGAGGTGTTCCTTCATGGAAGAGGGCAGGATATACTTCCAGAAGGTCTATGTGGATTCTGAAAGTGTTTTCTATGAGTCAAGATCAAGCAGGTCTGCTTTGCTTGCATCTACCTTGCTTGGTGCTGGGGTCATCACATTCCCTACGCTTCTTCCTGCCACTGCTGTGCTTCCACTGATTTCAGGGCACTTAACTCCTGATGTGTATCAGTACATGATAAGCCAGTACCCAGGAGTTCCACCATTTTATGAGGAACAAACATCACAGATAGTAATGAAAGAGCCATCTGCTACGCTGTTATACCCCAAGAATGGGCAGAAAACACATTCTAGATAACCTTACTATAGAATCATAGAATGGCTCAAGTTGGAAGGGACCTTAAAGACCACCTAGTTCCAACCTGCTCACATGGGCAGGGATGCCAACCACAGGATCGTGCTGCCAAGGATCCTGTCCAGTCTGGCTGCCCAGGGAGGTGGTGGAGACCATGACCCTGGAGGTGTTCAAGGAACATATTTTGGCTTGTGTCTAAATTAACTCTTTTCTTTGACTTCATGCACGGGACATGGGGCTGCTGCATGAAGTGAGATGGGAATATAATGGAGCTGCCTGCCTTGATTCAGTACCGGTGAGAACAGGCAGGGCCCTCATGACCTCATAGGTGTTTTCCATCTCTCATTTCTCTGACTCCATGATAGAATGAGACAGGAGGCATTAAAAAGACATCTGAGGGGAAAAAGCTTTCCCATTACATCAATAAAAAATACTAGCCCCAGCGGGAGGAGGCTGTCAAAGACGCCCAGCCTGAAAGCCTTAATAAAGCCTCTCTTCTGAGCAGCTGATACTCCTCTCCCTACAGCATGTAAAGTTGTAAGCACTGCCAAGGCTGTGACTGGAGCTGTTGGCTTTGAAAGCAGAAGCTGCCTTGCTGTGGGCTCTAAGAGTTTCTAGGGAACCTGAGCTTCTTGAACAAGTCTCTTTCAAATGAAAAGTAATGAAATGCATCAGGTAGAGGGAAATTCATTTCTTTCTCCTCTTTCCTCTGCTCGCTCTCCTCTTAGCAAAAGGAACCAGTCTGCCCAAGACCAACCTGTTCATCAGCTGGAACCAACAAGTCAACCTGCTTCCACCTATTGTCCCTCTCACAGCACCTGCTCCTGTGTCCGCAAACACCACAACCACCACCTGCCCCCAGTCATTATTGCCACATCACAGCAGAGCCCTCCACTTTCCCAAACATCAGACAAAGAAAAGGCAGAAAACAGCTTCAATCCCAGCCGTGGGAGGACAGCGTGGGTACAAATCTGTGTTCCAGGCTTGCACTTCAGATGCAATAAATACAGTTCACAGGGTCATAGGATAATTCAGGTGGGAAGGTTTCTAGACCAATCTACAGCTCAGCTGTTGCATTCCACCGTCTCTACTACCGGTTCTGCCCATGCTATGTGGTCAGAAGTAGTTTTGCCAAGGACAGAGGAGCTATCACAGTTACAGCTCCCAGCAGCTCCCAGCCTTGCATTTAGACAACTCTGCTAGGCTTCACCTCTTGTTTTCCAGGATATGCCCCTTTCTCCTAAAGGGTTTCAAACTTTAAAAAGTTCTCTTTAATCAACACCAAGCATGTATCAGTTGTAATTTCCACCCTGGTGATCCTGGTTATCCTGTTTCTGTTGTTCTGAGAACAAAGAAGGAAGGACCTACAGTACAGCCTTGTCCTCCAGCTGCAGAAATCACCTCTCTCGAGATCTGGGCAAGAACACCTCCTCCTCCTGAAACAATCTCCATAGGGCATCCCCTCCCCAGCCCTGCTCCCACCGCACAGGGACGGAACGCAATTCCGGAATGACGAATCTCTGCTGTTCCATGAGAGGGCAGTGTCGGATGGAAGCAAACCTCCACCGACAAACGCCGGGATGTCTGGGCAGGAGAAGGCGAAGGGGGACGAGGAGAGGCCAGAGAATTTGGGGTGGGTGAAGTCTGCCGTGATCCCAGGGGCTTGCGAGGCTCTGAAGACCCCCGGGATTTAATAGAGATGGGATCCTCTGTGTGTGGTTTGAAGAATAGAGATCTCTTTGAAACTCTGGTGAAAAAAGAGGTTATTCTCTATTATCTGCAAGGTATTTTTGCACAGAGCTGGTTCTGAAGAGCTCTGCTTGGTGCTCTTTAGAAACCCTTCCTCTTCCGAACTGCCCAGGCTTTGTACTGCAGCAGCTTCATCAGAGGGGACCCTCCAGCCATGATGCTTTTTCACAAAGGCTCGCTGAGGTTCCTGGCACATCGTCACACCTTCAGAGGAGACCTCAATACAGCACCTGCTGGGATCTGAAGGTGCAGAGACATCCAAATCTAGGCCAAGCACCCTGGGAGTGCTCCATTCCTGGAGTAATACTGAGACAGAAAATAGCATCCTAATTGATAATTTCACTGCGCGTGGAGCTCCAGGGAAGATCAGCTGGCTTCACCTGCAAAGGTCTCATCCCATATTCTTTCCCCTATAAACATTTTCTGGCATAGAAATAGGCCACAATCAAAAAGCTGCTCTGGGAGGTGACAGCCCAGGTAGCTGCTGCCCTCCTGCATGGCTGGGACAGGTTTAGTATTAAATGTGGAGTTTGGTGGACCAGCATGTGGCAGCAGGTTGGAGATCCATGATCCTTGAGGTCCCTCCCAACCCTGACGATTCTGTGATTCTGGGGCTCACCCTTGGGTCAGTCCCACCCCATTCCCTGGTTTGTTTTGCTCTGCAAAAAGATTGTGACTTTACCGACCCAGATCAGGTGCACCAAAACAATTTACAACGTGTATTCTGAGCAAGCTGTTGCACATATGGCCTACAATCACATGTATTCTCAGCAAACAATGACTAATCAGTATTCCTGGGAAGGGGGAGGTAAATTAGGGTAGGTAAGGATAAATTAGGTTGGGTAAGGTTATACAAATTCCAGGGAAGGTAAATTAGTACAGGTAAGGTTATACAACCTGTTTCATTGATGTGTCCTTCATGGGACGGGATCTGAGCTGGGGCTGCTTGCAAGTTGGGGGTGCTTGCAAGTTGGGGGTCTTGGGCTGGCTGGGGGGAGCTCTGAAAGCTGTCCTCCATCATCCTGACTTTATACTCCTTTAACACATGGTTTGCCATAAGCAAGACTGGGGCCAGATGGTTACAAGGTATGCAAACTAACACATATGAAAAAGCATGACTTTGTAGAAAAGCAGAGAAACTTCCACTGGGTCCTTAAGACCTCGTTTTCAGTTCCTAAAAGCTGAGGGATTCTTTATACAATAATCATCACGTGGTTTTTGCCAATGGAGGCACTTTCTTTTTTCCCTGACAGCTTCTGTCCACAGCTCAGGCCCTGGACGTGAGCAGCAGGCTGAGGAGAGCAGCTGAACAGACGCTGTGACATCTGGGTGCCTTCCTGCAAAAATGATCCCAGGTACACGAGAGGAAGGAGGCTGTCTCCATTGAGCTCATCTTCACACTGCATGCAAGGGAAGAGGATTTGCCCTTTTGCAAGCAATCTCTCTGATAAAGGGGATATACAACCTCTTCTGCAGGAGGAAGGAAACTTCCCCTCCTTCCCCCAGAGCAAAGGGCAAACCATGAACACTCTCTCCTTAACCTCGCACAGCCACAAGAATGCCGTAAGGAGGGCTCTGTTCCTTTGAGCTGCTCCGTGGGGTAACACTGACAGCCTCAGCTCCTGTTATCAGACCCTCTCCCGGGTCCAGCTGAGAGCTCCTCGTTCAGATGACTTCACAGCAGTTGCTGCCTCCAGCTCGGTGCCTTAAAGAAGGAAAAACTCCTGCCGCCTCACCTCTTATAAAATGCCCCGAGACCCAGAGGGAGGCGGGGCAGGAGGGGTAGATAGCATCAGCGTGCCAACACAGAGTGCTCCCCACGTAGTCATCGGGCAGGCTCACCATGAGGATCAATTTGGATCCTCCAAACGATTCTGCCTGCCGTGTCCCATCGAGCCGTGCAGCATGTGTGGTTACATAACTTATTTGCCTCTCTTTTTAGGAGGCCCCGAAGGCAGTGGTGCTAATGGAAAAACAGAGTGTGCGGGAGGGCAGGGAGGGGCAGACAGATGGTCAGTTCTCCAGCAGTGAGGCTTTTATTTGTCAAACTGTTATGAGATCATTCTAGGAAAAGTAATATCAACAAAACAGGGAACAACCTCGGGTTGCTTTGATGCCATCGAGCATGTTTTCAGCGGACTCCCTGAGCTGCAGCAGGGATTGCATCTGCCAGCAGTGTGCCGGAGCCAAGAACCTGATTCTCATGCCAAGATACTCACACAGAAGCATACTCTAGTTTTTGTGAGGTTATGCTGAATCAGTTGCCCAACAATGCTGGAAGGATCCCAAGGCTATTAAGGTCCTGTATCGTGGTCCTTTGAAACTGCAGACATCAGTTGTTTCAAATCAGCTCTGCTGGGAGAGATTTGCAAAAAAAGTTATTCTTTATGTAACTGTGAGGCACTTCCCAGAGACATCTTCCATGTGAGGAGCTTTGGCTGCCAGAAAACCCCAGAACAGTTTCAAGTCTTTGTGAGTTGCTGGTTGGTGTGGGTGGTGACGTGTCGCAGTGGATGACTGTGCAGTTCAAACTTCCAGTGGCTAGAATCAAAAACCAAAGCTAAGCAACATGGGAACCAAATGAACAGTGAGAGTGATTGACCACTGCCAGAAATTCCAGCTTTTACACTTAAAAAAAAGTGACTGATCTTCCAATATGAAGAAACACAGACCTGCACAGGTAATCCCATCCCTTCTGGATGAACGAGGACATCTTGGAGAAATGCTTCTTAATGTTGGCTTGGCGTTAAGTAAAGGATTCCCAGCATGTTGCCCACAGCATCCTCTGCAGTTACTCATAACCACAGGATTATGAACACACACCAAATTCGCCACCGCTAAAACCCAAATTGTCAGGGAAAGCCAAATGCTGCTTGCCCAGCACTTTAACCTTTGGGCTGAGAAGGCTGAGATTCTTGCATCAGTAATGGAAACTGGCCACACCTCTGGTGGAGACTCCTCATGGGTTAATCATTGTAGCCATGACCACAGAAACAACAGCAGTGCAGTGGAATCATGCAGCCCGCAGCAGGGTACAATGTCTCTTCAGTGCATGAAGCTGGACAAGTTGGAGCTTTAAGCCATTGCAGAGGCGCCCTTCCAGGTGTCACACGGACCACGAAACACCAATTTCAGACCCAGCGGTGTCTGGGGTTGCAAACAACATTGCTGAGCTCAGATTTGTCCTTGAAGCTACTGATCTCTTATGGCTGTACTTTATCTTGGTATTCAAGCTCCAGTTCACCATTCTCTCAAGAAATACTTTGCCAGAGATCTGGGCTCCAGAGGCTGACTTACTGTCTCTCATTCAGTCGGTTCAGATGCATTTCATTTGCTGTCATGACTCACTCCTCGTGGCTGTATTCATTTCTCATAAAGCTGGGTGACTTAATCATACCTTCTCACTGAACTAATGCTACTGCGCCTTACCTCCTGGCTACAGCAGCCAGCATACCTGGGTAATCGTGCTACTTCCAGCAACTTCCTGGCTGATGGGCACAATTATCAGACTGCTGCAAGATGCTGAGCTGGGCCGCTTGGTGCTACTGTAGTAACACGTGTACCTGGAGCTCCACATGCTTCTGCTCCCTGGAGGTGTCCCTGCTTGCTCGTCGGGGGAGTTGTCCCTATCTAACAGATGGGCAGAAGGCCTGGAGATCCCAAACTCAGCTCCCTGAGGAGCTATTCTTGCAGACGAGGCTCACTCATCCCTGTGGCTCGTGAAGATTTTAGTTGGCAGCTCAGAGAGAGGTGCCTTAAGAAGCCAACTTCAGCCTGGAGCCCGGCCAACCCAGCCCAGACAGCAGCCCCCAAGTGCATACACACCTGGAAGGATGTGCCAGGGTTCATCCTGCCTCTCCTCCTCAGCTTCTCCACCCTCCGTGACTGCAGCAGGAAGGGAGCTTGGGACTGGGCTCTGCTGGCTCTGTTATTGCTCTGAAGAGGAAAGAAATTCCCCTTTATGGGACTTTGGTCTGCAAATAGGTTCAGGAACCCTGGGCTAGAAAACCTGGGGCTGCTAACAGCTGGAAAAAACTGCACTTGGGAAAATGAGAGTGAGAACAGTGCCTTGTCTGTAGCATGTCAGCCTCCTTTGAGCACACTGGGATGCTTTTAGAGCAGTGGTATTTAGTGGAGAGGAGAGCCACTGCTGTCCCTTCCTCCACTGGCACTACCAGTTTCAAAACCATTCTTCATCATTCACTGTCATGCTTATGCATATCTCTCCTTTTATCCCACAGCCTGTTTATGTTTTTGATGTACTTACTGTTACAACGAAAACCACAGAGCCAACGTTCTTAAGTTATAAATACTGCTGGAAAATAATGGCATCGTGCAGACAAAAGGAGTTGATCTGATAATAAATTATTGTCTTTCACTTCCTATGCACTGGCAATCTGTGGTGACTTACTGATGAGTGCAGTGTAAGCCTAGAGAGAAACTGCTGGACCAGGGGAAGGTTCTTCTGTGTTCCTCCAGCTCTCCTAATGAGCTTCTATGCAATGGAGAACACATGAGGAAGGGAGTGAGAAAGCCATTTTCCCTATGGATTTTCTCCGAGTGGCAAAGAAAACATTTTTCTGCACTGAAAACTACTGTTTATTCACCCACCCATCTGCCAGTTGGGTACGGTTAGGATTGTCAGCTCCTCTTCCCCACCTCACTCAAACACCCACGCTCACACCCATGGCTCTTTATTCTCAGCTGTCCAAGATGAAGGCAGTTAAACTCAGCTGTGGCCACATAAAGGCTGTAACTTCCTCTCATTTAGCAGTGAAGTTCGTTAATAAATGGAAAATCGAAGGGGATGCAATTACTGGAGACTAAAGGAGGCAAAACTTGTTCAGAGCTGTGTGATGCATCTTCCCCTGCTCTGTGTGGAGGAGGAAGGATGCTCACCTCCCTGTGCTATCAGATGGTGATGTTCATGATCATATGGCATGCTCAACATATTGTTTCTCCATCAATGTGTCTGCCCAGCTGCCCCAAAGAATTTCATTTTCTTATTCCTCCTCATAAACATTCCTTCTTTCTGGGAGATGTACTGCATTATATTTATTTCCACTTGTGTGGCTTTTCATTGCTTTTACCACATTCTGCCAAGATTTCTAAATTGCCTGTGCACAGCAACTCATTAAAATTTCTGCCTCGTTCTCCTTTGAATTTCTTTTATTTCAACTATCAGACATGATTTCTCTGTTGAAAAGTAGCTTCTCTTCAGTACTTCTTGATAGTGAAGGCATCTATTCCACACTCTCCCTATAATGCAGCTAGTCCAACCCTAAAGTCTTTCTTTTTGGCTCCCATCTGCGTTCAGCCTATTTTCCTACCACTGACAGCAGTTCTAGAGGCAGCATGGCAGCAGTAGAGGCAACATCTCTCCTAAATTCCTGTCCACCAAAGCATTTCTAGGTGCTGGAGGTCTTCTCCCAGACCACAGGCAGTCTGCTTATCCTCTATACAGTGCTGATTCCAATCAGAGATTCACCTGATAGATGTGAGAGTTTGCCTCAGAAAGTGACAAACTACTCTTCAGAGTTCAAAAGCAGCATCGGTGGAAGAGAAGCCAATGCCATTTTTCTGCTCTGGTCTCATCTTTCATGGGGTGAAAAATCTCCCCACTGCATTGTCCCAGTGATAGCAAGCAGTCCCTTCCTCCCAAAGTCCATCTGCATTAAAAGTGGATTGAATTAATTCCTGTTGTACAGTAGGAGGAATTTAAGATGAGCATCTTTTGTACAATACACGAAGAGATGGCCCAGTGCCCAAGAGGTTCAGGAATTCCTTGGCTTTTTCTGGGACTTTCTCTTGTTTGTTGTGTCCTGGGTCAACGGTTTTCCTGGAGGACTCTGAGTAATTAGAGAAAAAATTACACCTGGACACCGAGACAGGTTTTCTGGAAACAAGTAAACAAGCAGGAAAAGCAATGTGTGCTGTAAGTTGGTTTGTTTTCTGCTAGTTCTTTCAAATATGTAATGTTTTCTTGGTTCTTTGTCTCTGAAGATGGTTTCAAAATAGGGAAAACAGTTCTGTCTTTAGCTTTCCTTGGTGATTTTTGAAGCTGTAGGTCGTGTAATGGATATTTTCTGCAATTCTCCCTCTTCTTTGGTGATACAGTACTTCATCTCTAATTGCAGGCTTCCCCAGGTCACTATTTCTGAAAAAGGCAGCCTTTCTCTTGTCTGAGAATCTGTGGCATTTCATGGTTTTAATGAACTCTTACAGAACTTCTTCATTTCACTCTCATATTTCTGTACCTGTGTATTCCTCCCAGTCACTTACTCCCAGCTTTGAGGAAGCATTTGCAGGTGTCTGGCCCATACTTTTGGGTGCCCATGAATTCTGTATAGGATTAAGCCATACTGGCAAACAAAAAAGAACAAAAAAATGCAGTATTCCCCTGTTACTAGATCCTAGTCAAGTGTATATTTCCTTTATCCATCCACAGGCTTTACTTATGCATTCTTAACAACAATTTTTTGTTTTATTAATGAGTAATCACATGTAATTTCATAAAATGATTGTAATTTACAACCAGTTACATGAGACCTCTGGTGTAAGTCATTCCTTCAGAGTTTAATCTGCTCCGTGTGCGAGTGCCTGTGCTTCAGAGCAAGTGCTGTATTTGTGTGGAAAAGGATGCCTCGTGCACAGAGATTACTGGCAGTAGTACTTAAAAATATTCATGTCAATACTGATTTGTTTGGTACTGCTAAGAACAGCCATCAGGATTGATGTGTTGGATATAACAGTTTAACTCTGGGATGGGGAAAATTGTTCTCATACCCATAACGTGAGATGTGCTGTCGTGAATTGCCCATAGTTCTTCAATGTTAATCATGAAATCATCAGGACTTGGGTTAATGGCTTTATCTTTCAAGAGCAAATTGCAATACACATACAAATATAACAGCTAAGAGGCCAGAGCCTTTAGTTCAGGAAATAACGTGTAAAGATCAGGTTGGCTGTTCAAATAGAATGAGGACAGATAATGCCTGAAGCTAATGTTACGTTACATAGCACATCAATAAATCGAATGCTAATGTATCTGAAGGACAGTACAGTGGAGAAGGGTACAAACTATGCATATACAAGCAGCTCCTCCTCTCTTCTGTAGAACCACGAGTGAAGAGCACCACCAAGATCAGAATAAAGCTTGCTTCCACACTGAGACCTGCATTGTTTTGGAGAAAATAAAGTGTAGAGCTTTCAGTGGGTCTGATGAAAACACTTTTGAATGGCCACAAATGAACATGTCTTTGCACTTCTGATTTTACCAGGGCTCCATGCTTGTGCATAGAGCTGGGTGATCCCCCGCAAGCAAGCTCAACCTTCAGGGTGTGCAGGAGTGGCAGGAAGACTGTATATCAGGCATTGTGCATTCATGCTTTAGGAGGCTTGGTCCAAGGGATTCTACAGTCTCCTTTACGTGTCTTGAAATAGGATAAATGATCAGATGAGCTAAAATTAGAACTCCTCCTCTTTCCCTGCTGAGGTGAAGTTTTCTTTGGTTCAGGAAACAAGGTTCGTGCGTACCCTGGTGCTCCATGCATTCCTAACTGTTGTGATATTTCCAGGCGTGGTGGAAACAGGAGCAGCAGTAATCACATTAAAAAGCTGGTCTTCAAATTGAATGTAGTCTAGTCTAGTCAAGATGAGTGGGATCATGTGGTGCTCAGGGGATGGTGATGTCCACAGCCATACCCTAGGACAACTCTTGATGTTTGTCATGGGTCTTCCTTTGCTCGAATGGGTCACCATTATTCACAGCCCTGAAAGGGCAGGGGCACATATCATTCCCATATACTGTCTCGTTGTATCAGTGTTGCCTACAGTGGTATTTAAAGCCAGCAAATCCTACTTTCTCTTCCACCTATTTGATGAGGACAAGAAGAAATAATAGTTAAAAGTTGTTTCATTCTGATATATTGTGCTCAGCCCTCAAGGATCCACCAAAGAAATTCTGTACCTGGGATCCATTGTGTGCATGTTGGAAGGCAGTACAGATGGAATATTAGTTATTAGTGCCCACTGATCCAAAATACAAAGGCCTCCCACTGAAGGAAGTAATTCGCGTATATTTCCTCTTCGTACATCTAACTTTCCTTCATGAGAAAAAAATACAGCCCTGACTTACAGGCATCGATAAAAAGAAATTCCTCAGTGGAAAGGAAGAAAGTCACTCTCAAAACTGAACATTTTTTTCCTTCTTTTTTTCTCTGCACTTATTACTCAAAGCTAAAAGACTCTCTTTGAATTGTCCAACGTGTTTCAAGGAGTTCTTCTCGCTCCCATCTGGGGAAATGACTTATTCATCATGTTGGGCCTCAGCATAAATTAGATTCTTCCTTCCAGTTAACTGACTAGATTGACAAAACGTGCAGAGCTCTTCCAGCCGTGTGAGCTTTTTCAGCAGCAGTGCTTCAGACTCTTATTTGGTCCGATTTCTCATCTGTCAGTTTATTAACATCAGTCGAGTGATTCTTTTTATAGTCCCAGAGAATGTTCTCACTAAAGAATTTTCTCTATGTGTGAATACCAAACCGTGCCTGCTGCAATGTATTTGTCAGTAGCTGCTTTATATTATGTGTGAGACGGGAAGACATTTTGCTTTGGAAGTACATTATCTCAAAGGAACTTATGCAAAACTTGCTTTATGATATGAGTTGCTATTTCCGAGACCCTGCTTGTGCACCACCCCATCAGATGGTATCATCAGGAAAATTCTGGGTAGCAACACCCAGGGTTTAAATAAGATTAACATGCATGACTGAAAGGCCTATTTTTGGTTGCCTAACCTGAGATTTTTTTTTCAGGAAAAAAAAAAAAGCATTTTTCCCATGGGCTGAAGAACTGCACTTCTCGGAAAGAAGGCATCTGAAGCTCCTCGTGACAGAAGAGTTTGGCCATAGACGTGGGTGGCTGGAGCAAAGTGTTATCTCCAGGGGCAGCAGCTGAGGAATTTGCTTCCTCCATTACACAGTGGTGCAGACAAGAAATTCAGACAGGAATGTGCTGGCTTTCAGGACAATCACAAGCCTATTTGTTCGCTCAGGTTTTTGCTCTAGGTGTGGTTTGGGCGCACTGGTTGAATTAATGATGCATTGTTGTTCAGTGGGCGTGAGAACTTCAGCTTAAAGGTTTTAGAAAACTAAAAGTGAAACTTCTGGACGGATAGATTAGCCATGCAGTTCTAGGAAGAATATAGTTTTAAAATGGTTGAAAATACCAGGAGGGCCCAACATGTCCTGGAAATTCGCAAGCCACTGCACTATTTGCTCAGTTGAAAGTTCAGTCATATCTGTAGTGCTCCATTATCATGTAGAGAGCTCTACACGAGCCATATCATGGTTCATTGGCTGTGGGCTCACCCAGCTCCCATGTTTGATATTCTGTGTTAGGTAGGAAAATCCCTTTGTTTGGGCACTGCTCACCTACAGAAGCAGATGTCTGCATTATGGCAGTGTCAGAGGGATCAGAAAGCCCCTTGAACACTCTCCTCTGTGGGCCAAATCCTCCATTTGTAAGTGGGAATTTGTTCCATAAAGAAGTGAATATCAGCACCAATTCCCATTTCCAGGAACAGCAGCTTACTGACAGCTCGGTTCCTGCACTCTTTCACTGTCAGAAGAATTTGACAGCTTTTAGGGACTTAAATCAGATCATCCAAGCCAGCCTCGTAACTGGAGAGAGCTCCTTGTCTGATCTGCACATCACAGTCCTTCTTCATCCTTGGCACTGGGTCATTGCTAGACTGAAGGGATGACATTGTGCCTGGAGCTGTACCAGCAAGCAAGAATCCATTCAGGAATGGGACAGTAAAACAAGAGTTTTGTTTTGGGAAAATAAGAAGCCCCAAAACAATTCATGATTGTTTATATATGCATATATTTACTATAACTGAGATTTCTGGAAATATTTTCTGGACACACACAAGTTCTTTCCAGGATAGGCTTGTGGTTAGGATGTTCACCAGCCATGTGGGAGATCAAATTCCAGTTCCTGCTTTAAATGAGGCTCAGCTGTTACTTGAAACTGATGTGTCTCGGATTTTGCAAATGCCCTGAGCACTGGGTTATTCTGGAGTGATTAATTCCTTCCACACCCTAACAGACACCATCCTGGATCTCAGAAATCCTTTTTTGACAACGAGATGTTTCTCAGCAATAATCAGTTTCAATAATCAGTTTCCCCTCTGAAGAGTCCCATTTGCTTCTAATCAACAGCCAAAAAAGCTACACAGGCCAAGGAAATACTGTTACCTTTGACAGAGAGGGCAAACAGATGTGGACAGAGCAGAGGTGGAAGTTGGGCTCCAGATGCTCGACCAGTTGCTCAAACACAAGGTAACCATTCCTGCAGAATACTGGTAGACTTTAAAGAATAATGGTGATTCAGATCATTCATGAGATTGTTAGACACCCTCCTGTCTGATGATATGCAGTGAATGCTTTGGCTTTGGTAGAAGTCTTATGTTTTCCTTCCTGTGTTGGTTCCTCAATTAGCAGAGCTTTGCCTGTAACTCAGCTGGTCTGTTGTGGCTGCAGGCTGTTGGGTGCAGTTATCTGTGAGCTCTGGGGCTGATAAGATAACAGTAATAAAAAGATACAGATTAGGAACATGCATTGTTCCTGCCCCTTTCTTGCTCCAAGGGTGCTTCTCTTGCAGTGCTTCTGTGCAGGGAAGTGATGTGGAATGGAACATCTCTTTCCCCCTTTGGAGCAGGGATGTGTTGGTTGTCGGGCTCCTGTTGCTGGGCAGCAAGAAGCCAGGCAGGCTTAGTTACAGCAGGCTCCAAAGGCTGTTCCTTGGCACAGACTTGGCCTTTGACCTGATGCGTCTCCTCTTTTCACTGCACAGAGCTTTCCCTACCCTTGCCAGGCTGTCAGACACTGCCAGAAATAACCATCCCCATGGCTGCCAACCAATTCTTCCAGATGCTTACTGGTACTGAGAGACGGATCATGAACTGATTTGGCACTGACAAGTTACCCAAACACCCTTTTTGTCTGAAGTCTCAGTGATCCTGGCAGGGTGCACGGAGGTGCCTCCCCCAGGGCAGCCTCTGTGTGATGCTGATTAATTCATTTGGGCAGGCGCCATGGGCAAGTGAGAGATCCAGTGCTGCTGGTCACCGTGTCACCCCCTCCAGCCAGCCTGTCTAGCAGGAGAGAGGAACGTTCAGTTTGGAAGAAGCAATCTTCAGATGGCGATCAGCTGTTAGCTGTCAGAATCATAGAGCCATAGAACATCCCGAGTTGGAAGGGACCCACGGGGATCGCTGAGTCCAACCCCTGGCTCCACAAAGCACCAACACAAACCCAAGCTCTATATCTGAGACTGGCATCCAGTAAAGGGCCAAGTCCTGCCATGGTGTGAGTAGAACTGTGAGCCAGAGGAATGCACACTGGTGTCAGTAAGAACTGTTTTTCATGCTGCAGGGCATGGCATGCTGCACTGTGCATGGGGAGAAGAGGTGCTCCAGCAACCATCTCTCCTTACAGCTGAAGTGTATTTGCATATGAGTCCTTTCCACAGACAGATGGGGCTGTCCAGGTAATGGAAGGAAATTGTAATGGGTGGCATGAATACACAAAGTTCTGTTTTCTCTCTTGAGGTTAAAACCCAAAGTTCATTCAGAGTATGTCTGGACAACCTATATTCCAAAATATCACAACGATTAAGGAACTCTAAGAAGGGGCAAACTTCTCAAAGATCTGCTGATCCTTTCTAAGTAATTCTGGAGAACTGGGAGAGAGGCTGATATTGTTTGGAACAAGCTGCCCAGAGAGCTGTGGTGCTTCATCCCTGGAGGTGCCCAAGGCCATGGGTGGGGTCCTGGGCAACCTGATCTGGAGGGCAACCAGCCACTGACAGGGTTTGGGGATGGATGAAACCTAAACCATCCTGTGATCCTGTGATTCTCAGAGATTGCATGATCAGCAGCAGATGAAGAGTTCCAGTGCAGCAGAGAACTTGGCTTGGCCACTGTGGAGTCACGTTTCTACAAGCTTTAAAACAGAAAATAAAAACATCATTAAAAACAAGGAAGCAGTGGACTCCTAGGGGTTGTGTGGTGAAAGAGAAAATGGAACAGGCAGCACATCTTTGCCAGACTGAAGTCCAACCTGTTGAAATAAATGAGTTAATTGGTGTTACAGATGCTGTCAGAGAGTCCCCAGGCCATGGGGAATTGCTGTTATCCTACCACCAGAGGAACCCGTGAGCTCACTTCACTTCTTTCTTCAGAACATACTTTAAATGGAAAATCTTTCTGTTAGAGAAAAACATTGTTATTGTAAAATGTCAGGTTTGACTCACTTATCTCAATATGGAATGTTTAGTAATTTTTTTTTTCAAAAATGTGTATTTTTACTGAATGAAAGGAACTTTGACTTCACTGCAGCAGAACTTTTATACTAGAACAGACTTTCCAATTGCAGATTTTGTCGGATTCCATATGTTCTCCAGATTCCACTTTCAATTATACACAAAGAACGAAAAATATTCAACTTTTCCCACCAGTAATTCTCATCATTCACCTAAAATGTGTTGCTGTGCTTTGAACCAACTCACCAAAAAACACTGACTGGTGTCCCAGAGCCCAAAAGACCAAAATGCACATCAAAGGGAGTAGGGAAGGCCAACCATTAACCATATAAGACTACAAAAGCTAAATGGCATTCATAAGAAGAATCTCTATAAACTGATTTTCATTCCCACGGGAAGGATAAGAAGTTGGTGTGGGATGAAGAAAGGACCACTCCAGACATCCTCCTGGAATGAAGTCTCCCTCTCTTGAGAGCAAAGATGATCTGTGGTTTCTTTGGATTTAATTCATTTTTCTGTCTGTGTGAGAAATTGTAGACTGCTTCCTTTGAACCCAGGAGAATCCCAGGGAATGATTTTGAGGGCAGAGATGGGCAGATGAAGTCATCTAAAACCAGCAAAGCCTCTCCATCACTCCAGAGGAAAAAGCAGCGTTGACCAGCTGCCCTTGGGGGAGGCTACATTCAAGTTCACTGTGATGTTCACTGTGATCAGGACAGCTTGCAGTGGGTCTAAATGTGACCACATCAGCTTGCTCAATCCACAAGTGGATGCAGACCCTGGAGACATGTCATTCCTTATTAGCTTTTAGTATCTATAGGTCAGAGGACACAAATCATCCTATCCACAGGCTAGGTGCACTCCCTCAGGCTTGCATTGCTGGTGTGAGAAACCCCCCTGGCATCTACAACACACCCCAGGCTGTGTTCACACCAAACAGGAGACCTGGGGCCACAGCCTGTAGTCACTGCTACAACCAGTTAACATCAAGGCTGCTTTCTGCAACCGAACGATTCAACTCCAGCCAGTTTGGTTCCATTCAGGAGTCAGCAGGCTGAGCTCATGGCCTCTGCTGAGTTCAAGCAGAAACAAAAGGCTCTGCAACACATTTAGGCATTTTATCTGCATACCATCATTAAGGTTGGAAAAGACCACTAAGATCATCAAGCCCAACCATCAAACCATCCCCACCATGCCCACTGACCATGCCTCTCAGTGTCACTGTCCCCTGTTAGGAACTCCCTTTCATGTTCTTTTGCATACCAGCCATCCCTGAAATATTTTGTTCCAGCTTCAATGACAAGGCATTGCTTTTTTGTAATATCTGAATACCCCCGAGGTCTGGATTGTGTTGATTTTGGATTTAAACCCCAGATACCCCAAGCCCACACCATCATAATGGAACCCAATATGTAGACCATTCAGGCTTGACACACCGCTCATCACTGTGAAAGATACCAGTCGAAGGCCAACTGTAGCAAAGAATTTCTGCTTGGCCACAGGAGAGGCATTCCTCTCATTAAATCACTTCATTAAGTGACCCTTCATCCCACATGGATCTGAATACAGTAAGGAGAGCTGCCCTTTGTGATAAGAGGATTAAAGCACGCAGCACCCACTCATGGAGGCAGAAACACTGATGGCTGAGGATATTTGCTATTTTTGTCTAAAACTGTTTGAAATCTTTCAGAAAAGTACTTTTGTTCTCTCTCTAGACTTGAATGTTTTAGGGGAAAAAAAAAAGAAGAAAAAAGATGAGTATTTCATTCTATTTCATTTTATTTTGACAAAATTTGTAAAGTTCTTGCTTTGTTTCCTGGAAATTTAGGGGAAAAAAAAACCAAAACCCACCCACAACATTCTGTGCTTCCCCATCCCGTTGTCTCAGACACTCATCCTGCACATCACCCAGCTGCCTTTGAGATCATCTCACCCTGCTTGTCCCGTGCCTCTCTCAAACCGAGGCCTGTCTGCCTGCACCTCCCTCCATCCCAACCTCTGAATATCTCCTAAGAAAGTGCATCCCACTGGGATTGCTTTCTTCATTTTGGGGACATTTTTTACTATGCTATGGAGATCTCCTCTATAATGTCTTTCTGGAAAGAAGGTGTTTGGGACACGCAATGGTCCTGCCCTTAGCACTACGCTAAGCCATGGTGACTGGGCATTACTCAGCCTCTTGGTTAATGTTTTCTGAGGGACTGGTCTCTCCACCTGTTGCACTGAATATGTCATCTTAAATGTGGTCTCATCTAATTACACTTTTGTTTGTCTTACCTTCTCTGAGTCTCTCTAAGCTGTTGGCTGATTTATATTCCATACACTTAATGGTTACAAGAAAGGCCAGCTCCTGCCAGCCCTGCAGTTAGTTCCTCTCACGTGCTGCACATTAAATAATTGCAATCAAGACAAATATCTTTCAAAAACTGAATAGTGTAGCAGCTATCCCATAGCATACAGGCCAGAAATTGGTGAAGCAATACTAATTCACATAAAATGATGGTCTGCATCACCATAGATGCAAAGCTACAAGGATATTTGGAAAACTCCTGACATCATTCCCTCCTTGCCAGACTTTGCATCACTGCTGGGCACTGGAACTCACTGGTCATTCTCCACATTTAATTGCAAACACTGTAACCAGCAGTGGAATTAAGCTTCTTCTGAGGTGATGGCATTGCAGAAAATATAAAATAACTATGAGGAATGGACTTGGAGTTACAAGGCAAATTTAAACATGCAGTATATACTCACTAAGCAGACTGGCTGTCTAAAAAGTGACTTGATTACTGACTATAATTAGACAGAGGAAAAGCAGGTCTGTGATGATAGCAGACAAAACCAACAGCTGCAGGGAGCTGAGGCACAGTTAATGAATCACTGAAGCAGATTCAGAGCATGGTGGGTTCTCCATCACTTGGAGATTCTGAGTACAAGACTGAGCAACTTTTTGCATCGTCATGAGGGCTGTGAACTCAAATCAGCTGGTGACCTTCCAGATCCTTTATATCTCAGGAGAGATAAGACCATTTAATGTCTTCTGACCTCATAGCTAATGAATCACCAGAGTCAAGTTCTGGCTAGAAAATTGTCTTCCACTCCAAATATTCAAACCAAAATGTGCTGTCATTTCTTGAGGTCTGAATTCTCAGCCTGGCTCTGAAGCAGCATGTGCTGGAAGGTCCCAGGCAAAGGGAGACCCTGGAAGCCACGAGGATGCTGACACCACAGCTCTGTGCCTCACAGAGGACTGGATGCCTCACAAATTTTCCTTTTGCATTATTGCCACCGTACAGAATATGAAACTCTCCGATTTGGCTTCTTGGATGCTTCGGTCACAAAGCTTAATGTGGAGCCCTAAAACTTGTGCCCCATTAATCCCCACATGCTTTTCACCTGTAGGAACCCAGCCTTGCATTTCACAGTGTGATTTAAAAAAAAAACCTCCAATATTTTTGGGCTATTTGGGAAATCCTCTATTAATATTCCAGCAGGTCAGCCCCTAACCATGCAAACGGAGTGACAGATCCAGGTTCCTGTTGGGTATTTCTCCTTGTTTCCTCTTCCATGGAAGCAGCCTTTCTCTTTTCAGCCCTGAGAAGTCCTTTGGGAATGGTAGGCATCTTCCAACTACTTCTATTATCATCCTTTTCCTGTCCCATAGGAGATATTTCTTACCTTTTTTTGCTCCCAGTTTATCCCCATCCCTGGGGATTCATTCTGACATATCTCCCTTAGCAGATCAGAATCCTCATCTTCACTGAGAATGAAACTGTGGTCTTTCATTTTTTCTCCTAAGGTGAACAACCTCCTACACCTCCATGGGAAAATTACCTCCAAATCCCACTGACATGATGGAGCATCAAATCTGCAGAGGGTTTTTTTCACGTTCTTATGTATTTTAACTGCTGCTTTTAGCTGCAGACAGTCCTCAAATGGAGGAGAGACAGTTCATCCTCAGTGAGTGTAGTCTCATCCAATCATTTCTGGGTTCACAGAGTGCCTCTCAAATGAAATTAAGGCAAAACGCTGAAGAATTACAGCCAGGAACGGGTGGAGGGCAGGAAGAAAGGCATTTCCAAGTGGGTTGTTCATTCTCAGATGAGGAAGAAAGCTGTGACTTTGACAAAGTCTAATTATGTCCCCACACAGATCAGGAGCAGTGAGATAGATGCCAGAGGTGCTCAGTGTCCAAGCATGTTCTCCTCTCCCTTGACACTGAGCTCTCCTATCCCACAACCTCTCCCTCTATCACACCAGCCCCTTCAGGGTCCAAGAAGTCCAAGGGGCTCCATGCTGCTCTTTAGCTTTCCATGAGAATATTGCTGAGAACATGTCTACAGGAGCCCTCTGGTACCAAGGTTTAAGAACCTCCACACGCTTGTATGTGCAGCCTTCCATTACCTGAATGTGCATCTAAGTCAGCTTTGTCACCAGGAGAGATTTAGAGGCTGGAGGATGTGTTTACCTGAACACATAAAATTGTAATAATAGAACAAAGTTGCAGAACTATAAAACAATAAAACACTGTTATGATTGCATTTCCTTAACGACTCTGCTATCTCAGCCAATCTGTGAGAGTAGCAGAAGTCTCTGCCACTTCTTTCCAGGTTGGCAAGCCCTGGGGAGCTCCTTGGGATTGATGCTTCCTGCTGTTAGAATCGTAGAATCATTAATGTGGGAAAAGATCACTAAGACCATCAAGACCAACCATCCACCCGTCACTGAACCATTCCCCTCAGTGCCTCTATTGAAAAAGTGGCAGTGGTGATCAGTTAAAGCAGTCACTGTGTACCTCAGGAAGGAAAATCTGCTTCTTGCTTTCTTTCTTCTTCATGGCCCCCTACTCCATGCACCGGACACCCTGTGATAATATGAGAGCAGGCAAACCTTCCCGAGTTGAGCTTTGATGAATGCACTATCAGCTTCAGAATTCTGTATTTTTAAGCCCTGCCTCCTCAGAGGAATTTTAGAAAGGATGCTTTGGTTGCTGCGTCACACGAATGTCTGCAGAAATTTGCACCTGAACATGCAGACAAGTTCTGAAACTGGCTTGGCTCCCCGGAATCTTGAAAACAAGGTGACAGTCAGACACTTCAGCACCTGTCAAGAGAGAAATCTCACTTCTGCTTGGCTCTTTTGCAGGAGATGTCAGGTGCTCAGCACTCACCAACCTGGCTCTCCCTGTGAAGCACAGTCTCCCCTCGGGAGCAGCTGGCACAGCACTGAGCTCTGCAGTGCAGTGATTGCTCACCTGGCAGCCTGGAGAAGAATCCTTCTGAAGTTCCTCCTGCTGTCGTCTGGCTTCTCCCAGCACCAAGTCCAAATGGAATGGTTAATGACACACACGAGGCAGGGTTGGTGCTGGGCTCTGCTTGGCACGTCCAGATTCATTAGGGCAAAGTTTGCCCACACAGCACCATGTCTCCCAACACCAATACTCTGCAAATGTTCACCTTTTACAGTATTTGCTCTCCATCCCTGCTCAGCCCATTTAATGCCTTGTTATCTCAAGGTGAGGCACTCCGGCAGCACCCTTGTTAATGCCTGTGCAAAACTGCAGCAATCTGATAGACAGATAATTATGAAATAAAACACATTCCCATTACAGCAGGCAACTGTGGGCCAAGCTTACACACACTGTAGGTCAGGCCAAGCAAAGTAGGCCACTGCTGCAAGAGCAAGCACAGCCACAAGTTATCTCTTGATATTGGGGTATGTACTGAGTGATAGTCAAAGCAGTGGAGCTGATGGTCTGGAACTACATGCTGGTACCCAACCCATCTTTTGGCTTTGCTAGTGCATCTCAGTTCCCACCAACCTGAAACTTCCCTCTTCATAAAGGCACATCATGCCATGAGCTTCCCTACCTCTTCCAGTTGTAGCCTCATTCCAGCAGAAGCTGATCATTGCTTTTTGGAGAAGGCAGTGCTTGAACCCCACACTTCCTGTGACTGTATGATGGGCTCACATTAGAATCTTTGAGACTCTTTGACCTTCCTCCACTGCAGTCTTGATGACAAAAAAAGAGGTACAATTTTGGGTTTCAGATCACCCTGTCAGTCAGTCACTGATGAGAGGAAGGCACAGAGTGGGGTATGTTCTTTTACATTTGTGCCAAAAGTTACACCAGATTTCATGATTACATCCAAATTTGTAACAGAAGAATTACAGCAGTTCTGAATGGACTGTAAATAAAAACGTCTGTGTGAGAAAATCAGAAGAAACATGGGAGCAAGGGTTAGAAGAATGGCATTTATTGATAAATAAGGGCATGAGCAATGCAAACAAACCGGTAAACACTCAGGAATGTGCCATTTGCATAAGCACCACAGCACTGCTGAGTCACCAGGCTGTCAGGATGATAACAGGAGGATGTCAATAAGGTACAGAACATCACACGTGCCATTCCTCTGCCTGTTATGCCAACAGAAGATACCTGTAACTATGAACACACGCGAAAGAATGCAAACAGTGGATGGAAATCTGGTTAAGGTTCGCAGAGGGCTAAGTGTGCAAGACTACGTAGTTACAGCTCTTAGTTGCTGAAAGACCTAGCCAAAACTCAGTTTGCTTTTACTAACCAAGCAAAACCAATAAGGCACCAAAGACCTGACAGCTAATAGCCCTTGTCCTCTATACGTCACACAGATGACCCTGGCCAGATCCTTGGACTCTTATCTTGCAGCTGGTGAATGGAAGTGAGAGTGGGAGTGGCTGAAATCAATTTCTGTTTAAAACAGAGACCTCCATCCTTTTTTTTTCTAAGCACTGGGTTTCATGACATGAATTTCCTGCAAGAAGGAAGAGTGTCACTGAAGTAAAAGGGCCATTGGCCAGTAAGTACACTTGCCTGGAATGCTTTGGGAAGTGAAACAGCACAAAGCTGCTTGTTGAGACTTGCTTCTGTGTGCCCTGTCATCTGCAGCCAGTGACTCCTTGTGCCACAGAGCTCCAGTCTGATGGATTAATGGAATCATAGAATCATAGAATGGTTTGGGTTGGGTTGGAGGATCATCAAGCTCCAACCATGGCAGGGCCACCAACCTCCAGATCTGGTACCAGACCAGGTTGCCCAGGGCTCCATTCAACCCTGTCTTGAACAGCTCCAGGGATGGAGCATCCACTGCCTTTCCCTTGCCTCATGACTGGTCCTGAAGAATGGGAGTACAATAGGCATCCTGTATGTGAAAAGGTTGGGAGTATAGATGTGCCACTCATTGCTGGAAACCGCTGTAGGACAGTATCTGGATGAAAATCTTCTAACATCAGGCACTTCTGGTGCTCTCAACCCCTTTCAGTAAGTTTATTCTGTGGAGCAAAACAATGTAAACTCAATCTGCCCTCAGAGACCTGGGAAAGTTGGATATCCACTGGGTGCACTGGGCAGGAGTCACTTCCTCCAGCAAGCCTGCTGTTTGAACAAGGACACTGGAGGGCATGGAGAAACATGGAGAGGCAGCACAGGGCAGACTCATGGGAAGCCAACAGTTATTCAGTAATTCAGTTACTGGAAGAGTGTGCCCCTCAGAATAAAAGTGCTGCTGTTCTCGTCCACCCTCCTTCAGAGACAGCACACTCATCTTCACCAGGAATTCCAACTGTAACCACTCTGCACAGTTGTAAATGATTTTACTCTTCCACAGTCATCCCTCCCCAGGACTCCATTTATTACTTTCCAAAGCTTAGGCTCACTGTACTAAACACATTTCATTCTTTTTCCTTCCTTATTGAGCACAAGGCAAAGCAATTCATCTGTGGCTAATGCACAGGAGCATACAGCCCACAGTAGGCAGGCAGCATCTGCACTGCATGAACAGAGTGATTTCATGGTGCCTGGGGATTGTGCAAGTGTGATCGAGTTACCACGGCTTAACAAGACGCAGTGCATGCACTGAGCTGTGAAAAGTGTTCCTGTATGCTCTTAGCCCACAGCAAATCTGGGGCAATGTGACTTAACTTAACCCACCATGAAAGAAGTTGCATTCCTTGCATTTGCCACAGACTAGGAGCGTATCCACAGATACCTACTATCATCTGTTGGCATGCTCTAATTTGTTTAGAGACTGGAATGTGATCAGTCTTTCTGGTTCTGGATAGTCCTGGGCTTTGATGTCACTACTGGAAGTAAATCTCAAGTATGCAAGCAACGAGGGGAAGGCAAATTTTGACCCAGAGCCACTGTGAACAGTGCAAGGTTTAAAAAGCTCAGTTAGCTGAGACGAGGTCTTGCAGTCATGGTGATTAAGAGGAGTTGGAACCAGGTTTGATACTCTTCTGCCTCTTTCTGACCCTGCTACAGTCAAACCTACCTTTCTGATGCCTTTGGAGGTGGGGATGGCAGGGACTGAACCGTCTGCCTTTTACAGTGCAAGAATTTGGTAGGACTGAATGATCTTGGAGGTCTTTTCCAACCTTGGTGATTCTATGACTCTGTAACCAAGCACACAAAGAGAACGGCAGGCTATTGTTAGGGGAAAAGTTTCCAACACGCCGTCATCTCTTCTCATGAGAGCAAGGGATGGCTGAGGTTGAAAGGGACCTTGAGGATCATCCAACAGCCAACAGCCTCTGTCAGGTTGTGCCTGGCATTTGTAGGAGTTCATCTGGATGGAGGATTAAGCCTCAGATCTGTGTCAAACCCAGACTATTTCCCCTACGCAAAGAAGTTGGCCTGAGCCTCAAGATGCATGTGTTCACACTGAGCAATGGTTTGGGGATCTTCTGTGATGACTGTGGTTTTCCTGCCTGGAAGTTGAGGAGTGTCAGTCCCTGTTGTGGCTCACATTAGATAGAGGCCAAAGCTGAACATATTTATGTCCTTGTGGGTAAGCAGCTTTCAGAGGTATCACTGCACATTGTAGGCATGCAGATTGTAGGCAGAGCTAAAATACAGCAGAAGTTTGGGTCATGTTGTGAGAAACAGAGAATTTCAGATAAGAACAAATATTACAAGTGTCCAGAAGGTACAGTTATTGAAAAAGTCACTGATGGAGACGGGGTGTGATGGAAGTGATGGAAGCGATGACTGAAAGCCTTTTACAGGGGCAGAGTTCAAAATCTATGGAGCAGCTCTACCTGTAAAGGAAGTGGGATGTAATTTGACAGCAGCATCCACTGAATGAAAAGAAAAGAAGCAATGAGAGCAGCTGCCTGTGCAGCATGTCATTGCGCTCCCCAAGGATAACGAGCTTAAGAGATACAATCAGATACACCAGATCGTGCTTATCTTGAGGATGTTCTTGTCAAGCAGCCTCTGCTCTGTATTCCTCTGGTGTATCAGAAGGCAGTGAAATGAGACCTAAATAGTCTGCTCAAGGATGGCTGGCACAAGTCATATGGATCCTTCCAAATGAAACTCTGCAATAATCTCATGGAGACTTGAGAGCTGTATGTGTAGTGTGAGGGTTGGTGATGTCTGAAGCCTCCACAGTCAGTGGAGAAAACTGGAGCACTGAAAGCATGACACATCCTGCAGCACAGACCCAAATTAGGATGGATAGGTTCAGGCTTGAAGGTGCCAGTTTCTCTTCTCTGAGTGTAACGTCCATGGAGACTGATGTAGACAGAGATGTCTGTGGTGTAGATGTTTGAAGACAGGGAAGACAACTTCCAGCTTTGTAGAGCTACAGACCCCAAGCAGGAAGGCTTCAGACAATACATGCAATGTTCTGCAGTGAATTCATTGCTGCTGTGCCGAGAGCCACGCTGCTTGAGCAGATCAATGTATTGAAAAAATAATACTTGGGCATTGTAGGAAGAGGTCTAGACACAGCTATGCAGAAATCCCCAAATCCATGCAGCCTCTCCAGTCAACTGCAACACTACAGGGGTGTCTGTAATTCTGGATTTGCACCAAAGAACATTTCTAAGTTATGAAGTCAGAGCAGACCAATAGCAATTAATAGAGGAACAAAGTATTTAGCTCTGGTTCTGGCACAGAATCTGCAGATTCTAGCTTAATTTTTGTGGGGTTTAAGTAGAGTTTCTCCTTCAATGGGAACTGCAGGTCCCTCAATTACCCGTGCACCCCATGAATTGACTGATTTTCACCATGTGGTAGCACCAGAATCAGTTGAAAGCAGGAAAATATTGTTCCTCAGGAACAAGTTCATCCTATTCCTTGCATCATGTCTTGAAAACCTGTTTCTGAAGTGCGGGGAGCACTGCCCTGCTGTGCTTTCCAAAGTGCTCCTGCGCCAAGTGCTGGGAAACTCTCAACCCCCACTGCACCATCACACCAACCCTGGTGCTGGGAATGCACTGAGAGCCACAGGCAGGTTCAAGATGTGCTCCAAATGCCATAAAAAGGAGGCAGTCATTCCCAGTGCTTGCCCAGAAGGTTGCCCTCTGTGAGTGCCATGGGGATTGTGCAGCACAGCTGATGGAGTGGGGAGTGGCAGAGCTTGTCAGAGCTCTCTATATTTAGGTGTCTGCAGGTTGGAGCAAGAAAGCAGGAGGTCTCCTTCGTGTTTCTCCTTTCCATGTGAGTTTGCCTGGCAGCGGTGTCTATCAAGCCTGACTTCATTTTATAGCTCCATTTAAACTTCTCCAGCCTTACAAGCTGGCAGTGCATCCTCATGAGGTATCTCAGATGGATTTCAAACATCTGCTCATTAAAGCACTGTCTGTGTGTGTCTGTCCCAGAGGCAAGCTGCCTGCTTTGCTTCAGGTGCTGTACTTCAGGCTGTGCCTCTGAGCTACAGATTGCTCGTTAGTCTGCCTGGTCCAGCACCTTGTGGCATGGCCAGGTCATAGCAAGATGCCACGATCTTTAATGAGCAGCAGTCACACAGAAAGGGATTTTCTGCATTAATCTTGCACTGATCAGCTCCTTCCCAGAGCAGAAGGTGATATTCCATGAGGCAGTCACCTCTGCAGTAATCACTGTGGATATTTCCCAGGCTGCTGCCCCACACTTGTCCAGCTCTTTGAAATGAGCCATGGCTCACAGACCTGCAGCTGAAGGAAATGATCTCACATTGCGTGGAACCTGATATTCCCTCTCTCGGCTCTCCAATTTCTCTTTTTTTGTCTAAGCTTTCTCATCTATCTCCTCCTTCCTGTTAGACTGATTTAATTAGATGTCTGACAGCATTCCAACTGCTTCCTCTCACCATCGATGTCTGAGCACTTTGCACACCACTGACGGTGACTTCACTACTTCAACTGCCGTGTATGGTCCATAGAAGTCAGTATACATCTGCATCTCAGTATCTCTGTGCATGGTCTGCTATGTTGCTACCCATCTCCTTAGAGTCTGTGCTAGAGGCCATGTTATTCCATCTCTAAAACAACAGCAGTGCGACAGGCCAACAATATTTAATTTTCCTTCACACTTCTTAATAAAGCTTCTCTTTTTCTTCTTTAATTCTCCTTTCTCATCTCTGTTGCCATGCTTTGTTTCTTTCTCAGTCCTATCTCTTATGGCACTGCAGTAGACAAACCCAAGGCAACAGCAGTGCAGACATTTTGCAGATGATGCATTCAGAGTGGTGCTGTTGCCATCACTTCATCCTTTAACCACGTTTCTTAATTTTACCACCCTTAACTTCTCTGTTAAGGACAACCAAATTCATATTACGGGTAACTTGGAGAGCTCTGAGCACGGAACAAAGACTTGGCAGGAAAGATCTGCACTGAAAGGAGTTTTTGACCAGCTCCCTCGTCCACGATGTGGAGCAGTTTGAAGTTCAGTTTAGAAGAAGGCTTTTGCTTTCACCCTAGAATTGTGCAGGAATGAAATCTTGCGGTACTTGATGTCCCTTGAGCTTGTTCCTGATGAAATATGGAACAATGCTGAAATATGTCCAGCTCAAGCCATAAATTTCAGGAGGCACTGAAGAGAAATGAGGAACATTTCATCTTCCCACTACACATCTACCTTCAGCCAGTAAAGATCTGCAGTGCCCAAACTGCTGCTCATTATGCTGCCGAGCAGAACCATTTCCCCCATTCATCCCAGGGAGATCAGATCTGGGACAGGACATTGGGTTATTAAAGCCCACTGGAGAGCATGCAAGCTTTCAAATTCAATACAGGAGAGAAATAGGAAGTGGCATCCTACAAAACCACAGCTGTTGTGGTACCCACAACTGGACTGTGGTACCATGAGCACATGTTTCCCATGTCATCACAAGCATGGTTTGGTTTTTGTTTGTTCGTTTGTTTGTTTTTTTGTGAGCTGTTTCTTGCTTTTATTTTGCTTTGGTCACTTTCTTTCAGGGTTTTCCTGGTAACAGGGCTTTTTAAAAATGTTATTTTCCAATTGACTTTCCAGCACACAAGGGTTGGGATGCGACAGGTTGGTGAAAGCTTTTGCATACATTTGTTTCCTAGAAAAACATTTGAACAAGCAATAGGAGAACCAAGTTGCCACGAGGACAAGTGCTGATCTCGCAGATCTGGACAACAGCCCCATTGGAGGGTTCATTAAGATGCCATGTGTTCATCTGAGTTCTTAGTCTTTCTATTCCTCTTCAACTTGCCTAGGAAGCAGAAACCTTTTCCAAAAGGATGTTCCTTTGGGATGTCCCATGATGGAAGCTGAGGAGGCACCAGAGGTCTCCTCCCCCGTCCACACATCAAAACCTCAATTGATTTTTCCCTTCTCCTACATAAAGTCTCTTTAGTCTCTTGTGTGCAGTGAACCCCAGTCCTAGACTGACCCCTCCAAGTCTCCCACCCTTAGAAGTAAACCGTTAATTATAATTACATTTTAGAATACACCCAGCACTGAGTCCTGCCTCTGCCAAGGGCACCCTAATTAAGCCGTTTCTCTGCTGTGTGCAGTTCACTCCCTTTTGGCACGCAATGCATGATTAAAGTTAATTTGCTGCTTTTCCAAACTGCCATGAGAAATAGAGCTTCCAGGAAAAATAACAAATAAAGTCCAAACCCCATTCCCAGTACCCTGAACAAGACAAATGATGAAAAGGAGTCAATATCACGAAGGATAACCTTCTATTTCTTCCAACAGATGATCTCTTCTGTGGTAGCTTTGTCAGTGTCTTCAGCCCCGTTGGACTACAAGCCCACGATGATCCACGGTAGCACTGGAAATGCTTTCACTGCTTGGTGAGTATTGGAAACTGTGAGTGGGACCTGGTGGCATTGTGGTTACAGGGAGACAAACAGGTGTGACAGCCAGGCTGCATACAGCTGAACCTGGAGCAAGCCTGGATGCAAGCCCTGCCCGAGCCCCACAGGTACCTACATCTGAACTCCTGAATCATCAAACCAAGGAACACAACACCCAGCAAAGATGATGAGGGAGCTCACATCCTTCCAACAATTAGCCAATAATGACAAGAAAATGTTTCTAGAATGACTTTCCAGGTGTCTCACAATTAACTTATTGAGATCATGTTCTGGATTGCGATGCTTTATCACTACTGAGCTACTGAATTGGCCACAGATAGTCTGTGCAATGCAGAGAAAAGACAAACAAGTTTGGAGCCAGATCTCCCACTGATATCAAAAGGCAGAGCACTTTTCCTGCTCCACCACTTTGTGCTGCCATTTCAGACGTGCAGCCTGGCCCTGGCTCCCAGTGGAGCCTTGAGGCAGAATTGTCAGACATGCAGAGTAACCTCTGTTGGAATTCGGGATGTCATTAATTTGGTACCCTTATATAAAAATATAGCCAGGGGTCTTCAGAGACTGTAACCCGTCACAGCCTCTTTCCAAATCCAAAATACATTGACTTAGCTCTGACTCACAGAGCAACATGCCAGAACTCAACATCTCACCCTGCAGCATCACAGCTTCCCTTGGTGGTCTCCCACATCGTCCTGGCTGCTCCAGAGAGCTGACACACAGCTTGTTACTGCAGCACAGCCTCTTCCATTTGTGTCTGTGGGGCTGTGGGTGCTGCTCTCCCCTATGGCCACGGAACCCCCCTCACATATCCATGAGAAATGCTTCACCCCAGTCAGACCCCATGTGTGCATCCTGGCACGAGGAGCAAAGCAGTCAGCCTTGCCATGTGTGGATTTGCCATCAATGGCTTTTGTTGCACGTCTGATTATTTGGGGTGTTGGTCTGAAGATGGGGAAATTCCTGGAGTTCTGCAAAACTGGCCAGTGTTTGGAGTAGCTTAAAGGTATGGGAAGGAGGAAATCCTACAGAAAGAGGAGGGCAAGGTGCAAGGCAGGCACAGGTGATTACATAATTTCTAAGTGATAAACTGCCATTTATCATTTACCTCCCATTTTTTTTTCTGTACTTTGTCCTGCAGGCCTTCTTCTCCACAGCAAGATTTTATTCAAATCACAACAGTTCAAGCATTTTATCAAAAATAATGTTCTTCTGCTTCACATAGACGTTATTGCTTAGGGTGAATGACATTTCTCTGATCTACTGTGGCTCTTCAGGTGCAAAAGCAGGAACCTGAAGAGAGAGATGCAGCGCTTCACTGACCTGTATTTCCCTTGCGACTTTTTCTTAGGTGCTGAAATCAGTGGAGCTACTTGAGGCCGCAAAGGTGGCAGAAGAAGGAAAACATTTGATTTTGCATACGAAACTTTCTGATTTCTGGGACTTCTTCCTACTAGGGAAGGATTATTGCAGCCCACCACTTCTGAAACGTCTCAAAGATGGAGCAACCTGTCCTAGAGGCCATCTGCACTGGCACTGGGGCACTTGACCTATCGTGACTTGACCTACGCTTCACGTGAGCGTTGTGGGCTTCTGAGCCCTGGTTGCTCCACTGCTGCAGACGGAGGAGCAGTCGGTGCCATCAGCCCCAACAGATGAGGAGCATTTCCTGGAGAATCAGTGCAGAGCTGCTCATCTCCAGATCAGCTGTGAAACCAACACACCACGATTCACATATGTTCACTAAAGATGCTGCATTTCCCAAGAGCAGAGGCAGCACATGACTAGATAATTCTTTTCCTATTCTAAGCTAGTTCAGCAACCACAACATTTCCTCTTCCCAGCCTGTGTCACAATCCTGCTGCAAGCTGTTACCACCTGTTGTCTTCTCCCAAGAGAAATTGCTTCCAGCTATTCAAAAATGAGGTGTGTAGTGGCCTTAAGAAAGGTGGTTTGGTGTTTAATTTCCAAAAGTCTTTGCACTGGTTGAATGTAGTAACTGTCTAGGAATTAAAAAACAAAAAACAAAACACGCACACAAAGATTTTCCTAGAAAATGGTCCTCAAAATAGGAAAACTATGCAGGCAGACTTCTGAACATCACTAGTGACTTAGGAAGTTAAGTCCAATTATGGAATTCCCTAAGATGCTGAGCCAAATTCTTGTTGACCTTCAGAAAGATGGGGCTCCTTGGTACTTCAAGATATCCAGGTATCTCAAGCTTTTATGAGAATCTGGAGCATGGACCCTCAATCACTACAGAAAATGAGATTTTGGTGCCTTAATTACTCACCTTAGGAAATGTTAGTTTTCTATTTTTAAGATCCCTTAAGGAATTCTGCATGATTAGGACTTACAACTTCTAGTAAACCTTCCATGTTCCCAGCTTGCTAACCAGCACTGCTGTCTTAGGAGCTGATGCCATCATGTCCATCACCTCTGGTTCAATGGGCACAGAAGGGTTAAAAGAGTTTAAGGATTTAACTGTGACAAATTATGGAGATCTAGCAGGGCAGAAAAGAGTTCTAGTAATTATGCTGTCAAACAGCTTTTATTATTCATATGAGGGGAAATGAGAACAATGAGAAGCGCATTTGTGTGCTCTGAATAAGGGCACTGGTTCTTGGCCTTGGCAGCGCTCGTGTTCCTCCTGCAGCCTCTGTCTACCAACATGGAAAAGCAACTAATGAAGCAGCAAGGGGTTCAAGGCAGCATGCAGGGCTCTGGTGCTGAATCAAAGCCCTCCTGCTCATTTCCCTTTCCCCTCATCGCGGGTGGAATTCGGAACTGTTGGTGATTAACCCTGGATAAAGCTGAAAACAGGAGCAAGAAAAACAAGGACAGCCCAGGAGAAGAGCCGGCGTTCATCCTCCCCTTGTGTTTATTTGGTGGTGTTGGATTTCCTGCTCTCTCTGAAGTGCATCTGTAAGCCAGGATGCTGGAGGACCAGCGGGAGCTGGAGTTTGCTGAAGAAAGGACCTGTACCTGCAATGAATCACAGCAATTAGAGCTGGCATCTGTTCTTGGTGAGCTCAGCATTTGACCACAAGCGTTATTTTCTCAGGCAGATGAATTCCTAATTCTTCTAGAAATGCAATGAGGATTTAGTCTTAATTCAAAAGAGGTGAGGAAGAGGAGATACTCACATGTGCATGCGCAGAGAGGCAGGCACATGACACAGGACAGAATCATTAAGGTTGGAAAAGACCGTTAACATCTTCAAGCCCAAACTCATCCCACCCCCACCATGCTCACCAAACCATGCCCCTCAGTGCCACATCTCCTTGTTTAAGAAGATTCTGTTCTCTAAGTATCACTTGTCATCTGTGAAGCAAACAATCTTCAAGATTCCTTCCAAAGGTCCTGACCACAATTCCAGTCCCTCTAAGGAAGACCCAAACATCAGCCAAGACAACTTTGCCCATTGCAGAGCACTCCCAGACCCTGGCAAGGTCTCAGGGCGGGTCCTGTGACACTCCAGAAGAGGTGTGGACCAGCTGGAAGTGGTCCATAGGAAGGAGCAGAAGGAGGGAGATGTCCCAAAAACATAGAATATGTAGAAAGGCCATTTAATTGGGGTTGGTAATAAAAAGAAAACTTAAGGAAAAATTCCATGGGTGAAGAAGGGACAGAGACACAAGCTGCTCTGCCTTGGGCTGGCTCTATTGCTCAAGGAATCAGTAATTTTACAGTTGCTTGTACTGAAAAAAATAGAAAGATATTCTTAAAATAAAGGGGGTGAAGGAAGGGGTGGCATGCATGTGCAGACAAAGCTATCCATTGCCTGAGAGAAATCTAAAAGAAATTTAAGAGAAATTTACAGCCTTCCCTTATGAATATTTTGCAAATGGTAGTGGCTACTTAATAAAAAATATTAAAATGAGCAAAGAAAACTGCTGAAGAGAATGGAATTGTCCACATCGAATGAGGCAGGCACTGGGGGTGCCCATACCTGCTTGCATCTCCTTTGGACCTTTGTGTGCGCTTCACAAAGACCTGAACAAGGCCCAACAATTTCCCACTGACAATAAAAGTGGAAAGTTACAGGACTCTCGTGGCAAAGGGGGGCTTCAGCGACTTGTTTCCTGGTTTTAAACCTGAAGAGGGAAATGGTTATATCATCTGCTTCAAACTCTCTTGTGGTAAACTGCCCTGCGGCGTCTCAGCAAGGTAATTAATTTCAGGAGGAATTACCCAACCCTTAATTTTTTCTGAGCAATTATCAGCTCAGGTACCAGCCAGGAATCGAAACGTTCTTTGCTCCGATGATGGCTGGGTACAAGTAGCTGCAGACTCCTCTGCGATGCTGCAATTTACCAGGAAGTCTCCTGCGGTATCTGTCTCGAGATGCCTTCACCCGACGAGCTTGCCCAGATAGCAATCGCAACCTCTCCCATCTACTTAAACGGGCAGTTTTGATGAGCACTGCGAGTTTTGCTCCCTCTCAGCTCGCCGTTCGGGAAGTAGTGCAAAGGGCTTGGGCTGCAGCCCTGCTCCTCACCAGGCACAGCTGGCCAAAGCAGCGTGAAAGTGGCAAAGAGGACATGTGGGATCTACAACACAGCTCGTCTCTCTGTGCTGACAGCCCTGGCAGTGTTCTGTGCCTCAGTTTCCCCATCTGTACGTGCATAAACTGTCGTTCTTTGCAACACTGTCCCTTTAATGCTCAGTTGTTCCTACCCTACCACTCAGTGTTAGAGAATTGAATTGCTGACCAATCTAGGTTCCTTGTCTGAAGTAGGGTAGTGAAATCTTTGCTCTTCACAGAGTGATTTCTGATGGCCAGTAAGTGAGCAGTAAAGAGCTCTGTGCTATCCCTATAGATTAGATTGGTTATTAGGAATGATTTCTTCTCAAAAAGAGCAGTGATGCAGTGGCACGGCTGCTCAGGGAGGTGGTGGAGTCACCAACCTTGGAGGCATTTCAGAACTGTGGAGATGTGGCACTGTGGGATGTGATGATGATGAGGTCAGTAGTTGGATCTGATGACCATAGAGGCCGTTTCCAACCTTAATGATCATCTGATTCTATGATTCTATAATCAGCTCCTCAGTTCTCCTAGTCCAGACAAGAAGGAGGCTGTTCAGCACTGGTGCCCTCTTTTCTTGCTCAGCTTCCACCCTTTCCACTCCTACCTTTATTACATCAACCTCAGCACTTCTGCATCCCAACTCTTTTCACCCTGCTTCAAATTAAAGAGGATCCTTGGATGCTGCTGGCCATGGGGCGTGGAGCCTCCTGCCCCACTTCTGCCCTTCTCTCCCCACCTGATAGGGTCATGGTGGTTCTTCGTGGCAGGGTCACACCTCCAGTTGAGTTTTAAGGTGTTGTGTTTGGTTACAATGCCCTATAAAGGACAGGCTGTGATAAGGGATGGTGTTTGTGAGACTAGATGAAGGTGACAAACATTTCCGTGTGATAGCAATAGGAACTCTCCACCATCCTTTGTCAGCTCTTCTGGAGCCATGTCTGGCCCCCAAGCCCAAGGTGAGAAGTCCTAAAAAAATAGGGTCGTTTCTGAGTCTGTAAGCAGGAGTGGGAGATGATGGAGCTCAACTGCCCTGCTGCATGAGCTGGGCCAGCAGACATCAAAGAGAACCCAATGGTGTTGCAGGCTTTGTTAAATATTGACACTGAGATTGCAGTGAGAGGATGAATTAGGCAGGTGGTGGAGGAGGGAGGAGGATTACGTACTGAATGCCACAGCAGATATGGGCAGGGAGGCAGGCAGCATGTGGGCAAAGAGACAACAAATAGCTCCTCACTGGAGGGTGGGAAGGAGTTTGTCCTGGATGCAGCTGAACATTCACTTGGCCATACTGCAATGAACTGCTCAGAACTGCAGCGAACAACTTGTACTTCTCAAGAGCAAAGAGAAGAATGTGAGAGGTTGGATATTAGGAAGAAATTATTCTCTGAAACAGTTGATGTACTGGCACAGGCTGCCCAGGGTAGTGGTGGAATTACAATCCATGGAGATGTTCCAGAGCTGAGAGCCGTGGCACTGAGGGATGTGGTCAGTGAGCATGGTGGGGATGGGGTGGGGTTGAACGAGGCCGTCTCAGAGATCTTTTCCAACTGGCTGAGACCTTCATTTTGCATGCTGCTTGGCAAAGCTAACGACCTCTCATCTACAGCCACAAAAACAATACGTTCATCCTAGACATGGACCTTCTCTTCTGTTACTGCCTCCAGTACCTCCACTTAGAGGTTCTCATACACACATCAGTTGCACACTGAGAGCTGTTTCTGCCATGCACGCCAGGAGGTCTCACAGCACCTCTCAACAACCCCCCCAGGATGTTTACAAGGCAGCAAAATGCCCAGTGGTTTCCTCAGTGGCTCCCAGCAGATCTATGTGACAGTGACGTGGATGGAAAACAAGCTGCTGTCTGCTAGCTTGGGAGAAGGGATTTTTGGTTTTTGCAGCTCCTCACTGAGCAGGCAGGGGTGGTGGCTGCCTGTGGATGTGATGTTAGTGATGGGAAGACAGAAGAGAAATAGTAGCTGGATAAAAAGCACTTGGGAACACAGTGGAGTTAATGCAGGTACTCAGTAGTGTTAATACATGCATCAAGTCAAGCATCTAGATTTGGGGCTATGGCTTATCTGTATACGCTGTTTATGGGACTGGCATGAAGTCAGTGGGGCTGAGTGATGCTCTGCTACAAGACCCAAATCCTGGCAGCTTTCAGTGCTCCGTAGCCTGTCTCAGGATGCCAGAAGCCTTGTCATGAGCTCAGTGATCCTGGGGGCCAGCCTGAACCTAAGCAATAAGACCAGAGATATTTATATATGAATGCCAAACATGTCAAGATGCCTTATTGGAATCTGAGGGCAGGCTGAGCAGATACAAAGCGTGCTATCAGCAGCTGCCAGTTACAAGACTGACTTCTGCAAAAAGCACTGCAGGCCTTGTTTGCTTTCCTTGGCTCTCATTCAGAGATGATGGAAAGATGATGGAGAAGCTTGAAACAAAGCCCACTGAAGAAGAGGTTGTGCTGGAGAAGGCGTTCTGTTAATTGCCAGCTATTCCAGGTGTCCCCGTGCTCTCAGCATACCCTGTGCTGTCTGTAGGGAAGAAAACTCTCCCTGCCCTTCCTGGTGCTACAAGATGGACCCCTCACTCCTGCAATTCTGATGAGCACTTCTGCATAATTCAAAAACATTTTGGAGAAAATCATCTTTGGACTCAGTGCTGCCCAAATGGGAGGGCTGGATTCATCACATCTATCCTGGATATATACAGAGTATTTACCTGTATGTGACCTTGCATCCAGAGAGCAGATGAAGATTTGGGTAGCAACCTGTTTGAACTGCATGTGTCCCTGGTCACTGCAGGGGAGTTGAACTAGATGGCCTCTAAGGGTCCCTTCCAAATCAAACAGTTCTATGATGTGCAGTGGGCATGAAGCTGGCATATGGTTATGCTGCAAGACAGCACCTACATGTCCACGATGCCACTGAGATGCAGACAGCACACTGAGGTGCAGAGCCCTACATCACATTGATTTCAGTCATCTTTCACAGAGAAAACAAGAAGCCTGTTCTAAGCCTATGAATTTACATAGCAATAATCATTTCAGTGGCAGCCCCACCAAATGCTCTAGCATTTATCACTATAAAATGACGGCGTATGGGATTTCTGCTGTATGCAGTCAAGAGATAGCATGTCAGGGAGATCTCTGCAGTCTCTGTGTGGCTTCTCTGAACCCTTGCTGGATGCTGTGCATCTCCTTGGTGGATCTCCATCTCTGCAACCACCAGCAGTGCACAGTTCTGCACAAACCTGCACAGGGATGCTGCCCATCGTAACTGTGTGGCCCCAGAACATGGCGTTGCCATTGCCAGCAGCAGGCCATAAGCTTCTTACTTAGCCTGTAAAGCCTCAGGATTGGTCAGGACTGCTTTTGTCATCACTTTTTCAACCTTTATTTCACCAAGTTTTGCTGTGGCATTAATTTAAGTAATTTACCTGGTGTCCTCAGTTACTAAGTTTTACTTACATGTGTTAAGTCTGTGGCTAACATGTGAACATGAAGAGTTGGTATGCTGGTTAAAATGTTCCCAGGTGGATCCTGCAGGGATCAAAGAGCAAAGCAGCATCATGAATGCTCCCAAACGGGGCTGCAGGGGCTGACAGTGAGGCGTTATTCTCTCCACTGAAGCAGCTGCTCTCAGGTCCACAGGAGCAATGGAAGGGGATGCAAAACTCCAAAGGGAAAGGATCAAAACTAAGAAATATGTGTGTTGCAATTTTAATTGCATTGTTAGTATTAGAGTAATGAAGTATTAGAGACTTTTTCTGTAAACGAGTACTCAGACTGTGCCATTATTCCTCCTATATCCACAGTGGGTAGACCTAGAGTAAGGATGATTGGAAGGCAGCTCGTTTTCCTCTGTCCAGACCTGGGAACACAAAAGCTATCCAGGTTTATGGCATGGAAGTGGACTGAAGCATGTTTGAAGGACTTGACATCTGTTTATGTCAGCTCGAAAACACTGGGAGTTGTTCACTCTCTGTTTTCCCTCTTGATAGGAAAATTGCTTCCTTACTAAATGCGAGTAACAGAGAACAAATCTCCTCATGTTTATGCAGCACTGAACTAATGTAACAGTGAGAATGCTCAGTTACTCAGGGCTCAATCTCTGCTTTGATTCTAAGTGGGGCCAGGCCCCCACTATCACTTCGTGCCTCTATTTGACAGCAATTCTTTAGCACCAAAGCAAAATAGTGCTTGGTGTTTGGCGCAGGATTTTTGTTTTGTTGAACAAGACCTTCCTCAGCTCCAACTGCGCCTTTTGCAAAAGTTGCTTCTCGCTTTTGCAGAGATCACAAAGCTGCCTGGAAGGGGTTGAGAACTAAATTTTCAATCAAGGAAAAGTGAAGCAGAGAGAATTGGGGAGGGAGGGGGGGGAGGGGGGGAGAAGAGAAGGATTATTTGCCCTGTTTCTAGCCCAGCGCTGCCAAATTCCTGGGGTGTTATGTAATTAGCATGCTCTCTGAGTGTTTAATCATGACAGCACGTGCTTTCTTGCCATACCCCAGGCAATTCTGCAAGTTTTTATTCATCTGTAACATATTTCAAATCGGTGATTTACAAGTTTTGATGAGAAACGTGAGGGAATGGAAGGGGAGAGAAAGTTTGGGATCTCGCCGTTGTTGTTTTTTTCCAGGTGAGATTTCCACCCCCCCTCCCTCCCTAAAACCCTTCACACGCTCCACACTGCTTTGTTTGCTTACAGCACAGGTGCTCTGTGGCTTTGCTGCTGGCTAAACCTGCGGTTTGTGGTGCGCCGTGCTCGGTAGGATGCATGTTTCTGGGGGTTGTTTTGGATACTAAAAGTGCTTCTGAGATATCATCCCAGCCTCAAGATCTCACCGATAGTTTTATAGAGGGTACAGCTTATCCCTTCTTTGAGTCATCCGCACTTAAAATCCGTATGCAAACTATTTCCTCTCTGCCCTTCCCAGGTGTCCTGGTAATGTGCATTTGTCAGCTCCCCGATGCGCCGAGGTTCCGTATGACAATTAATGTGAATAAAAGAGATAAGCATTACCCAGGAATATGAAGTAACCCGAGCGGATTTCTCCGTGCTCGTATCTTCAAGACTTTGCACCGCAAGGTTTTGAAATCCCCTTCACCAAGGTTACTTTCACGCTGCTTAATAAGCCCTTATCTTGTATGCTATAATAAGCTGCAAACCTTAATCCGGTGAGATTAGGTCTGGGGGGATTTCTGCAGCATTTCAGTACCCCAGGGACAGAACATCCTGGGCCAAACCATGAGATAGAATGAAGTGATGAAAACAGGACTGTGGTGCAAAGCAGACTGAACCCACTTGCCTGCAGCCCGTAGCACAGCTGGAGGCAGTGCCTTGCTTCATCCTGGAGCTCTCCTTGGGGGGCAATGAACACCATCTCCTATTTCTCATGTTCCTAAACTTCTAGGCAGGGGTTGGAGGAGCAAAATTGCTCCGGGTGTAAGAGCAGAGCAAGTCTGAGTCTGCCTCATGAGGCTGAATGTGTACAAGTCTATTGGGCTTGATGACATGCAGCCCAGGGTGCCCTGAGGGAAATGGCTGATGGGGTCACCATCCACTCTGCATCATATTTAAAAGTCATGGCTGTCAGGTGAAGTCGTCATTGACTAGAAAAAGGGAAACATCTTGCCAATTTTAAGAAAGGGAGAAAATAAGATGCAGGAAACTACAGGCTGGTGAGCCTCACCTCTCTGCTTGGGATATTGTGGAACAGATCCTCCTAGAACAGATGTTCAGGCACAAGAGGACAAGGAGGTGATCTGAGACAGCCAGCATAGCTTCAGCAAGGGCAGAGCATGCCTGATCCATCTGGTGGCCTTCTGTGATGGAGTGATGGCATTGGTGGACTGAGTAAAGGCAGCTGATGTCACCTATCTGGACTTGTGCAAGGCCCTTGGCATGCTCCTACATTACATCCTCATCTCAAAATTATAGAGACATGGATGTGAAGGGTGGACTATTTTGAAGGGTGGACTATTCAGTGGTTGAATGATCACAGCCAGAGGGTTGTGGTCAATGGCTCTACATCAAGAAGGAGGTATTGACAAGTGGTGTCTTGCAGGGATCCATCTTGGGATCAGTGCTCTTCAATATATTTATCAGTGACAGAGACGATGGGCTCAAGTGAACCCTCAGCAGTTTGCTGGTGGCACCAAGCTGAGTAGTGCAGTTGACACAGTAGAATGAAAGGATGCCATCCAGAGGGATCAGACAGGCTTGAGAAGTGGGCCCACAAGAATCTAATGTTTATTTCTCACTCTGCAGGTTATCTGAGGTTGCAGAAAGCATCAGGTAAAGAGAGTAGAATACTGTGCATGTTACTGATATTGAGGAGAGGAAAAGGCATTGTAGCATTCAGAGAGTTTTCAAAGTATGCAAGGACAGAGTTAAATTCAGCTCCTGTTTTGAATTTTGGCAGAATGTAACTCATGCCTGGGTGATGGCGATGGTCACACTATTAGAAATAAATATTTCCTCCCTCTTTAGACCATAAAGGCTGGGTTTCTCATTTGTACTACACTGTAAAGCACCTAGCACAGTTGGCCTTAAATCTAATGAGACCTTAACAAACTATGAGTAATAAATCTTAATGAGAGCAAACCAGCACAGCCCGGCAAGCCAGAGCATTTCCTTTCCTGGGGAAGTGCATTTCTCCCGAAAAGTGAGATGGAAGTCCTTCACACCCGGATATCTCAGAGCTTCCTGCCCAGCTCTGCAGCCAGCACAAGGGGCAGCTCCTTGAACAACCAACCCCTCCTCCCCCCGTCTCTCCCTCCCCCCCCCCCCATCCCCCTCCCCCCCCCATCCCCCCCCCTGAGCAATTCCTGAAAGCCCCACAGTTATCAGAGAGCAGGGGGGGTGCTGGAAATACAACCTCCTTTGTTTAGTCTCGGTGAATGTGCAGCAGGAAAGCACCACCATCCTGTTTTCAAGGCTCGAGCACGCAAATAAGAATGGAGGAAAAAATACAGCAGGCTCTCTGATGGGCTGTGATTAATCCTCATTGTGTCCTGCATTGAAGAGGGGCCAGAGGTGCTGTTCACCCACCTGGGGAGAACCCACTGGGCTGAGAAAATAGGGCAACACAAAATCAATGTGTCAGAGACAGAAGGTCAAAATGTGTGTCCTGGGGTGGGTGCTTATGGACATGGGCACGTGGTGATGCAGTGGAGCTGTCAGCAGTGCCACGTGGGAGGGATGGAGCAGCTTCTCCTGTATGCTGCCTTGTCCCATCACTACCTCCTCACCAGCTCAGCCCAGGAACCAGCTAGTTTGTTCAGTTCTGTCCACCTTCATGATGAAATATTGCCCGGGCTGGCAGGATTAATGCTGCTGGCTTGTGCAGAGATTAGCAATGCATACACCTGCCCATACAATCACAGCCAGCATCCCCAGCCAGTGAACAAGCATGCAGACACTGCAATGCTTCCTGTCCTGGTGTAGAAACAGTGATGCTGTGCTCCTTCCTGCCCGCCTGTAACAGGGCAACATGCATCCTCCTAAGCAAGCCAGTGCCTTGAGTCATGCCTCAAAATCTCTGGGTATGCCATAAATCCAGAGTGGATACTTCCTTGCACTGCATGTGTCTGTGGCCCATTTTGCAGCAGAGCCCTACGTTTCCATTGCAGCCTGAGCTGTAATACGTGTGAACCATCCCTGTGGTTCTCCTGTGATGTCCCTACCCCTGCCACAGGGCTTCTGTGTGGGACTGGAAGAACCCTTTAGCGACATTCTCAGCTAGATACCCTGAATACCTCCAGGCTGTGATTGGAGCATGACATACTAATGCAATAACAGCACTTGGAAGGTCTCCAGATCCTACCAATCAAGTTTCCAACTTGCAAGTCCCACTGTGTGGGGTAAAACTGGCTGCACACCTGTGAGACAGGAAACTGCCTTCCTGCTCTGGAGGCGCAGAGAATGGCCTCAGAAGTCTCAAAGAAGGAATGGAAACCATATTCCCCACTCCTTCATCCCAGTTGTGGACATGGAGATGTGGCACACTCCAATTCCACCTTACTCAGTAGGGAGCTGTAAATCTTAGGTGATCTCTATAGACAACAGACCTTTAGGTGAAACACAAACTGGAAATGAGCTGCGTACTTCAAGCAGGATAAAGGATTATGCATCAGAACAATCTCACTGACCACAGTGCAGTGACAGACAGCTCTGTGCCTGTGAGTCTTAAAGACCCACAGCAGGTCAGCCATGAACTCTTTTCCTCACCACTGGGGGATGACCAAGTGACATTCCAAGGCTGCACTGTTTGGGAAGGTCAGGTGACATCATTATAGTGGTCCTTTCTGACCTCGTAATCTACAAACCCTCATAATTTGTAATCAGGATACAAATTATTTGCCTTCTAAGTTGAGGAAGGAAGTCCTCTGCATCACCTGCCTGCTCCAAAACATCCGCTGTTTCACAACTGGCTGTGTGTTGTGTGCAGGATTTTCACATGTGCCGAAGGCTGCAGTTCAGTAGTGGCCACCAGTTCCTTTTTCCAGGATGGCTGGCTGGATCTGATCAGGCAGACCCTACCACTGATTTTGTGAAGCACACTGGTGTTCTGTTTGGGGAGAAAATACACTTTTTACACATTGTTAAGAGCTGAATTATGCTGGCTCTCCTTGGTGATTGAGGGAACCCAAAATCCAGCCAAGCACACTCTGTTTTTCAAAATGTTGTCTCATGAGCACACCTCCCACTGAGACAAACAGCAAGTTTAGAGCTAGCAGGGAGCAACCACAGCAACCACTGTGTCATGGCTACAGCCATGGGGCTACATGGGGAAATGGACATGCTTCTGATCTTACCAGATGCCTCCATTCTGCACGTTCACTCTTCCAAAACTGTTCTGCATCCCAAAATGTGCAGAAGCACCATGGCTACACCACATCCCATCACATGGCCCTGCTCCATCAAGATCCTGTGTGCCATCACACTGGAGATACACTGCAGATAGAATGGCTTAGTTTGGAAGGGAACATAAAGATTGTTGAGCTCCAACTCTCCTGCCTTGGGCTGATTGCTCCACACCACACTGGTCTGCCCAGGGCTCCATCCAACCTGGCCTTGGTTCCTCTGGGGATGCTCCCCATGGAATGTGTAGGCTCACACATTCCCCAGCACCACACCAGCCCTCAGCCTTGATCAAGGAGTGTCAGAGCTCTCTGTGGTGATCAGACTTGTTGGAGCTTTGTCACCTGTCCCTTAGTTTAACAGAGCAAACACGCATGGGTGAGCTGGACCTTGTCTACCCCCTGACATTTACACCTGTATTTATTTGCCCTGTGCATTCCCTATACCACCTGGCAAAGCAGAAGTAACACTGCTAACCAACCATGTTCCTTCTGTCCATTGTGAAAAGAGAGAAAAACAGGAGGACTGCAGAATAGTTAATAATTGCAATTTCATTTCCAAGCTCCACAATGCAGACAAGACCACAGAGGTTACAGGAAGTGTGCACAGAGGGCAGGAATATGGCTGGTGGTTCAAAGTGGCTCTGCAGGGCTTGCTATGCCTGCAGAGGTCTCCATCTGAGCTGAGTCTCATCACTTCAGTGACAGAGGCACCCCCAGAGGATGTCATCCCAAGGCCATATCTGAGGTAGAGGGTTGAATTGTCCAGCCATGCTGTTGCCTATGTATGTCTAAGCTCAGGACCAAACCCTCCACCATGAGCTGGCTCCAGTGACGTGACCTCAGTGAACTGTGCCTCGAGAGATTCAATTTCCTTGCCCTTCAGCGCACGTGCTGTTCTGAGGAAATCCACTTCACCAACCTTGACTCCAAGCTCTTTGTACGGAGTATAAATAAGTCTGGGACCTTGAGGGAACATAAGGAGAAAAATGGGAGTATTAGTCAGCATTGCTCCTGGGGGCACTCAGAGCAAGGATCCAGACAGTGTCTCCTCTGGAGAGCATAGAAAACGCACTGTACAAAATATTTGTTCAGAGCAGGAAAGCACTGCATTCTTTGGATGACAATGGCATTGTGTCACTGTCTGTGACCACAGCCATGACTCAGGCCGTTGCTGGGGAGCCAGAGGAGGGTGAGCAGGCAGCGCTCGCTGCCAGCCATGGCTTGTGCTGCTCACTGTACTGCACGGTTAGAAATTCCAAAGAAAACACAAGGCTATTGTTTTATTTCTCTTTTAAAAATAAAGGGTTCCTGATTGATAGTCTGGCAGTGTGAGCGTTGCTCCTGGGTCATGCGTATGAAGCACACAAGCACACAGGGCTGACGTCCCCTGGCAGGGATGGACATCAGATTGCTGCAGTGGCCAAGGCAGCTGGCCAGGAGGCTGGTGGCACCCAGCATCTGGCTGCATTATGCCACTCCTCCCAGCAATTTGCAGCATCTGCCCCTAGGTGTTACCAACACAGGTTTGAATTCATGGATTCACTGCAGAAGGCCTTGAGCAGAGCACACTGCACTGGAATCTGAGCAGAGCAAGGCTTGGAGGCAGATAGATTGAGAGCAAGCTCTGTGTGCTTCAGCAAACCCCTGAACTTGTGCTTCAGGACATCACCAGGGTGCCCTGTCGTGAGAGGGCAGCTCAGCTCCTATCCTCCCCCTGTGGATACGAATTTTCACATTCATTCACATGGATTTGATGGTCCCGATAAGTCCCTTCCAACTCAGGATATTCCACGGTTCTACGACTCTCAGCTGATAGCAGGTGGGGAAGACAGGCTGGCCTTGTCTCCAGTAAGAGCCTGAGATTCACTCCAAGAAAGAAGCAGGATGTGTTCCTGGGTAATGAGCAGTGACAAATCTGTATGAGCTCTTAAATATCACAAGTCCTAGTTAATAGGGCAAAGCAGCTCCTTGGGGCAAAATAGTTATCACCAAATCTCTTACAACTGACCTCTGCTGCAGCCCAGGAATCCTAAGGACCATCGGCTTTTGGAGCTGTGTTTCCTTCTCATGTTTTGTCTGCTATCATCCATTCTTAGGAATTGCAGATGAAAAGAGATGTGAATTAAACCCTCTGGACAACAAATGCATGGGTGGCCATAAGACTCCATGGCACCTATTTTTGAGGCTGTGGTTTGGAAGCAGTGGTACATGGTGGGCTGCACGCTAGCTCTGCTGAGCCCTTCTGACTGCTGCTATGTGGACACCTGTATTCCAGCTCTGGGGAAGCTGAAGGTGACCAGCACACAGCCAGGAGACCCACCTGCTCTTGCTTTCCTCCTAAGCAGAGGCATATTTCATGCTAGAGGAAAGCTGGGGAGTGTTCATCCCTTCTTTCACCTGCCTCAGGGTGAAGAAATCTTGAGCTCAGCTCAGCTCTGTGGCAATGATAATGTTATGCTGGCCAACAGCCTGCAGTAATGCTAAAAAGTGACCCCTCCATTGGAAACCTCTTCTAGGGCCAAGCCTTCCTACAGGTTTCCTTTCTCAAAATGCAACACAGCTGTTTCTTCACCAGCTTGCTGATGCAGAGAAATGGGGAAATAAGCCTGTTTTTGTTCCTTCTTTTATTGTGAATGGTGTGTTTTTGTATTGCTCTTGGAAACAATTGTCCTTCTGGGCAGAGGGTGTGGATGGAGCTGGATCGAAGCACTGTAGGAAAACATATTTCTCCTTCACTTGCAGACCAAGCAAGATCCTTCCCCCATCAGTCAGGCAGGAAATACAGGAAGGCTTTGAAAGCACCAGCAGAGTGTTAACCATTGCAGAGCAGGGCACAATGCCTGGGAAATACAGAAAAGTCTTCAGCCCACCCCTACCTGAGCAAGGTGATGGGATAGGGCAAAGCTGCCCAGCCCTCAATGTCCTCGTGTGTAAGGAGGAACAGAGTGTTCTGCTGGTTTGGAAGGCGCTGGAACACATTCCCTTTTTCACCCCAATAGCTCAATGCTACGTCCAGGGAAATACGTCTGTTCCTTAAAGTTCCTGGCACTGACGGTGCTGCTGGCCTTCACATGCTCTGCCAAGGAGCGTGCTATGTGCTTGGTGACAGCTGCCATGCTCCTCTTGCTCTGAGGCATGAGGCTAATGGTACTCAGAGAATAGGTTTGTTTTGAGAGGAAAATGAATTGGGAAGAAGAAACCAGTGCATTATGAAATGCACTCAGTAACCCCCAGCACACACCAGTAGGTGAGCCCAGCCCAGCCCAGACTCTGGGAAGGAGCAACAGGGCAACAAGCAAACAGTCCCACAATGCCTGCAGCCAAGCGTGGACGGTGAGCACTGATCTAGAAAACTCACCTGCACACATCCAATGTTCATTGCTGCTGTGAAGCGGGAGGGAAGCGTGAGGGTCAGGGAGTGCAGGGCAGTGCAGCTATCAGACCCCACCTCAGGTGCTGCTGACGTGGCTGTGCCCAGCCTACACCTCCCATCACACCTACACTTGGAGCAGCTTTTGGCTTACTTACCTGTACGCACAGTCTGGCACCTCCAGCTCCTTTCACAGTTACACAGGCAATGGTGCTTTGGCAGCTCAATGCAAGGTTGGGGCTGAATGTTATACTCTCTTAAGACCCTCTGGTTTATGAACTTCTCTAAGGGGATCTGTAGTTGGGATGTACTAGAAGGCACTTTTCTTTCCCAACCTTTGGAGTGCCTGTAAGATCAAGGGCTCTGTCATGATTCTCCTTGATTGGTAGAACATTTAGACTGGATATAAGGAAGAAATTTTTTACTACAAGCATGATGTGACACTGGAATAAGTTGCACAGAGCTCATGCCCTGTCCTTGCAGACACCCAAGGTCAAGCTGGAGGGGCTTTGAGTACTGATGGAGCTGTGGGTGCCTCTGTTCATTGCAGGGAAGTTGAACCAGACAGCATTTGAAGGTCCCCTCCAACTCAAAAGATTCTATGAAAATTAAACATAAAAGATTTCCAGCAGGTGTCAATGAAATGTATAAAGGAAACAAAAAAGTCCAAGATTGGATCATCATTGTTAAAGACAACTAGCAGAGAAAGGCATAAACATGAGAAACTTCAGAAATGCTTACAGAAAGTCACGCAACAGCCTTGGAAAGAGGATGGGATCTCAACTTCAGTCCTCCACTTAACACAGAAATGAAACACTCAAGATTGTGCCCATTATTTCTGTTAATGTAAAGCCACCTCCTACTCAAAACCCTCTTCCTCATTTTACTGTGAATTTCAATTCAGAACTCACCCAAGATTTCAGGCAGAACTCTTCAGAAACCAGCAGCGGTTTATTCTTGGTTTATTCAACTCAGGAGGACAAGAAGGTCAGGTGGATCCTGAGAAATGCAGTCAGAAAGACACCAGAGCTTGACAAGTCTTCAGTGTGCAGGAAAATGTAAGGGAAATGCCCACATTAAGTCATATTGATGGTTTTCCTTTCAGAGTCTGAATTCTCCCCCACTTCAGTGAACACACTGCAGTGTTGCAGGGGTAAGACCATAGGCTGGAGCTGCTATATTTGCAAGCTGAGATAACACCAGGGCAAACTCTGGAGTGGACAATGGTGCAGCTGTGAGCTCCTTTGTTTTTATCTTAGTGGGGTATTGGGGGCATTCATTCCAAACGTGTGTGGTTTTTGTGATACTCAATTCATGCTATGAGACCCCATAGACTTCCCACCTCTCTCCCCTTAACCTGTGGTGGGGCAAAGGGGGGGGGGAGAGGGGTAGGGAGGGATTGGAGCATCTTTCCACAGAGAAACTAAAGGGAGTGGTGATGCTTAGCTTAGAAATTAGAAGACTTGGGAAGACCTTAATGATGGCCTTCAAGACCTAATGGGTGAGAATGAATATGCAAGAGCTGGACTTCTCCCAGCAGTGCCCAAGGACAAGAGGCACAAACTGAAACACAAGGAACTCTCTCTGAAAGCACCTTTTTTTTTTTTCTCACTACTCAGCTGCAGAAAGGGGCCCATGAGACTAACTATGCAGGTTGCCCTGGGGAGGGCACACCAGAAGGGAGCTGTCATGAGCTTGGGTGTTTCACCCTTTCTGCAGAGCTCCAGATGGTCAGTGATGAAATGCTGGGGTGCTCCTTGCCTCGTGGCTACCAGTGAACACAGAAAGGTTTTCACACAACAGTCTCACAGATAATATAGGTGATCATTTAGCTATTGTATGTGGTTGACTTTGGGAAATCAGTCTGCTACAATGCGAACATGCGCAATTCTTCTCCAGGCCAGACGGGCATCCTGAGGCCATATCCTCCAACCTCACCTGTGCCCTGAAGGGCAATGCACCTCAGTGCAGATGAGGACCTGATTCTCTATTTGGACCTGCGTGGGTTTCTTCTTGCTCCTTCCCTAAGCTTCAAGTCTGTAAGTGTTTCCTGTTCTGAAAGTGTTTTTGTGCGCTGCTGCCTTCCCCATGTCCCCACATTTATCTCCCACATTCCCGTGCCCAAGCTTCTTGGTGTGTCCCTTGCTCTTCTCTTTGCCCAGGCAGAGAAATGGCAAAAAGTGATCCCAGAGGGGACTGAAGCAGGTGATGGGCTCCAGGATCAGCCCAGCTGGAAGGTCCAGCAGGATCCTTGCAGGATGAGGAGCTGGAATCTCTCCTTATGTACATACCATCTGAGTAGGACTCAGCCGGTTGCAACCCAAAACCATGCTTGGGATTTAGGGTCCCCTGCCCATGTGTCCCAACTACAGCAACTTGTTCCCATCTGGAAATGATCATTCAGCCACACTGCTCCTATGCATAAAAAGACTTGTCCAACATTCATCCTTCTGTTTCTCTGTATTTGGTTCCCGTCCCACATTCAAACTTTACCTAGATAAAACTGCAAGCAGTTGTGGTGTGTTTGAGGTTGTAGGAATGTCTTCCACTCTTTGCTGTCCTTGCATGGGGCACCATTTCCCCAGCAGCCCTCGCTGCAGCTTTGGCTCCCTCACATGCAGGGCTGCTGCACAGAGCTGTGTCTGTGCTAGTCTTAGGATTCTCTGCCTGCTCTATCCAGCCCTCAGAGATGAGCAATAAGCTTTCCCAACCTACTCCTTTTTAGCCTTCTGATTTTCTCAGCAGGTTGGCTGGACTCCCCCAAAGCAATGAAGCAGAGGTCTTTGGCCAAGACTACTATTTTATCTCACAGAGATAATTACAGTGATTTGTCTGGAAAATGTGGCTTTCAATGAGAACAGATCTCTTTAATGAGAAAGACTTTAATCATGGATTGAAAAATATCCTGAGCTGAAGTAGATGCTAATATGCGTCACTGTATGTACGTTTCTATGCAAGTATGTTCATGCATATAAATAACTATGTTTACTAAACTGCTTCAACCTGCTTTACAATACAGCCTGAAGTTATCTTATCTATGCTGCTGATGAAAATAAACAGAGGTATCCAAACATCAAAACAATCCTGCATGAGGAGTTCCTTATCAGGCCTGTTTTCCCCCCACTGACCCAGTTAAACCCGCAGTAATTCATTAATTTCCTAACCATGACTTTTAAGAAGTACAAACCAACTTTCCTATTAGCATATTTTTGATCCTGTGAAGCTGCAATTCCCTAATGTTTTGTTTGCCTTCTGCATCCTGCAAATACATCCATCAGTTCAGCTCTGGCACTGCATGCCTACCTCTGCTAATTATCACCTCTTTATCCACACTCTTCTTCCTTAGCAAGCAAGTTCAAAGCCTCAGCAGAAGAAAAGGCCAAACAAGAAATTATCCCAAGCCTGGCAGCATTTCCGCTTCCTATATTTTATTATCCACCTCCTCCAGATGAAGGGAAATGGAACAGTGAAAGCAAGAAAAGCCAAGGAGAAAGAGGTCTGGATGCATACCCAAACCACCCAGCTGTGACAGCGAGACACCACACATGCAAGCTTGAGAAGATGACCCACGTGAACCTAATGAGGCTCAGCAAGGCCCTGTGTAAGGTGCCATGGCAATCCCAGATAATGAGATGAGGCTCTGATGGGCAACCTGATCTGGTGGGGAGCAACCAGCTCACAGCAGGAGTTGGGGCAGGGTGGGCATTATGGTCCCTTCCAACTCAACCGTTCTGTGGTTCTGTGATTCTGTTATACTTAAGACATGGAGAGCTGCTGCATTCAGAGCATGTGCATCCCCTCTCCATCCTTAATCCCATGACGCCCTGTCACGCTGGCCTGGTGGCGATATCACCTGCCTGTGCAGAGCAGTGAGATGCTTGGGAAGGATTTATCCTACATGACTAGGGATAGGACAAGAGGGAATGGCCTCAAGTTGCACCAGAGGAGATTTAGGTTGGACTTTAGGAACGATTTATTCTCTGAAAGAAGTGGTCAGGCACTGGAATGGGGTGCCCTGGGAGGTGATGGAGTCCATCCCTGGAGGTACTCAAGAAACGATTAGATGTGGCACTAAGGGACATGGTTTAGTGGGGGAATATTGGTGGCAGATGCATGGTTAAACTGGACGATCTTTTCCAACCTTAGTGACTCTGATTCTATGATGGGACACCCTGGATCTGGAGATCCCCAAACAGCCTGATTCCAGGGTTCAATCCAACTCTTCCCTACCAGATCTTCTGCCAAAGTCCTTTCTGGTCTTTCTCCCACCCCTCTCAGTCAGGCTCTGTTGTTTTTACACCTCACTCAGAACAAAGTCAATCAGCAGACTCCAACCACCACTACAAAGCATTGATCCCTTTTGCTTTGTGTTCCCACAGAAAGCCCTCCAGGTGCGAATGCCAGCAAAATGAAAATCTGATTCCTATTTATAATGCCCCTGTCAGAGCAAGGTATGGGGTATGAATGCACTCCTTAACCTGGGGATATATAAAATCTAAAGTCTAATCCCAGATAAGATAAGAATCTTTTCTTTCCAGTTAAAGAGTACTTTTTGGACACATACTACTCCATCTCCCTTTGCCTCACTATAAAAGAATCCATAACTTTATCAAAGGGTCCCAAATATGTCATTCCTGGGCAGTTCTGACACAACTTTTTCTGGCACCTTGTCCATGCACATGACATTGGTTTCTGTCAGCCCTTCATTCTGCATTCACAGTCAGCATCTCCATTTTGGCATGGTAGCTCTCTCTATGTCTGCACTAAGATAATTCATCACCCATTCTAAGGGCAATAGTGGGGAACTTCTTTCTAAAACCCAGTAGTCTGATATAACTTGACTGTAAGGGCTTTGTGTAAACATTGTTCTCAGCTCTGGAAAATGCCATATTAAGATGTGCTGGAAAACGAAGGTCATCCTGTTTGCAGGAGCTCTGCAAACCCAACTGCAGCATCACTTCCAGTGCCAGGAAGGCTAACATGAATCTGTCTTTTTATACTCGCTTGTTTATTAGGATGCTTGTTAACATTTAATTCTTCATGGAAACCGAACGAGGTTGGAGAGTGCAGCTTTGAGCATCCACAAGAGAGGAAATGTAGAATCACAGAATAACAGAATCATAGAGTCACTACAGTTGGAAAAGACCTCCAAGATCATCCATTCCAACCATCTCCCTGCCACCAGTATTTCACAGAATCACTGAATCACAGAATGGCCAGGGTTAGTTTCCCACTAAGCCATGTTCCACAGTACAACATCTAAGCATCTCTTGAACACCTCCAGGATCAGTGACTCCACCACCTCCCTGGGCAGCCTATTCCAGCACCATTTTTTGACCACTCTTGGAGAAGAAATTTTACCTAACGTCCAATAATAATAACATAACAAAACATAATAAAGCAGACCATGAATATGTTGAACACCAGATGGTACCTCCATGGTGATTGGTTCAATCTTTGGTAACTTGGTCTTCCCAAGAGTTTACAGCCAGATAATGAAGTGTCCAGGGCCCAGTTGTGGAAATGCATCTGTACACCCAGCAGGCCAGAATGCTTTGGACTAAGAAAAGGCTGAAGTGCTTGTAAGAAAGGAGAGTGGCCATGCAAGTCACTAAGAGGGGCTCTGCTGACCCTTAAATGCATATCTATCATCAAACTGCTTTCATCAAGGCTTTCTTCTTTGTAAGGAAAAATGTTCTGAACTTTCCTGTGACCCTGCAGTAAAGGAGATAAATATCCCTTCAAAACACGCAGGATGCAATGCACAGTTCTGCCAAGGGTGGCCCCATTTTTCATGATGATTATTCTAGCTGCATCTTCATGATAAAGGGTAATTTTAAAGACAACATAAAAGATGTTCATATCTGCCTTGATATAAAGATATAAAAAATGCCCTCTCAGCCCAGAGTCTCTTACTATCACTGCCTCTGAGCTTCCAGAGAATATTTCTTACCTGTCTTTAAGGTCTAGCGTTACTCTGTGCAGGAGTTCTGATGGAGGAGACTTGGGCATTAGTGATTATAGCTTAGACTTCATGGAAGATTATCTCATTTATTTTCATATTTACACTCTGTTGAGCCAGAAAATGACTCTGTTATCATCCCTCAAAGATAGAATTAAATCAGTGGATTCATCAGCCTCTCTTCTCGTGGAAATCTATCCGAGGAGGTGGAGCCAACCAAAACAACTGACCACATGCTCGAATAGAGGAGCATTAATGCAAGCTGTTGGAGAGAGCAGGGACTAGGAAATTATTTGCCCAGTCATTTACAAGCAAAGAGAAACCTCAAAAAACGACATAAAAATAACCATAAAAGAGATATACTCAGAAATGAAGCCTTGAATAAAAGCAGGAACAAGGAAACTCCTTGATAACTGAAATTCACTGGAAATGCAGGTAAATGCAGTATATGTTCCAAATGCCTTCTAGGAAACGGATGTTCCTCTTCCCTGTACATAAACAGAATTTTTCCAGAGAAATATTTTGGTGCACATTACCAATTTCTTGCTATAACAGACGCTTTAACGTCTAGCAGGATCTGGAAAGAGGTAAACATGACTAGATAAAACACTTAGCACCACGAGCTTAGGCACAGGCATATCTAGGCTTATCTAGCCGCATCTTGCCATGTCATTTCATTTGATGATCTAGAAAAACCCAATGCAAATTGGAATTCTTATACAAAATGTGAATAATGTTGAGCACCAGTGACTTGAGATGTCTTGTACCAGAAAAGCACTGTCAATGACAAGCTTAGTACCACAGTTCATTTGTTAATCTATCTTTATTGTTGTTTTTTTTTTTTAATGTCTTCTCATTACATCTTTATTATAAGCTTATTTGCTGAGTACATTCTAAATGCAAAAATAGTGTCGTGTCCATGGGAAATACAGTTCTCATGAATTACCCTCCAACAAACCTTCTTCATCCTAGTCTGGACACTCTCATAGTCATAAGCATTAATTTCTGATAGGATTCACAAAATGAAATGCTATCATCTGTAGTAACATGCAAATTCCAAGGCTAAAGACAGCAGGCTGCAAAAGGCATCTGCTGTTGCTACTTTATGATTCACTTCCACCTTTACTTCCAACCACCTCAGGTCAGACGGATGCTGAAAGAAATTCAAGGAGAAACGCCAGATAGATCATTCCCAAATAGGAAATGAAGGTGACCCCAGTAACAGGACAACAAAGAGTAGTATTAACATCTTCCATGTTTTTCTTTGTGTTGTTCTGTTGTTTTTCGTTTGTTTGTTTTTTTCCCCACAACTTATTCTGAAGAAACTAAGGCCAGGTCTGTAAATTGGCTCCTCTGAAATCAAGGGGACTTAAATCCCTAAATGTTTCTAATGGTCTTGGACTTAAGCCCAGTGCAAAGCTCACCAAAGCCAATGGAAAGAAGCCAATTAACAACAATGGGATTTAGAGTGTTCAGTGAGAAAGAAAATAAAATCTAATGTTACCACCAGCTAGCAAAAACTTCTGTGTCCCACTAAATCATGCGCTAATGATAGTATCATTTCTTAGGGTGATAATGGCTTGTTATCAGATGCAAAGACACAAATAGAAAAATGTTATAATGCTAGAAAACAAGTTATGATACTGGTAATTAGTCACGCAACACCATCAAGAATGATCAGCCAGAATTATACATCAAATGAGAGCAAACAGAATATGCAATAGTCTCCTAAGGGAAGTGGTAGAAAAAAAAAACAACAATTGAGTCTTTTATGTAGTAAGCTGGAAAATACACGGCAAAGATTGGTGCTCATGGGTTGCATGGCAGCAATTCAGGCCGTATCAAGCTCATAAAATCAGTGCATACACATGGCAAGAAAAGCCCTTACCCCAAAATCTTTCCATTCAAAACAGGAAAAGACAAAGGGGAGAAAGAAAAGTCACAGCATCTCTGTCTTATTGGATCATTTACATGGGACAACATTCTAATAAGCTTCATTTCCTTCTAATTTCTTCATCAAGCATTTCATCCAGGAGATGATATATGCAGAAGCATTGCTGATAACAGTTTGTGTTGTAGCAACAGAATAGCCTGTTGTGAGTAACACCAAAGTTATAAAAGCCTTGTCTGGTTCCAAAAGTTATGAAAAATAAGGCAGGATTTGTCAGCAAACAGGATCTTTTCTGGATTTTGCAGAAGGAAAGAAAGGGGTGGGATGGAGCTTGCAGTCAGGGCACCCAGCAGCCAGTGAACCCACGTGCACTACGTCTGTAAGCTTACATCAAAGCCAATGGACAAACAGGGTACAGTTCATTTTTCTACCCATCAGCTGCCAGCCAAGAAGAAAATGGGTCTTCTGTAGACACTCTGTCATATCTGTCACCCTATGCAAATGTCTCACATTCCTGAAGGTGTCTCAAAGGGCACGAGAAGACTGTTTAGGCACCTTAATGGAGTCCAAAGCCACAGTCATGTCAAGGCCAAAAGTGTCATCATTATGGATGTGGTTGTTTTCAGTAGAAGGTTACCTGAAATCGCATCAAACCCTCCAGGCAAGTCAGAACTCAATAGAAAATGGAATGAGAGGACTTCCAGAGGACTGTAAGTTCAGACTATGTATCAAAGCTGGCTGAAACAAGAAACAAGCAAACCCTTGCTGATATCTCTGCCAAATCAACTACGCGCTTCAGACACACAGCTGGATTGGGATTCCCAAAGGAACCAAAAGTATTTAGCTACCCAGATCTTTGAAATCAATGGCCAGATCCTCCCCAGCTTCCTCGAATACCACTGAGAATACAGATCTGATTTTGGTTTTGCTTCTGCCTTTCATCCTCGGCCCAGCTGGGATTTGCACCTCCCTGCAAGATGCCATTTTAGCCACACGGTCACCTGCAGTACGTGTCCATTCCTCTCCAGGGAAAGCATCGCCCAGAGAGCCATCAATGCCACATCTTGCAACACCCAGGTTCTCCTCGGAGGTCTTCCACTGAAGTAACAAACAGGCCCAGCCCTGCTCTGTTTAGGAGGTCTGATAAGATCACTGCCCAAGGTGCCGTGGCTGCAGGCCAAAACGCTGTCCCAATAAACCATTTTCTGGAGGACCACCTTGTCTGGACTTGTCTTCCTGTATGAAGCCAGGCAAAGCAAAGCATTCAGATGCTAAAAACGTGTAACTATTATTGGTGTTAGTCCAACATTCAGAGGCTCATAAATCTCCCGGGAGAGATAGAAAAGGAGCATGATTAAGAAAGCAAAAAAACTTTATGCATTGATTCCTCTCCTACTGCTCCCAGAAAATCTATCGCCCGTTGATGAAATGCTCCACTTGATTGGCCCTCGAGCCAGCGCCATCCCTGCAAGTGTTCTTTTTCCAATCTCCTGCATGACGAGAGTCAGTCACACACACAGGGCTGCACGGGAGCAAAAAGAGATTCCTAATCCATATTTCAGGCGTGTCTAAAGGCGGAAGGTAAAAGCCGGCAGCAAAAGAAAGTGAAGAGACCCCAGAGAGGGTTCCTTCTGCCTTTTCGCTGAAGATAAAGCTCCGAATTAGGGATTGCTTTCTGCCACTGGAACTTTAAGAAATGATAACCAGCTCTCTAGTGGTGTTCTGCTGTGACTGATCTCGGCTGTTTCCAGCAGCTGAGATAGAGCACCCCACTGATCTCTACGCTGTACTCACCCTTGCTGTTTACATCAATTACCTTGAGACATTGCTTCATGCAAATGAGACAGCATGTGCCACGGCAGAAGTTGTGCTCAGCAAAGAGCGCAGACACGGCGCTCAGCACAAATCAACCCCTACTAGAAAGCAGAGCTAAGGAAAGAACATTTCCTGTTTTTAAGCAGCCAATAGATATGGTGAATAGTTCTTTGTTTTTACTGCCAGCCAGGGAAATGGCTTGGGCTCTTAACAACTTTTAAGGATGTTGTACGTACACAGGGAGGATCTGGGGGAAAAGCACAGACTGAATGTCACGTAGGAAAGAAAAGAGGACACCTGCATACAGCGGGGTGTCCGGCACAGCTGCACACACCGAGCCCTGCTTCATCCCTTCTCAGCTCCCAGGGGCAGGGAAGTTGAATGAGGGTGCTGGAGCAGCTCTGCTGGCAACCTGCTTGAGAATGTTTAGAGCCAAAGAAGGAGATTGCTTTACTTGGAAGACTCCATGAATGGGTGCTTTTCTCCCTACTGCTCTGGCCCACAGGTTCCCCCTAGGTCCTTCCTTCAGTTCATATTGTTGGCATACTGAAAACATGTAGAACACAAATATTCCACTGGAGAAGCTCGAGTGAAATCTATCCCGGCTCTTTTTTTGGCATCCCTGAAGTGTAACAGTTTCGATAGAGCTGATATTAATTAAAACTCGCAGTCTTGATGAAACGAGATGAAAGAAGCTAACTAGATGAACACAAGGCACGGATGAAACAGGTGGTATGGGGAGTCCTTAGAGGCTTTTAGAAGAGAAGCCTGGCTATATTTCCAGGATGAGGAAGACACTTTTGGCTCCGTATTCCATGCTCACTCTGGAACTGCCTGCCTAGGCTTTCCTTTCTGAGCCAGGATCAAGAGTTTGTTAAAGCAATCATGAAAAACCACCATTTCTCCAAGCAAGCTGTTCACCCCTGCTTGTATAAAAGGCTCAGCTCTTAGTGGAACAGCACTGGACACTGATCAGCACAGACATACAGCCATATGGGTTACGCTATACAAAGTGATGGTGCCAGAGAGCAGGTAGCCTGTCTCGTGTCTTCTTTGGTCACATCAAGATGCTTTCAGCGTATCAAGCTAATAAACTGAAGAGATGGCCAAGTGACCTTTACACGCAAGTCCAACAAAGACTGGGATGAGGCACACGGTACTAAAAACAAACATTGGCATTTTTGGAAGGAAGACAGCGTCTCTCTCTGTCTAAAAGAGACAAATGGTGGAGAGAGGCTCCATCTTTTTGATTGATGGAACAAGGAAATACAGACATACAACACATGTGTTTTTCAGGATGAAGAAGAATGTGCAACATTCCATTCCTATTTCAAAAGCAAGGAACAAACAAGCAAGACAACAAAGTCTCGCAGAGAGAGACTGCACCAGGTGCACGTCCTGTGCAACCAGCCCACTGGGAGCCGCTCAGAATGGCTGCTCTCCAGTGATGCTGCTTCCATTACATATTTAAATATGCAGCACACAGAAAATGAAACCGTTTTTCTAGATGGTGCAATACACGTGGTAGGAGCTGGGCTTACGATGCGTGACACCCATATTGAATGCCTGCAAAACACCAACCTTTGGATGCTGAGTCAGTCAGAATGCTTCTGTACAGCTCTTGCAATGATTATTATCCCAACAGCTCCACCAAATACCATCCATTTCACATATACAAATACAACCTGCTCAAACAGCTTGTTGTCTGCTCTGGGGGAAATTAAGTGTAGAGGTAAGTGGAAGTGTTGCGTGTTCAACTCAACATTTGTGTTGCGTTGAAGTGCCCAACTTTCATCCCATGGGCCCCATGGGAGGGCTTTACAGCGGCTGCACAGCATGGTGTGGATGGTAACCATCTGCCAGATACACTGTTTGCATGGCTGAAAACCACATTGCCTGGCTTCTCATTTCCAGCCAGGAGATTTTGACCTTATAGGCACTCGCCACAGGTGTGCAGCCTGAGGAATACCAAGACCAACCCCCTTAGATCTCCTTGAACCTTCCAAACATAGAGGCTTCAGAGCAGAGCTGTGTGGCTCCTCCTGGTAGTCCACATCCTTTTGTAATGAGGATGTTTTGTCTTAGCATCAAACCTAAATCCTTTTTACTGCAAATTTATCAGATTCCTATTTTGCTTTCCCCAGGGGAGGTGAAAAACTGTTCATCAATGCCTTCTTTATAACAAGATCTATGAGCTGGGCATTGGTTATCAAACTGCTGTTCCTGCCAAAAAAACTCCCAAAGGCTTTGCCAAAGATTTATTTTACTTACTGCTTTCCCCATATCCACTAAATGGAAGAAGTACATTAAAGCAGTTGTTAGACAAAATTTATTCTTCACAAATCCATGTCTGTGGTTCTTTTGCACCTTATTATCCTCTTGGCACATTTAACTCAATTATTTAACAATTTGTTCTTGAATCTTTCTGTTGCACAAGCTAGACTATTCTGGAGTTGCAGCTCCCGGGGCTCTCCCTTCCTGCTCCGAGAGGCAATACTTCTGTGTTTTACAGTTTTTAGTCCCCTTCAGTATCCTCCATCACTACTTGAAGAGCATTGGTGCAGAGGTTTTCATGCAATTCCTGCAGCACTCTGTGCCAAACCTCACAGTGCCTCAATGCCCTGAACCCTATGCTTTTACTGGGTATTCTCCATTTTTTTGCTCCCCTGCTCTGATCTGTCTCTTTCCTCTTGTTAGCAGAAGCAGGCTGGATGTGGCTCTGAGCAGCCTGGTCTGCTGGTTGGCAACCCTGCACGTAGCAAGGGGTTGAAACCAGATGATCATTGTGGTCCTTCTATGCCGTTCTATGATTCCGTGACCTCTGTGAATGCAGAAGATAGGAAGGCACTGAATACTAAAGTCTGCAGAATTATCTTTTCTGTCTGTGTGATCTCATGCTAAACAAGAAAGATCACTTGCCTCTTATTAGCCATATCTCACTTTGGCCTGAGGGTTTCCGGACATTATCACTGTGTGTTTTAGATTGCTGGTTAATTTTTATTTATTTATTTGTTTGTTTGTTTGTTTAAACTTTCACATTGGCACCCAACTCGTTATTTCATATCCTTGGACAACTCAGGTGTCAGGGCTGGGGTTCCAAGTGAAGCCCTTTAGTTCCTTTTTGAAGCCTTTTAGTTCATGAAGGACTCAAACAAGGGCACATTCTGCTCCTGTTACCTGCTCAGACATCCCCAAACTCCTTGTTAACATCTCTTCCTATAAACTGGCTCCTATGATCACACGTTTGTTATTTTCCTCTAACTTCCATCCAGACTTTATGCACACTGGCCTGTAACTTTGGTTGAGTTTTGAACAAATCTATGGCTATTGCCCTTCCAAAGAATGCTTCTGTCCTGTCCTTCCCAAACCAGCTGCTGCTCTCCCTGCCACCACGCCAGACCTGTGGGCTTCCACTGCTTTTGGTGTCAAATCAGTCACCATGTTTGCCATGACCTTACATTCCTCTTGTTTCATAGAATCATAGAATCACAGAATGGCCTGGGTTCAAAAGGACCACAGTGCTCATGTAGTTCCAACCCCCTGCTATATGCAGGTCACCAACCAGCAGACCAGGCTGCCCAGAGCCACATCCAGTCTGGCCTTGAATGCTTCTAGGGATGGGGCATCCACAACGTCTCTGGTCAATCTGTTTCAGCACATCACCACCCTCTGTGTGAAAAATGAACTTCTCCTATTAGCTCATGCAAGGCTGAGACCTGCTGTCAGGTTCAGGTGTCTCGAGCGTTCATGGTCACCCTCTCTGAGCACTCCTTGGGGCTTCCTTTGAAGCTGTGATGCTGTCAGAAGGTTGGTGTTGGGTCCCAGCATGTCTTACTGTGGCAAGAGGGAGAGAGGTGGGAACTGGGATGGTATAGTGGAGCTGATGTCCTCTGAAGGACCTCAGCATTTTTCAATATTTTTTCCCCCAAGTAGCTTTCCTTGCGCCTGCAAGAGCTGTGTGCATATCTGCTCACCCATCCCTCCTTACCGCTTTGCTAAAGAACCAAGAAGCCAAAGCTGAGGCAGGTGGGGAGGAAACAATCCCCAGGGCAGGTTGCGTTCGGGGCACGGTGTGAGACATACTTTGCATTCCCTGAGCCAGAACCAGCTGCAACATATCCTATACGCAGCAGGCAAGCCCCAGACTCAGAGCAGCTCTGCAGCTCTTCTGCAGAAACATCTGAGGCCAGTTTAAAAGCTGAGGGCAGGCAATGCAAGACCAGGCCCAGAGATCATCTCCCTGAGATATGGGTGTGAAAATCACTGCAGATCAAATTGCCCCGAGGGGAAATAATAACCCAACTCTGCCACCATATTCGCTTGCCTGACACCAGGTCAGAGTTTATGATGCAATCGCTTTTCCCTGCTATCACCATCTTTTGCATTTCTACAGAAAGACAAACTGAAAAAGTGACAGTGAGTGATCTGACCTCTGAGGCTGAGCAGCATGTGAATAAATACTGATCTGTGCTCTGCCAGCCAAGCACAGCCTTGTTCTCCATTGCCTTACTTGGGTTCTCACCAGGGAAGTAGCACCTCATGAAAACACCTTTTTCTTTGGGTTTGATCACAAATCTTCTAACTTGTTTCCAGCGCCTCTGAAATTTAATGGAAAAAGGTATTACTTCCTGTATTCGTGTAACCTGCTGCTTCCACTATTGACTTTTCATGACCTTGGGTTGCTCAGCAGTGGAAAATAATGACAAGACTTACTATTTCTGTGAGGGGGAAAAAAAAAGAAACCATCAGGAGTAAAGGTGGAATGCTTTTGAGTAGAACAACCAAGTCAAAACAGGACATTTTTTCCCCATTCTCATGCATGGTATTCACTACGAAGAGGACAATGTTACCCTCCAGCTAAATATACAAAGAAAGAAAGAAAATAGGACATGCAATGCAGGAGAAAACCTGCATTAGATCAGACAGACATCTGATCAAATAGCCTCGAGTTATGGTCAGCTCTACCTCACTGGGAAGGTTTGTGTACAGATTTAAGCAAGCTGCATGTTGGTGTCTGTACATTGGCATCTTGGTTCTAGCCCAGGGGGAGATGATTTCTGTCCTCTTGGACTTCAAAAATAATGAATCTTTGAAGTTCTTTCAATGGCTCTCCTAAACAAGGAATCAAGCAGTTTAAAGATTTCAGCAGAACCATTCAGAAATTATCCTGGAGACAAGCAGCATGCATTATGGAGGTGGTAGGAGAGGATGGACGAACCTGTGGTGTGTGAAATCCATTCACAGCAACACAGCAGTTGCTAAAGACATCTCACTGCATGGCTGCAACAGCTGAAGATGGATGCAAATGGAATGGATTAAACATCAGCAGTGATTTCCAAAAGGGAGCAAACACCTGTCTTAGAAAGAAGACATCAGCACTGTGCAGAAGGCAAGATATCACTTCAAGGCTAGAAAAAAAAATAACGGTACTTCTATATGAAAATATTTCGGTTTCCAAGGCAAATTTGTAGTTTTCAGACTGTTTTTTGAATGAGGAAAAAAAAATAGAAATCCAAGGGCTTTAAAGAAAGGTACCACTTCTGGGAAAGGTTTTGTATACTCAAAGTCCTGTTATTTTGTCAAAAAATAGTTTCAGCCAAAGAATTTCAGCAAGCCATGAAGGCAGCACAGCATTATTAATCACTTTCTTGGACAATGTACTTGTAATAAAACAAACTAAAATTAGCTGGAAAAAAAAATTTCAAAGAAAAGGCCACTTTCCAACATCCTGACAAATGAAATAAGTGGAGAAGCAAACAAAGGGCTGAGAGTACAATTAAGGCAAAGCAGGAACCAAAGGGGCAGCGCTGGTCCAGTGCCCTTCACATGGCGTCTTTCATACATCACAGCCCCCAGAGGTACTTAAGCAAAGTAATTGGAAGCAGGAAAATAAAATGACTTGCAGGGGAAAAAAAAAAAAGGTAAATGGAGACTGTGGATGCAGAGAGGTAGGGAAGGGGCTTTTCAGCATGTCTTATAGAAATCTCTTCAGGCCACTCATCTTCACTGCTTGTCTCAGAAATCACTCCTATTTTCCCCCCTCCTTAAATAAGGTGGCGAACTGCGCTGTGTATTGGCAGCGAGGGAGCAGCACTGATTTATCTAACAATATTACCATGTTTTCACTACCATTTTTCTGCCACATTCATTATACAGCTCGTCACCACTTCCATTCTTCCTTCGCCACTGCCACCAGGCTTTGAGGTAGGGTGCCTTGTTACTGACCACACGTGGCTTTGCCTTGCCCAGCCGCACACGCAAAGCTCTGCTTCTTCCTCCAGATCTGGTGGTTATCCATCTTGCTTTCCATCCGACAGCACTCAACTCATTCACCTGACGTTGGCAGGAGCACCTGGATTATTTTTTTTCCAGTTCTTCTGAGGTCCTGACTGACCTCAGTGGTTTTGTGTGATCTGAAAATCTTACATTGTTCACTTTCTTTTCAAGATCACACGCAGTGCCGCCTGGGATGGTGTCAGGCTCATGAGTTAAATGCAAAATGGCATTTGCCCAAGACATAAATTATATCCACAAACAGAGCCAACATAGGAAGCTTACAAATAAAAGCATGTGTTTGAATAATATAACGGCCATCCTTTATTTTATCAATAATGTTAGGGGTCTTTTGGTTAATGGTTTACTTTTTTTTCCCAGAATATGGAGGAAGATCTGCGTGCATGCATGTAATGAGTTGCATTAACACATCAGTAGTGCTGCATAGATCAGGACAGGGCTGACAAAATGCCATGGGAGGTCAAAGTCAGTGCGTTCAAAGGACGTCCTTGCTACCTACCATGCCCTTGAACTATTTTCCTTATCCTAGGGAGCTTCCTTGGGGAAATAGCGACAGCAAAAGGAAAGCAATGCTGGATATCAACATCACAAACTTACGAAAGTACATCCACACCAATTTGGAGACATTAAGTCACCTGAATTTGAGATAATTCAGTAGTAATACATCATGACAATGACTAGAGAGTTTCTGGAAAGCAGCAGATGTACACAGAGGAGCAATCTCCAATCATCCAGGGTGGGTTTCAGATCAGTGATAGCCCAGTGTGCAGCACAAGTGGACAGGTAGGGTGGCACTGAAGCAGACTGACCCATAAGAGCCTCATTGGTCCACAGCACACCGTTGTACGTGGGGTATTTGCTCCAGGGAGGGCACATTGCGGCCTTCCAGTGCTTGAAGGGTGCATATAAACAGGAGGGGGAATGGCTGTTTATGAGGGTGGATAGTGATAGGACAAGGGGGAATGGTTTTAAAGTGAGACAGGGGAGGTTTAGGTTAGATATTAGAAGGAATTTTTTCACCCAGAGTGCGGTGAGGCACTGGCACAGGTTGCCCAAGGAGGCTGTGGATCCCCATCCCTGCAGGCATTCAAGGCCAGGCTGGATGTGGCTCTGGGCAGCCTGGGCTGCTGGTTGGTGACCTGCACACAGCAGGGGTTGGAACTACGTGAGCACTGTGGTCCTTTTGAACCCAGGCCATTCAGTGATTCTGTGATCCTATTTGTGCTCATTGAGGCTCCAGGACTTGTACGGAAGGCTGTGGTGCCCTCTCAGCTGCTCCAGGGTCGCACAGCAGTTCCAGTTGCAATACTGCTGCTTGATCAAGGATCATTCTTGTTGAAAATGGTTTGTAAAAGCAGCTGTGCTCTGAGCTCAGTGATCAACCATACTCTGAGCCTGGGAAGTGCCAGGTGCTGGTGAGAGGCACTCGGGGCAGTAAGAACAGCTGTCAACAAGGAGGTCATCAAGTAGCACTTCTGCTTGGCCACTCCATCTGAAGCTTCAAGTACAGCAGATACAAAAAAAAAAAACAGAGTGGAAGTGAGTCTAGTAGGTCACCAACAACATGAATGTTTCATAACATGCTAAGATTAGAGGCAGATCCCATTGACTGAAGTGCTTAAAAGCCAGCAGCAACTACCTTTGGGCAAGGCATTCAGTGGGAACGTGTGAGTGTAGGATAATGTGGGAGCTCCTTCCTCACCTGTGTGGTTTTCCTTCCCCTATCTTCACGCTTTCTCTCCTGAGATGTATTAAAGGGTGGTGGATTGGTTGGTACAGGGAGCCAAGACAGAGATCTTTGCATCTCTTTAACCCCCAGTTCCCTCTCAGCCCATAGGGTTCAGAAAGTTTCTTTCCTTTGGATGCCTATTTGCATGGCAGTAGGGTTAGCCTTTCTGCCATCCTTTGCATAAGATATATAAATCTGTGTTTCTTCTCACTGATCCTCTTCCAAGAACTCTGAGTACCCTTTGCATCTATCCTCAGTCATTTCAAACCATTCCTTATGGCTTGAATAACTGTTCATACCCCTCCTTAATGTGCATGTAATAGTTAAGTTTGTGAGACTGAGTCATTGAGGCAGCTTTTAATTCCAGAAGGATTGTTCAGATACTCTCTGCTCGTGTCCTGCACAGGAGCAAGCACACTTCAATTACTTCAGTGCCAGGATGGGCTGTTACATCACTGGGTAAGCATAAACCCAGTGACCCAACTCACTGGGAGGCAGCCACGGTTTCATCCTTAACTCAAATTGTTTACACAGAACTAAGGTCTCAAAACATGAAAAAAGAAAAAAAAAAGAAAAAAAATAAAAGTACTATATTAGTCAAATTTCAATCGTGGTTTTCATTGTTCTTGTTGGTTTGGGGGTTTGGTTTTTTTGTGGTTTGTTTGTTTGTTTGTTTGTTTGTTTTTTAATTTTGTTGTTGGTTGTTTCCTTTTTGGAAATTAATGCAAAAATTTTAAGAGGAATCAACATAGTTCAAAATAGTTGAAGTAAATGGAAAACTTACCTTTTCATTTTGTCAGAATGAAATCGCTGGTTCTCTCCAAAGTACCTTAGATTTCTAAAATCTCCAGCAAGCCAATCAATGAAGAGAACATATATTGACCACCCTTTCAGTTTTTAAAAGTAAGACATTCTCTCTTATAAAGAAAGTCAGCAGCCTTTGTTTTGAAGTAATTCAAGTGCTTCCACTCTCAGGAAAGTTTCCAAGTTTTTGTCTCAGATGTTTTGTTTTGTAGGGTTTTCTGGTTGCTGTTTTGTTTTTCCCTCCACAGCACCTGACCTTTCCTCTAAGTTCCTTCCCTCCCTCTTTAATCTATAACCATTACTTCAGTTGAGTGATTGGCTTGAGCTTTTTTATTTTCCTTGATAGTGACCCATGCCTCTACAACGTGGCCATTTATTGCTTTCAATGTAGACACTTCCCAGCCCAAATTTCAAGGTGTTTTGATATTGCCCAGTCCAGCACTTTGAATGCTAAAACTTTCGTTGTGGTTTGTAGGCACTCATTGCTCACTGAAATCACTGGAATATTTGAGATATTTGGGCTCTCATGCAAACCACCTGCACTCTGCTTTCAGTGTCGCTGTGCCCAGTGGGGTGCGATGCTCTGTGCTCCACAACTCAACTTTTTACATGGGTTTGCTTTGAGTCTTAATGCTGGAGTAAACTAAGATCTCTATGGGAGTTCCTCTGTCCAGGAGCAATTCTGTAGCTGTACCACAGGCAGAAGAGGTTTGGAGATCACTGAGAGGCAGACATTGCCTCCAGGAGTGGAAATTCCCATGCTTTGTTGGGCACTGCCATCAGAGACATGGTGGAGGAGAACAGACGCTGGGGAACTGGGATGGGGATGTCCTTGTGTTATGAAATCAGTCAAGAAAGAATGGAATAGAGGGTGGGCAAATGATTGCCTCCTTTCCAGCATGGTTATTTGCCTTCATGGAACGGTTTGGAGCTCCCTCTGAAGCTGAGGCTTCTGATCTGCAGTTCCATGCTCCTTTTTGGTGGAATCATTTCCACCTCACAGCATTGGATGTAAGATCTTTTGTGAGATTTTGTCCAGAGAAGTGGTGGAGTCACCATCCCTGGAGGTGTCCCGGAACCAGGGATACGTGGCACTGAGGGGGGTGGTCAGAGGGCATGGTGGGGGTGGGGGAATGGTTGGACTTGATGGTCTTAAAGTTCTATTCCAAACTTTGTGGTAAATACAATATTGATGTTATTATAAGCCTTCATTTTCAGGATAAAAGATGCCCTTTTTTTTTTAAAATAGAGTTTTACAAAGCTCAGGCAGATATGAGAAATAGCTATTGTCCACAGATATTGCAGGAAGCGCAAACCTGCCTTTTTGGTGGAGACCTACCTTGAATGTTCTTTGTGATATGGGCAGGAAAAAAAAAAGACAGGGAAAATATGAAAAAGGATATGAGATACTGAATTTCCTTTGTAGAGAGGCACAAGGCTCTGTGACACAGTTCAGGCTGGCTGAAGCAGGAATAAGAAAGCAGCATGATGTCCACATGTGGCTATAGTAAGAGATTTTGCATGCAAAAATGAAGGAAAATGACTGCAGTCAGGCTTGATCCCAAGAGAGCATGAGCTTCTGTACTGCAGTTTTCTATAGAAAGAGACCTGAAAAGTGGAAAGGAACAAATCAGCCAAAGGGAGAAGAGATGTGGTATTCCTACAGACAAGAGGTACTGGGATGTCCTCCTTATGGAGACCCAGCCTGTTACAAGAGTCACTAAAATGACTGATAGAAACTGGGGAAGACCAACTTTCACTGGCAAATAGCTATGTGAAGGAAAAGAAAAAACGAATTCCACACAGAGTAAATGGGTCTTCAGCAGAAACAGTTACTGTGGGGGCGCTGGGCTCCTTCTGCAGGCATCGCTGCTGTAACTCACTGCATTATTCTTGTTCAAACAGCTCTGCTCAGACCTTGCAGTGAGTCACTCCAGCATATTTAGGTCCTTACATAACCAATGCCAAAAGGCAAAAGGTGTTACAGCACTGCTATGCCAACACAAATGCCCAGGGACCAAACTTACACTCGAGAAAATGAGTAAGCACCCACTCCAGAACAGACTGAGAGCATCTCTCAGGTATCACCAGCATGGTATGTTGCAACAGGGATGAGCTGGTGCTCTGCCTCTGGTGGCAGAAGACTTACCAGCAGATGAAGCAAGGCTGAAAAATGAATCAGGGCCATTTGTACGCTGCCAGTGCAAATGATGCTTCATGGAGTCAAGCATATCACTACAGTGAGTCACTGGTTTGTGTTTAAGCATCAGAGGTGAAGTGTTAATGTCACAGGATCCTTGTAGACCCCAAAGATACAGGTGAGCATCATTGCAGTCCACCTGCAAAGAGGAACCGAAGATGGTCTTTGTAGATATAATTTGAAACCAAACACTGACGGGCATATTATCCTCAGATCACTCAATCATCTTGTCTCCCATGGGATTACTCTGTAGCTTTATGCTGTGTGGTAAGTGTGAAGTGGCCTTAATAGGAAGTTCCATGTTCTCCACACTCTGCGTCTCACTTGGCTGCTCAAACCAGCAGCTGCCTCACACCTGCCCCCTCCAACAAGGGAAACTCCCCTTATTACAGGTTCAGTCCCCAGGAAACAGAATGACACTCTTGCCTTGCAGATACACACCACACCCAGCACTTACTTCTAATGAGCCCGGTAACCACTTCAAAGCAGCTCTGCCCTGAGTAATGCTAATTCCTGAGAGGGTTAAATCAACACTTCCTAAGTAAGAGCACCTAGCAAACCCAAAGAAGGTATCTGTGCTGAGCATGTCTCGACTGTCCCACCCAGGGAAGACGAGAAGGACAGAGGGACAGGAGATTCCAGTGCTTGGGGTGACATAGATGATGTAAGAATTGATGTGACACCGTATGTTAGTAGGTAAGTGAAAGAAAGCTGTGAACCTGTCAGTCTCAACTTAGAGAAGATTTTTTATCTCATTGCTTGCATGTGAAGAGGTGCTGTCCCATCTTCCCTTTCGTATCTCTGTTACTTTAGAGAGGCTAAAACAGAACTTGCAACTCATGAGCCAAAGTCAAATTACAAATGCAAGAGGTTTGAACAGCACCACTGCTCACCACGGAGACAGCAAGGAGCTCTGCTTCTTCCAGGAGTGATTGTGTTTCTCCACCTTGTCTTAAAACACACAAGGCAAAGACAGAATGTCAAAATGTTTTGTCAACAAGGGTGAAAAGCTGCTCTTATCGAACCTTCCTTTGCCTCCAAGGACCTACTGATAGCACCAAGTCAACTCTTCAGGTCTCAGATTATCAATGAGAAAATTCCTTTTTTCAAAGCTAGGCCCATTTCCTGCCTGCAGACAAACTACTGCCATTCAAATGGGTCCTCTGCAAAACTATAGCTGTATTTCTAATTCACCTCAAAGCACCTTGCTGGCCCCAGGCAGCATCCTCAGCCCTGCACAGACTGCTCTTCAGCTCTCAGGCTGAAGCAGGTTTTGCTGAGCCCTCTGGTTAAAAGAACATGCAGCCTATTCAAATGGACTCTCCAGAACCTTGTTTTGCTCTTCATTTGGTGGCTGACACATTTCCATGCTGGATCTAAGACAGGATTAAATCCCACAGACGCATGTGCAGTATGTCAGTGAACAGGGCTTGAAGGTGTCTTAGTTCTCCTTTCTACCATGGCTGGTTCACAATGATGGCTTGAAAATGATGTTCTAACACAGATCTGCTGCAATAAATGCAAGATCCAGTAAGCCAAGGCTTGAGCTAAAGGTCCAATGAAGCTAGCTGTCAGCAAAAGCAATTGGTTACACTCTAAGAAATAGGTATGTACTAAGTAATAAATGTAGTTACAAAAAAATGCATAAAAGTTGTTCATGCTACAGCAAGGCTAATCGAGTTAATCATTCACAAGCTTAAAGCAGCACAAGAGTTACAATGCTCAGCTACCAATAAAGCACAATAATTTCCTTGAAACACCATCCCTTAGTCCTTTAACTACCAATTTTCCATATCAGTATCATTGGTAGGTCAACAAAAGGACATGCTGCTGACTATCACTTCATTCCTGGATGATTACAGTCCGAAAGTAGAACAAGGTTTCAAACTGTGTCCTGTCAGCTGTGGAATTGCCTCCAGTGCTGCAATGCAATGCTTCCTGGGGCTGGATAAGAAAGGGAGGTGGGCACAAAACCAGGGGGTTGGCTTCAGCTGCTAATTGATGCATCTCTTTATGATGCTGATTTAAGTCTGATGAAGTATGTCCAGCCAGGCTTTTAACAGCTTCTGTCTCCTGGGTACGTTGTGCCAAGAGAGAGTCAGGTTGGATATTAGGAACAATTCCTTCTCAAAAGAGTGACATTCATTGGCACAGGCTGCCCAGGGAGTGGTGGGATCAGCATCCCTGGAGGTGTTCCAGAGCAATGGAGATGTGGCACTGAGGGACAGTGGGCATGGTGGGGAGGAGGTTGGATGTGGTGACCTTAAGGTTCTTTTCCAACATTCATGATTCTGTGATTCTGAAAGCAGAAAGTGAAATCCAGAATGTAATGCAAAAGTTGATGGCAGCCAACCACAGGACCTCCCAGGTGGCAAGAAGCAATTGCAATGCAACGTCTGGGAAAGCTGTGCCTGATCTTAGGTCCTTGAGATAAGAGGACAAAGGTTTCAAGGCAGAAAACTCTCAAGGCACCTCCTGATCAGCAGCATTCCTGTGTCTTTACAAATCAAGGCTATTTGGGGTGTAAAAACTGAATCTCTCTGCCCCTGGTTGTCCAACCTGTAGCAATTGGTTGGAAGTCGTTAGAGCACTCATGGTGGGAGTGGGACGGATGGGTTAGCAAAAGAGGTGGAAAATCTTTATAACCAGAAAACATCCCAAGGTGATGTGCAAACAATTTGGAAAGGCAAGTTCAAACCTCTCTAAGTGGATTAGTGCCTGATTATCAGGGCACCCATCTCCTCCAGTCGGTGATCTAACCAAGATCTGATGCTACTGGAAGAGATTCATGTAGTTGCCATTGTAGGCAGAGAAAAGCATAGGTGAGGTAAAGAATCACAGACAGACATTTCAGGGCCCACAGCTATCTTCCAGCAGCATCTGAGTGCAGCTCTGAGCCACTTGAGCATCTCTTACAAGTTAGATGTGGGTGCTCTACGTCATCAATCTCATCCAATGTACCTCTCTCCCCTTTGCTGTTTTGGGAACCATAGTGCCAAACAGAGCACTGGGTTTGGGATTTTCACCTGAGTTGAAGCAATGCAGCACTGAATTTCACAATTCCTGAGGTCTTCTACCAGACCAGTGACACAACTCACCAACAAAATGGATAATTCACCCTATCTATACTACAAGCTCCATGAGCATCCCCTTGAAGAAGGCATCCAACACGGAGGTGTTGTTCCAAACTGCCTACACTCTCCCACTCTCTGCTACCCTAATCTAGAGACGGCAGATTTATCATGCTTCAGACAGTGGGGAATTGATCTTCTACTGTGTGAAAACATGCATGGAAGTTCAAAGTTCTTCACAAGGAAGAAAAGTTTCTGTTTTCAAACTACGTATAGGGTTGCAGCTTGAAAACTGGGCTGAAGCTTGGTGTTCTTAACTGCAAAGTGGAAGCCCTTCCCAAGGCCAGGATGTAGCAATCAGTGTTACAACTTGTATTTGACATCTTCCTTAAATCCCAGCTCCTAGAGCTCCGGTGTGATGTGAGACTCAGTTATTTTCACAAAGATTAAAGTATTCTCCTAGCTGCTCCGCTTGAAAGCACGCTTCACACATGACATTTGCTGGCTCCACATCAAAAAAGCAATTAAAAAAGACCCACATTGACATTATCCTATACAGCCAAATGTTTAAGTCAGTGTTATACTGAAGTAATTTTCATACAGATGTGTGATCTGTTTCTCAGCTTAGTGGAAAGTATTCAACTCACTCTTCTACGGGTGCAACCAATAAAGCAGTAGCTGAATTGTGTGCTTCTTTTGCATTGTTCTTTATCCAAGTAACAGCATTTCTTTTCTTTTTTCCAATTTCCTTTCCTCAAGGTTTATCCCTGTGTACGATGCAGTCATAATCACAGCTGCCCCCACTGCAACCTTCCAGCTCACCTCACAGAAGCCAAAACGATGCAAGTTTGCAAGAGCAACCACAGATGTTGTTGAGGAGAAAGGAGAACAGAGGGTGGTGCAAAAGAATAGCAGCCCTGGTCACCTTCTTGTCTCCACTAGCAGCTCCAAGCAAAGCAAGGTGCATTTGGTGCAGCACAGCTCTGCATGTATTGCAGGTGGTGTTCAACCCCATGCATCCTGCCTTGGCTGGTGTAAGAGAGACGCGCTCCCACTGCGACCCGGCTATTTCCTCTCTGTATTTTGGAAATTGATAAGTGTTGGCTTGGTGTCTGCCTCACACCTCTTACTTCAGGCTTTTGCACACTACTCAACACCCTGAGAAGAAGAAAGCCCTCCAGGGGAGGGATCGGAGTGTGCAGCCATTTGTTTGTAAAGCATGCCCCTCTATCCAAGGGATTTCTGAAGCGCCCGTCACACCCATCTCTGAGCATGCACCATCACATTCTGGATGCTCATGGCTTGACGGCAGTCCTGCAAGTTGAACAGCTGCAACACCTCTGTTTACAGGTTTAACAACTGTATCCAAGCACACAGGAGCAACAGGAATGCAATCCAGGGGTCATTTGGGTAGACAGAATGAAAGACGGACAAGACTGGAGCAGTAGCACACTGAACAACCCCAACTCCCTCACATCTCTGAGGGGTGGGAGAGCCTTCCAGGTCTCTGTGCTGCAGGGATGCAGGGTGTCTCCTTCCCACAGGCAGTGCAAGGTACCCAGCCCATCCCTGAGACTCACCTTCAAGGTGCTTTTGAACTGCCACATCAGATGCCTACATTCCTCTGTACAGGGGACTTTGCACAGCTCCACACAAGCGCTCAGTGAAGGGCAGGTCACCACCAAACTGGTTTGTTTCTTATGCTGGATTTTATTTTATTTTATTTTATTTTATTGGCAAATTCCTGCAGCCCTGTATTAACTAGTGGTAAGAGAATAAGTGAAGGAGACCTCTGGCTGGACCTGAAGAGCCATTTGTGCATCTTTCTGAGCATTTGGAACTGATAAACAGCCACAGAAAATGATTTTCTCTGCTAGGAGTGAGTATGCTACAATTTCTGTGTGTCTTCATTTTGAGTGCATTGGTGAAGGGTATGGGGAGCTGTATTTAGAGCTTAGATCTGTGCATTTTTACGTCTCTGCATCCAACTCCTTGGACATGTGTGTTCAAATATTCCTGTGCCCTACGCATATATGGCAGCAGCTCCAGAATGAGCCAACAGGACAACCAACAGCCATCCTCACAGAAGGCCTATGTCATTGAGTTGTTGCTTTAGCAGCTGGGAAAAAAGGAAGCAACTTCTCCAAACAAGCCATTCAGGCAGGGTGAAGCATCATCTGTTCCCCCCATTAAGGCAGTAGTTTCCCATTGAAAGTGCCCATGGGGGAAGTGTGTCTGCTTCTCACCTACAGCTCCAACAACATGAGGAAAATGATGACAGTGTTGGGGATGCAGTGATAAATCCATACCTACTCTCAGGCTGTAAGTCTGTCAAGGGCTGCTTTGTGGTCACCTCTCCCAGGAAACTGGCAGAAATGTGCAGGATGACAGCTCAGGCTCTGCAAATGCTCCTCAAAATCCCCTCCTGCAGCCACAGTGGTTATGGGGGACAATTTGCTTCAGGGAGGACTCCCACACACAGCATGAATGGAGCCCAGCTCCATACAGATCCATCCCAGCAGACTGAGTGCCTACAAGCCCTCCTGCTGGGTTCTACAACACACAGAGCATGTCTTCAGCTCTGTGCTGCAGAAACTTCCTACTGTGACCAAACCATCGCTGTGACTCGAGAAATCACTGCAAAAATAACAATATTCCAGAGAAGCTCCTAGGGCAGCCACACTGAGGACTCCACAGAGCAGTGGGACATGAGCTGCTCATCCCTGCTGGGCTGTGGGGTGAGGTTCTGCCTATGGGGTGGGTGTCCTGAGCAATGTGGACATGGCCACTGCATTTATTCCATTGTGTACCCATATACATGAACTGACACTGAGCTGCCCTCTCATGCTGCTTGTCTGTGTTTCCTCTCTTCACATCTTTCACCCATCGTTTTTCTTGACTCAATGTCCTCTTTTCACCTTCAGTCTAAAAGCGTGTCAGCTATACCAAAATAGAAGAACAAAAAGAGCAACAGGAAAAGGGTGAAATTAAACATAGAATTAAGGTAGAAAGCTGGAAGATGCAGAAGGGGGAAGGAGAAGTGGAGCAGAAACACAGCGGTAGGATGGAGACAGGCAAGGATGAGCAGAGACATGCAGAACAGTGAGGTCTGAAAGTTTCCTACAGGTGAAAGCAGCCTGGAGAGCACAGCATCACCCTGCAGCCACAGGCAGGGGTTTTTAGCAGAGCACTTCCCCTGTTTACTCACACTCTTCAGCCCCACTGAGCCAGACTGGCTGATCCATTCTGTGTTCAGTTTCCATGTGCTTTATCAGTCACTGATTTTGCTGGTCTCCTTTGCATCCTGTCCCTTCCGAGCATTTTGGCCAGGCTTCCCCTCTGCTGATGTGTCAGGAGTGTGAGGTCTCAGCCACTTCAGGTCTATCAGTCATTTCAACACCATCTCCTAGCAAGCTTCCCTTAGGGATGCAGCGACAGTGGAGACAGAGTTGAACTGCTCGGGATCAATTGGGAGAAATGTTCAAGGTCTTTGAGCTGAGCACTGTGTCCCGTAGAATCACAGAATCATAGAAGACAAGGTTGGAAAAGTCCTCCAAGTCCAACCATCCACCTACCACCAATATTTCCCACTAAATTATGTCCCTCAGTACCACATCTAAATGTTAGGGACAGTGACTCAACCACCTCCCTGAGATCTTGGTGGTAGGTCCTTAAGGCTGAGGCAAAAGCTGCAGTTCATCTCTGTTCAACACCTCATAGCTTAGAGGTGGTAGAACCATTCCTACCTGACATTAACCCATGGTGGGCAGAGAATGAAGGTTCTATGATGGCCAAAGAAATAACGCATTTAAATTAAGCCTCCAGCCCTGTGCTTAGCCTGTCCATTAAGGACATGGCTTAGAGGGCACGGTGATGATGGATCAGCAGTTAGACTTGCTGAGCTTAGTGGTCCTTTCCAACCTTAACGATCCTATGACACCCCTGCACATCACCTCTCCATCTTTGCTCCCCCTGGAGCAGAACCTGCCTCTCGCCACTCAGGCAGCGTCACCTGGGAGCAGAGCACTTAGCTAATTAGCCTGGCATGCACGCGGCGGCATCGTGGGAATGTTTGGAGCCAGGGCTGGTCCCAGCACCAGGGTGCCGATGGGAAGATGGGGCCCCACCCTTCGGACCGGGATAATATTTTTCTAATGCCTTGCAGTAGTTGGCTTTTGTTTTGCTGAGTTGTTGCTATGCACCTGAGGCTCCACGAGGGAAGTCGGTTCTCCAGAGGAAACAACACTGGCAATAAAGTCACCACATCATTGTCCTGGCTGCTTTCTGTGTCATGAGCAAACACATGAATCTGCACTTGTTTATCGGGAGGCACAAGGGCAGGATTTTGCTGGCTATCCGCAGAGGTGATTTGTCTGTTGGACCTGCGAGGCTCGGTGGCAGCAGTTAGCCCTAAAAACAAAACCAGGAAGAGACTAAGTGTTCCCATACAACTCCGAGCACAATCAGCAACCCTCCTCGAAAGAGCCTTTAAAGCAAGAAATGGGAGAGGGAAAAAACAATTAGCACCAGGGACTTTAATAAAAAAAAAAAAAAGAAAAAGAAAAAAGACAATTCTTCCATTAATCAGACCCTTATCAGCAGCAAGGTGATATAAAGCCAGGGTTTAATTGGAACTGAGAAAATGTGTTTGTGCTGGTGTGCAGAGCCTTGTCTATGTGGCCAGGAATGTGGCCTGCATCCTGTTTTCTTTACTGATGGGGGAGGAATCCGCTCTGCGATTCCTTGAAAGGCTGCAGCGTGTTTTCTACCAGCTCCATGCTGTGCTTGTGAATTCATCCCTGCTTCTTAGCATCCTGGAGAGCAGCTTTGTGCTCAGAGGGATCCTAAAAAACACCAGCTTTGTTTTGCAGGAAAAGAGACACCGCTCCATGGACATCAACAGGTGCTCTTGGCTCCTGCTGATCCTTCTTGATTCGTCTGATTCCACTGGTATATGTGGATCAATGGATAATTCCTGAAGCACCATGCAGGGCAGGACCTGACAGTCCCTTTGCTCCTATTGTCCCATCAGGTGCCTTTGAAAGGCACTTGTTCATTGACTTCTTCGTGGTAAAGAATTTAAACCAAAAGAGGTTTAAAGCTAAATTTGGTTAATGGAAATAAAAGAGGGGAGATTTGGGTTAGATGTGGGGAGGAAATTCTTCACTGTAAGGGCAATGAGGCTCTGGCACTGCTGCCCAGAGCTGTGGATGCCCCATCCCTGGAAGTGCCCTCAGCCATGGATGGATCCTGGGCAGCCCAACTTGGTGGGGGACACCCAGCCCATGGCAGGGGGTCAGGCTGGGAGGGCTTTGAGATCCCTTTCAATCCAACCGTTCTGTGGTTCTGTGATCTTCAAGGACCCTTCCAACCCAACTCAACCTGTTCTGTTGTTCTTTAGTTTTTAAGATCCCTTCCAACCCAACCATTCTGTGGTTTTACCATTCTACATTTCTATAATTCTACAGTTCTATAAATCGTCAAGCATTCAACCACTGTCAGCTCCTCAGCTACATCCCCCCATTGCTAGGGAATGTCTCTGCGATTTATCCAAGACTGCTCTCTGCCCAGGGTTGTTTCTGCTGCTTTACATCCATGCTTTTTTAGCACAGGGCTCAACTGTCTTGTCCTGTGTTGCTCCCATCATCACTTGAGTCTCCAGTGAACCTTCACCCTGCTTAAATACCATGACACAGAACAGCAGGCAATCTGTAACACTGCAATACATAAAATCTATGAACACATTTTTTCTGCTTCCCAGGCCCAACCTCTCAAAGGCATAAACACAGTCATGCTTCCATCCTGCTTTCTGTCAGTACAGTTACTGCAGGAATGAACCGCCTTCCCCCGAATTCAACAGCCTTCCCTGCACCAAAGCTCTGGTTGGCTTGGAGGGACATTTCACCTCCCAATCCTACTGTGTCCTTGGCCACACAACTATGATGTTTGGCTTTTGTAAACAGGAGTGGGAATGCGACCCAAAAGCAAGTTTGAAGAAGTGTGACAAATTCACCCAGCACTGCAGCCCAGCATAATTAAGCAGCATTCTTATTCACGTCATCTCCTGGCTCTGGCATCGTTTTTATTATAGTCATTATGAAGACAGATATTACTTTTGGATTGACTCACTTGATGGGTTGATCAGCACTTTATTGTAGCCTCCAGTTATAGCACTTTTTATGGCATCCAGAAGAACTTAACCATTAGCACACTATTAGGAAGCACACTGGCAGCTGATTAAGTTGCTGAAGGTCAAAGACATTTTTCTTAATTGCTCCATGTGTGCTCTCTCCTCCTCCCCCTCCAACGGAGCTGGAGGGAGATCATTTTGTTTTAATAATAAAGTCACAAAGGCATACTTCGTATTTGCCATCAAATCTCCAGGGAGAGGGTTATTCACCATTTAAGATCTTGTCTAAACTGTTATGGTCTTGCTGCTGAAATGAAGTCTTGGAGATTTTCAAGACATGTATTGTGATCTCAAAAAAAAGAAAAAAAAAGAAGTCATCAGGGTGACTGATTGAACTGGTTAACACATATTGCAAATAATGTTGTATTAGGGTCATAAAAAATGAATGCATGGATATGCTGAAAGGAGGGAAGGCATTATGATATCCAGCCTACAGCTCCCAGGTAAATCTCCAGGAAACACTGTCAAAGATGAGAGATCCTGGAATTCCTGACAGTCGTTTTGATCAGCCTTGTCATTCTTTCCTTTGGAATGCAGCACTTCTGGTGTTCTCCCTTTGATTCACAAAGGCAGCTCAGCAAGCTGTTCATATCCTGTCTCCCAGACCTCACCAGCCACACACTGAGCTCTACTTTCAACATGTTCCAGGTGCGCTACAGGAATGACAGCTTCCAGCAGAGACACTTCAGCAGACACGATGGGATGCTTCTCACCTCTTGCAAATACAGGCATGAGCCTGTATTTGTTACCCAGCACAGCTAACAACTGTAGCTCTAAACTATGTGATTACTTAATCTGACGTGCCCAATTTCATTTTCTCCTTCAGCCTTTTCCTTCTCCCAAGACTCCAGGTCTCACCTGAAATGAGAAAACTCCACCTCGTCGGACCTGGCAGCCTCCCACATTTCAGTCTCAGCCAGACGTTCAGCTGCTCATGGAGCTTCATCTTTCAGCTCCAGACTTGCCTGACCCAACTGAGGTCACCAAGATGGAGAAACATCTTCCTCATCTTCTGAGTTGGATTTCCACCAGCTCAATGCATCCACCAAACCACTAGGTTTAGCCTAGCACAAGAGCCAGTCAATGGTCAATGAGGAATGAGGACTGAGGAGTGCAGGGTTGCCATTGCAGGTTGTTAGATTGCCCTGGTGGCCTTAGGAAGCCCCTCCACCAGGGGAGCTCAGTGAAACCTTCTCCTTTGCAGGACAAGTTGGTGGAGCAGTGCTGTGCAGAAGAGCAGCTTCCTTTGGACAAGGGAGTGGCTGTAAGGTTGCCTCAAAGGTCTGACAGAAGTTATGTGGGGAGAGGCACCCAATTACTCATCAGTGAGCAGGTGTGAGGCTGAGGAAAGAATTTCAAAAAGGATGAGGCAGCAAAATGCTCCTGCTGAGTGTCAGAGGAAAGTGCAGCAGATGGGAGCGTGCTTAACACAACGGTTTTGTGCCTCTCCACCTCCTGCTCCCCAAACCAATTCCCTCCTAGAGTTTGTGAGGAAGAGTTAAACTTTGGATCTTCTCTGTTTCCTGGATCAGACCAGGCAGGACAACAGAGAGAGCTGGAGGAAGAGCTGAGAGTGTCAGGGCAAAAGGCTTGAACATGGAAAGCCAAGCCAATGGGAAACCCCAAATGAGGGATCCCTTTCAGCCCTGAGCCTGAACTGACCCCAGAAAGGTGCAGAGGACCACAGAGCTGCCCTGGGGCAGAAGGCATTGGTTATAGAGCTGGCATCCACTGTTCATCTGCCTGTTCCTCACTCCAGTCTACTCAAGACCACCCATCAATCTACAGCCTTCACAGCCAGGGATACTGGTGTGAGAGAAAAGATTTGGGAACTTTAAACACAGCACTGGGCTAGGACTGCCCAGCAGCATGTCATGTTCTATCTCAATCTGAAGGGCATGAGCCACACCACAGGGGTGTGCCATGGCCATGGCCAAGCCAGCTGGAAATCCTGAATGCTGCTCTCAGTGGAGGAGGATGCAGAGGAACTCCCATTTCATTTAACTAAATTATCCTGAGCTTGACATTACAGCACATAGAAGATGTTCCACAGGCAGAAGACTTCCTGTAGAATATCTGCCTTGGTGCACTGCAGCCTTGCTTTTAGTCACTTCTATAACAGATCAAATTATAAAGATGGAGACCCAGCTGCTGGGAGATCCACGCTGATGGGCAGCCCCTGTAAAGCCATCAGCCAGATGTGCTGAAACCAAACTCATGGCAACTAGCTGCTGACCCATAGCAAAGAGTCACCCATCACTCATTTCTTCAGTGTCGCTTCTCTAGGTCTTACTTCATAAGGCTTTTCTACAGAGAGATCCAAAGCAGAACAAAATTATAAATTGCCAGGCAGGGAAACTTTTTAGCAGAGTAGATCTTGTGTGTGGATGGTTTCTTCTTTCCAGGTAGACATTGACTGGCCAAGACATGGAACAGGCACCCACCAAAATGCACTCAAAATTCACTCAACGCATCTTTCCATGTCAACACATCTTCTCCTGAGCAAAACCAAATGGTTCAACAAATGTGAGATGCAGACAAATTTGAAGAAGTACTGCCTAACCTGGTGAGGACAGAACAGCTCTGCAGTGTAAAAGGAACAGATCAGTGCAAAAGGGCTCTTCTTTAGGAACTCCTGCTGCAGAAAAAAATGCGAGGTCCATGCAGGGCACCAGGGTTCCCCTTTTATGGGAATTGTCAAATGAATGAAGAAGTGCTGAACTGAAAAGTTGTTTTGTAGGAAAGATGCCCTGTCCCTTACATGTAGAACTGGCTTTGAAAGTTGCCTGCTTTCCTGGATTTTCCTCCTTGGTAAAGTTTTCTTCTCTTGTTATTGACTGTTATGTATGAAAACTGATGAAATTGATCTCCTTCCATACACTTCAGCTGATCTTCATCACCAAATTCAATAATCTCAGAATAAACAGTCCTCTCTTCTCCCTTTACATCCTAATTAAGATGCTCTCAAACGTCTCCCTTCTCTCCTTCCTTGGGTGATGCTTAATTAGCGCTTTTAATTAAAACCATACCCGAAGGACAGGGCTCTGTACAGATGTTGGCACTGGTACAGACAATGCCATGAGGTTGCTGCCAGGCTGCAGTGGTCCCTTAGCTCTTGGTGGGACACGTGAGGGGCTCATGTAAGATCCAAGTGAGGAGCTCTGCTGAGGTTTTGTGATCAGGGAATTGAGGTACTCCTCTGGATGCTTGGCCTGTGGTGGCTTTGTCCTGCTTTTTCCCTTCTGGGAAACTCACCTGTTCTCCATCATTCAGCCCCACTTGGATTTTTATTTTTATTTTTCTCTATTTATTGATCTTAAGCAGAAAAAATAACCTCGGATGGATTGGTCCAAAATTTCTCACTCCTTGCTTGGATGTCTTTCTTCCAGCCCACGTCCTGCATCCGGGCTACAGGCAGCATCCCATGGGCTCCCCTCCAGCAAAGGCAATATTCCACAAGTGCCGTTTCCCTGGCAGATGGGATGGTTTCATCCTCTATGAGCATGGAAAGGCAACTGCTTCCAGGCTGACTAAGGTCATTTTATTTCTGTGACTTAAAGAAAGACAAATAAAAGGCTGGGCCCAAGGCTGGGCAGTAGACATTCCAGATGATGAGAAATCTTCCCTGGGAAATGAATGAGTGTCCAGCAGCCCTCAGCTTCCTCATTCACACCACCTGGACTCAGCCCAAGCAGGTCACTCTGGAAATTACTCCAAGCACACGCCTTAGATTTTATACATAGGGAACTGAGGCCAGTTGCTGGACACCTTTTTGTCATAAAATCATTAAAAAAAAAATCTGAAGGAATCTGATTTTTGCACATTCTAACACCAGGTCTGAGGGTTGAGTTTTGGCTGTAGCTCAGCCAAGGCATTTGGGCAGTAGGAAAGGGCAGGGCTGTTGCTCTCCAAACTTTCAATCCCAGAAAGGCATAGAAACCTACAGCAAACTTAGAGCTGCTGGGTGTGCAGCAAGCACACTGCTGGCTGTTATGATAATGTTTCTTTATTTCCTTCTCACAGCTGCACCATGAAATTCACTGAGTTAACTACACCAGAGCAATCTATGACGTGGTCTTCAGGCACAGCTTTAATGGGATCAGGGCCTTTTAACCATTAAAAAAAAAAAAAAGAACTGAAAAAACAAAGGATTGAGGGAAAAATAAAACAAACCCCAAACTGAGATCTCAAAGTCAATGGGGCTGCAGAGGGGTGGGATTGCTTTGTCCCTGCAGTGCTAACAGCCGCAGCCGGACCTGCTGAGATGATCTGCAACAAAGTGCTCATCCATCAGAGAACATTAACAGACACACAGAGCAGGGATTCAAGCTGTGCTCAGCACGGCATCCCCATCCCTACCCAGCTCTGCTGTCCCATTCACTGCCTTCTTTTGTCCCACTGCCTTCTTGCTCTTTTCCACCGTCTCCACCCCAACCAAATAAGGGAGGAAATAAAGGGTATCGATTTTTGCCATTATTTATTACAAATTAGATCCTTTTGCAAATTGCCATCTAAAAAAACCAGTAGATTTAAATAAATATACAGATGTCAGAACGCTACATACAGCATGTGTGAGTCGGTCACGCTGAAGATGGGACATCACACACACGAGGAGATATACATAGTATTTTACAGCAGTAGTTTTATTTTAAATTACGAGGCTCACATTAAACCATGTGCAAAGTTTCCTTTGGAACAAACCCTTTCAGGATTTATTTATTTTTAATTATTTTTTTTTCCCCCCCAAATGACTCAAACCTTCAGAAGGTCAAATAGAAAAAAAAAAATTTCCTGCAGCTTTGGGGACCAAAATGATCGGTCGGTTGTTTCATTGACAATGCAATCAATCGGTCTCACCTTTGCTCTAAGGCTTAAAGCAAAATCAAGGAAGTATTTTATATGTCCAATGGGACTACACTTGAGGCAGACACAGGTTTTGGTCCACCACCAATCTCAAGCAATCTTTTTCAATGCTCATGTGTAATGCTGGACCGGGCAGCAAGGGGGACCCGACAGCAGCTATTTACCTGCACTGACCAGACAACAGCCACAATTTATAACAGAAGTTCAATCTGCCCAAGCAAGCAAAAGTGCATCTGCAATGCAGCCCCAGATCCTTGAGACTGTTTGCCTACAGGATGGGTTTCCAGCTCCTGGGTTCTGTGTGCTTCCCCAAATTATTCCTTCCCTCCTCTGAGCCAGCAGCACCGTGCAGCCTCTGGTGAAGCATCCATCATTTGTGTGGGTTTAAGTCTAACCCTTTCTCCTAAAGCTGTGCAGACAGTGCTGTGCTCTCTTCCTGCTGATCCTTTTCTGCACATTAATCCCACCTGGCTGCCCCTGACTCATTCTCTATTCTGGTTACTCTTATAGTGATGTGCTATCCACACACTGCTCATTTATTACATAGGGTCCGACTCAGAAATCTGATCTAAGTGAAGCAGCAAGCAAGCCTTTGCGCATCATTCTCCCACCACCCATCTTCTCTGCCCCTAACCCTTCATCTCAGGCAAAGCTGAGAGCAAGCTGGGGTATGGGGTGAAAAGCTGAGGAACCCTACCCCGATGGGAGTGTTTCCCTGGGAACAAGCCAGGTTTCCAGCACTGACCCATCCAGATCACCAGCTTGGCTCTGCTCAGACCCTCTCCAGGCTCCATGGGGCTTCATGCGTGGGGCTCCATGCATGGGGCTGCAACAGCCTGGCAGGGCCAGAAACTGCTGCAGAGATACAGCTGCACATGAGCATCCCACCCTGCTCTGCTCTGCATGGTGGCAGGAGCCACACTTGGGTTTGAAGAGAGCTATCATCCACCTAAACAAGACCCAGAAGGCCCTCCCGTGACTTTCTCAGCCAAAGAATGCCACTGACCATTCAGATGGCTCTCGGGCTTTAAGATAATACACTTTTATATATATATATATATACTGGGAGCTGTTTGACCACAGGAGTCTCATTCATATGCACATCGCACCGATAAGTGAAAAAAGTGCAACACTGGGCCCAGAAGCAGCTTATCCCCATCTACAGCAGCCAGACCACGTCAGAGAGGGCCGAGCAGACCCATGCTCAGACGTGGTCCGAGGGCAGAGCATGCCAGGCCAGTGATGCAGGCACTCGATGCTGCCGTGTCTGGACGGCACGTGGCTGTTTGGGTTTTGTTGGTGATTCAACCACCTACAGCAGCTGAGTGTCTGCCTTGGGCTCCAGTGCAGAGTGTAGCAAGTGCTCTACCAGCAAGACCCTTGCCTGATCCAAAAAGGCACAATTCAGCTCCACGACACGTCTATGACTGTATAGAGAGACACTGATTTCCCTTTATAACAGTCTCTGGAGTGCATGCAGTACTCGTTCACGCAATGGGAGCATGGAGACTTCCACTTCTTCCCCCCTCCACTCATGGCCTTTCCTTCAGCTCTAACTACCGACAGCGGAGTTAGCGGCACCCACGGAACTCCAGATTCTTCTGGCAAACTTGGTTTGCGCCTGCTTCTTATCTCTTCTTCTTCCAAATGTTCTTCTTCCAAGGCAAAACTGCTGGTGGAGCACTCCGCTGAGCACGGTGCTGCTGCTTGCCAAACTGCAGGCGGGAGACAGCAAGGTCCCTGCAACCAAGAGACACAAAATGTTCACTCACCAATCCATTTTCCTACTCAGCAATAGCCTATACTACATCATTTGCCTACTGGCAATAGCTTATGTTATGCCATTTACCAACCAGTCACCACTTCGGGTCGTGTTTTGTTATTGGGCTGTTTGTTATTAGTGCTATTTTTGGTGTCTTGGGTTTGGTCGTTGGCTTTTGGGTTTGTGTTTTGGTTTTGTTTTGTTGTAGTTTTCTTTTTCGAGGCAGAAGAAGGGATGGAAGAGTAGAAATCCCTAGCTGCAGCTGTAATAAGTTGCAGCACCGATCCACCTGTTCGGGATGATACAACTGATGCTTCCCCACATCTGTCTTTCAGAAATTCTTCCCCTTGGATCTGATATAACTGCCACTAATTGACCAATTCTTTCTCAATTTGCAGGCACCTTTTGGCTTATTTAGATTTCTGGAAGCTCTTCCAGCACTGTTCAGTGATGGGATGTTAGAAGAGATATCTCTTTTAATCCAAGCTGCCCTCCAGTCTATCCTTTTCCTATGGGACAACATCTCCTTCCTTCTTACACATCACCCTTTTGCCCATCCCATATCAGAGGAACTTCCCCACTAAAAATTACATTATGTAATGTTGCTTTAGTGCTGGAAAACCCCTGGTTCCCTCAGCTGTTAGCTTTCAGTTCAACACAGCAGAAATTTCTCAGTTGAGTTATTAAAAGGGGGGAAGCCAGCAACACAAGCAGCAACTACTGAGGTCACAACCCCAAATTTTTAAATTGCTTACAAGGGAAGTTCACATCAAATCACAAAATCATAGAGGTTGGAAGGGGCCTCTGGAGATCATCAAGTCCAACCCCAAGTTCAGAGTGGGTTTCAGTGGCACACTCACCTGAGGGCTCTCAACAGGCTGTGCTGGAAAGGCTTCACATCACCGCTCTGTGGAGCCTTTGACGATGCTCCAGAGCTCATTGGGAGCCTCAGGCTCTGGAGGTACCTGATGAGCAAGGAGAGGTGCATGAGCCACCTGCATGCAGGCACCAGGGGAACGCTGCTCTAACATCACTGGGGGCAGACTAAGTTCAGTGCATGATTCAAAGGGTTAATTGTAGCTGTTTGAGAGTTATCTAAGCCTCATTTCTACAGCTGTCCTCTTGCCTCGCTCAATTCATAGTCAATTTAATGATGGGAGGTTTTGACTATTGCTTTGATAAGACTAATGACATCTGTACAATAACTTCGCCCTTGATCTCCCCACAATGCACACAGTCCTCTATACCTCTGGCTAAAGCGAGACAACAGAGTGCCCTACATAAGCTCCCAGCACGCGGGAGATGCCAGCACCCCAAAGCAACCCTACAGCCTCCACTCCCCTCTCCCTGAAGCACTCAGAGGAGCATCCCCAGCCCTTCCAGCTCACCTGGGCTCCTCCTGGCAGAAGCTGGCACAGATGCTGTCTCCGGAGCGTGAGCACTTGCACCTGCCAGGCGACCTCTTGCGCCGTCGTGGCGGGCTGCCCAGGCCATAGGGAGCAGTTTGCCTGTTGGAAAGAGGAGAAATCAGCGCTGCTGCTCGCTTGTTATCAGCCAGCAGGTTTATAACACAGCCTTGGGAGGCAGCCAAGCCAGTGCCATGATAATAAAAGACTCATCTATAGACATAAGGTGAAAAGGCCACCGATAATTCCAAGCCTTTAAACTCCAGCTCCTCTCCCACCTACTGTTTACTCTGCCCCTCCCAGGGAGATGGCCGTGCCAGCCCTCCCAGTCGCATTTTCTCTCCTTGCACCCATGCAAGGGCTGCTGCACGGGCTGGGCTCACCAGCCACCAGCACATGGAATGTGCAATGCATAGGACATAGTACAAATCGCAGCCATTGTAATGCATGGGACATAGTACGGATGAAGACATCTCAGGGCCATAACAGGTCCTCCTGATCACAGCATGCTTCCCCAGCTCTTAGCGTGTGCACATTCCTGCTCCATCTCTGATCACAATCTCTCCTCCCAGAGGGTTTAGGATTGGCAGTGATTGAAACTATGCTCCGAGCAAGCAGCGAGTTGTAATTGCACGTTAGTGAGCATGATTTTAACCACACCTGAGTACATGTGTTTTGCTACAGAGCGATGGCCATTGGTCTGAAACTGCACGGAGAGCTGCTTTAGCATTCTTGAGGGCAGGACTTGGCAGCCACGGGACGTTAGTGCCAACCCACCACTGTCTCATTAACAATGCTGGCAGCCAGCAGGCAGTTACAGTTTGCAAGAGGGTAATGTAACTTATCTGGCTTGCAGCTATAACATCTTGCTATTGCTTTTGTCTTGCAGAGGTACAAATCTCAAATAAAGATAAATGGTGGGGAGGCAGCACCCTGAGCTTTCATCCCATTCCCCTTGGGTTATACTGGAACCCCCGAGCATAGCACAGCCTGTATTCTAGCAGCTGCAAAGGTCTGAACTCTCAGTGCCCTGTGGTGCAGGTGCTGCGTGAACCTCCTTTCTCACCTCCATCTAACTGCCCCCCATCCTGGATAAGGATAAGGAAGGCAACGACAAATCCACAGAACCACCCCCCAAAAAAACCCACGCTCACCCAGGTGTGTTGACCCAGATGATATCCAGGTGACAGAAGTAGATGCACTCCTTATCCAGCCAGCTGTTGCAGGAGCACCGCTTGGCTCTCAGGTGCGCGGCCGCGCCGAGGTGGGACTGCAGGGGAGGCTGCCCCATACCTGCAGCAGAAGGAGAAGGGATGAGTTGCAGGTTGGATTCGGAGCACCGGCGCACATTCCGGCGGGCGCTGCGGTGATTCCAGAGCACAGAGGTGCAGCCTGGCACAACCCGGCAGAAACTGCCCCGCAGTGCCCCCCGCTCCCAACCCCCTGCTGCATCCGGGACCCCTAAAGTCCCGGGGCTCACCGTCTTCCAGGAGGACGCAGAGGGCGAGCGCCAGCAGCGCAGCACCGGCAGGATGGCTGGGCATGGCCGCGGAGAGAGCTGGAAGGTTTCGATTTTGGGAGTTTGCCTTTTTTTTTCTGTGATTCTTTTTCCCCCTTCTATTTTTTTTTCCCCCCCTTCCTCTCTTCTCCGTGCACCGTTTCAGCCGGAGCCGCAGCGATGATCTGGAGGCAGCGGGCCCCTGGCAGGTGCTTTATAGCCCCGCTCCGCCGCGTCACGGCCACGCTCCGCCCAGCAGCGTGGAGCCCCGCAGGGGAAACATCGGGACTCGGGCACGCGTGGAGGGGAAGGGGGAGAAGGAGGCGGCATCCCGTGGGTCCGCCCCACTGCGGGGAGGCACCGTCCTGCAGCTCGGCTCCGGCCTCAAGCTTCAAACACGCGTGTGGTTCCATTCCCGCATGGGGATGTGCGGGGAGAAATTCCCCCGCCAGGGATGCTCGGAGCGTGGGGCAGCGAGGAACGCTGCTGTGCGTGTGTGAAACTGGGTTGGTTTCCCGTAGGGATTGGTGGGGATGAGTCCCGAGTTGGGATGGATCCCACGCGTGCTGCAGGTGGAGGCAGAAGCAGTTTGCAGGCGCTGCCGGCAGATGGAGCGGGAGCGGTGCCCGCAGAACGGCCCCGTACTGCCCTCCCATCCCACGCAATGGGGCTGCCCGCGGGCCCCGCAGCTTCCCCGTAGACTGACCCCAGCCTGCCGCAGCCCTTCAGGCACAAGAGATTAAAATAGCCCCCCAAAAGAATAATAAACAACTGGGAAACTGCCCTCGGAGGAACCCCCGGGGGGCATCGCGTGGGCCAGAAGCAGCTCTTGGCTCGGCACGGCCCTTGGGAATGGCGTGGGATTGGGACCTGCAAAAGCAGGTCAAGAGGCAAAAAAACACGGACACAAACTGCTCCTGCACTTGACTTTCTCAAGGCTCCTTAGGAAAGGGAGTGTGTTCTCATCTGTTTATGACGAGCTGTTTTACAGTGTTTTTATTGCGCGGGAAAGGATTTATTATGGGGAAAGGATGCGAGGTGGTGTGTGTTAATGTGATTCGGTGTGAGGTCCTATGCAAAGTGTGGAGCACAGCGGAGGAGTGGGAAGAGAAACAAGAAAAATGCAATGGGCCGGAGTGAGGAGAACTGATTTTATCTGAGTGATGAATTCTGCTGGCTGCATCTCGTGGAAGGAAAATGGGTTGGGATTGCATTCCTGCAATCATCCACACTGACCAAGCAGCAGGGTGAGTCCCTCTCTGTGTTCATGCAGTCATTGGGTGCAGGGGGAATCCCATGGTGAGACTGAAATAATAGGACCTGGGGAAATTGTTTCTCTGTTCACCAAACTGCTTTGGTTGTGATGGCACGTGCGAGAGCACAGGTAATGCAGAAAGCTCTGTTTACTGAGTGGGAATGAAGAGAGGGGACAGGAGGATGGGGAGGATGAAAAATACAGCTGGGGTTGCAGCTACAATATATAGAGGAAATGCTAAGCAGAGAAAATCAGAGATAGCGAAAACTATTTTAAAAAAAAATAAGAAGAAAACAGTGTTGTCATTGATAAAATAACGCTTCTGTGCGAGCAGCAAACAAGCAGAAGCAGGAGGGAAGTTTTTGACCTCTGTACCAATGCAGCAATCATTCTGAAGACAATAGGGAAATACAATAGCAGCATTACCTGTTACAGCCCATGCTCCAGCTTTGCCAAGTTACAGACTTATGTCTGAGCTGAGATACTGCATGTCATCCCAGATGCCAATCCAGTGATATAATTGAACTCTCGTGGCTCCAATTTCTACCATCCCCATTCTGGTCACTGCGGGATGAAAGGAGATATTTTCGACGTGGGGAAGGTAACGCAGCCGTTGTGCACACAGAGGAAAGGCTGGGGAGTGAATGACATCATTTGTTCTTGAAGGGGCACTTTCTTAGAAAGGGTGCTGCTGCCATTTAGGCAGTTCTTTGACTTTCAAGGGTACATTTACTGAAAGGACCAGGGAGAGAAGTGAGTTGTGTGAAGGTCTCCCATGCCTCTGGGAAGGGTGAACAGTCTCAAGTTAACCTGAGGGTTTGGAGATCTGCGTTCAAGCTGTTTCCCTTCCCAGGCTCCTTTTGTGGCCGCAGCTCTCTCAATTAGCTGACACTTCCAAAAAGCACCTGAAGCAACATGTAAATATCTGTTAAGGTCTTGTAGTTGTTGCTAGAAGAAGACAAGTGCTGGGTTATCTGTTGGGTATCTACCTTTAACACCAGCTGCAAAAATATCTTTACAAACCAGACCTTTCATCCAAGATCTCATTTGTTTTGTTCGTTTCTCATCAATCCCAAGAGTGATTTACACTGTTGGAGAAAATGGAGCAAATGTTACACCCTCTTGTTCATATATGCCTATTGAATGGAGTTTGAACTCATTTTTTTTTCCTCCAGGAAATACCCTGCTGCGTTGAGCAGGCACAAACCTGACCAGCATATGTGGGGATGTTTGGCACCAGTGCTTCAAAGGTCTGAGAGGATGTGGGGCTGTGGGTAAAGGTCTCCACCTGTGGCAGGGGTGTGGTAACACTGTGGAAGGGAGGTGGGATTGGGACTACATTGACCAGGACTGTTTGGAACAGAGCTCCCAGAGCTTTGCCCAGGGCTGCAGAATTTCTGTGTTAAAAACCAATGGTTTCTTATGGAGCAATTTGCCTGTAGGCTTGCAAAGAAGAACTTTCAGACATGGGGAAACAGCTGTTTCAGCATCGAGCATCCCTGCATGTTATTGCTTGGGCTTGCAACCATCGCTGTTCCAATAGCAGCTATTCATTTTAGCTTGAGTGTTCAATTCCCCTTTGCACTGAGAGGTTCTGCTTGGACCGAGAGCAGCGACCTCCTGGCCACAGAGACGCTGCACTGCTCCTGCTGTTCCCCTGATAAGGAGCAGGGGACACTGCTTCCTGCAGCCAGCACTGCTGGCATTATCACCACACTGAAATCTCTAAGAAAAACAACGGGCTCCAGCAGAGGGACGGGTCCGTGTTGCACAAACAAGGCTTCCAAAGAAGGAACAAAGGCTTACACGGGGTCCTGGATGCCAAAGATGGGCTTTGCCTCCTGCAGTTATTTTTTCCCTTTTGTTTCTGACTGTAGGAATACATTGTTCACTCTGCCGTAAAGAATTCCAGGCAGACATGACGAAAGGGACATTGCAGCTCAAGAAAAGAGACGTCCCGTGCAGCATTGATGAAACACTGTTTGGAAACCAGGAACGAGCAAACAGGAAAGCTCTTTAACCATTGAGGAGATGGGATCCCAGCGTGCTTTTGGCACTGGCGGGAACAATGGGGTGATGTCACGAGCCAGAATTCCCCACAGTGGATGGAAGCCCAGCAAATAATCATAATTCTTTTCTTGGTACATTAGTGACATTTTTCCACCGTTGGTCATCCCCCACTGAGTCCTGTTAGGAAGTATAGGAAGGAGACATTGTCAAATGGGGTTTCCTTTGGGAGAACCATGTCTCCTCCTCCCCATCAGCTGTTATAAATCACAGCTTTCTGCTGACTGCAAGAAATTCCAGCAGAGCAGCTCTTGCTGCCTAAGCAGTGCTTTACCCCATTAGGAAAGGTGCACAAGGAGGTCTGGATTCCTTTAGGGCAGAAGCATCATTTGCTGTCCAGCGCTTTCAGCCTACACAGCATCAGTACAGAACTTTGTCTTTATGGTTTCAGAAGTGCTGAGAATGGCAGGGAGCTTAGGAGACACCATCCTGCCCAAACATTGTGGTTTGGAGAGTTTCAGCCCGTGGAATGCTACCAAATTGTATGAGCAATGCTACAGCATCCTTCAAATCCTAACCTTACATTTTTATTTTGGCTTCAAACCCATGGAGAGTGACCTGAAGTGTACCTGAAGCACCTTGGTGTTTCAGTATTGGCAAACCCTCAATATTTGTTATTTCCATCACATGAGACCCCAGCATTTGGGGGACCCCATTCCTCCAGGACTCCCATATTTGGTGGCTTCATTTTTTGAATCCCAACATTTGGGACCTGCACATTTGGGAACGTGGACATTTTGGAAGTCACTCATTCGGCCTTCCAATATGGGTAACATCAGTGGTTGAGACCTTGATATTTAGGGGGATCCTCCTTTTTCTGAAGCAGCTCTGGAACTCCCCTGGCCTCTTTTTTTGGATAAAGGCTGGACTCATTACGTAACCGGGGTTGCTAATCCATCCTCCCAGGTGAAGACAGCATTAGAACATTATTGGGCTGTTACTCAAAATCCAAGCAGCTCCTACCTTTCCAAAATTTGCTCTGCAAGCACCTGGTTATACTCTGTGTGCAGCACACCAACTCCAGGCTGTGACTTTCTGTTGTTTTTGTTGTTTTTTTCTTTTGTATGAACATTGGTGTTAGTAGAAGGGAGGGGTAGAACCGCCTGTTTGAGTTGAGATGGGATTACTCATTCAACAGCAAAATGGACATTAATGGGTCTAAACCAAAAAGAAGCATTAAGATCTGAATGCCTGCATGGTTTACTGACAACAGATTTGTCCTTGTTCTATGTTTGTCTGTGGTTTGCATTATCAGCACCCAAATATAGCATGAGGGGTTGTTTACACCAGTCCCAATCTTGGTGTGTTTTCCCCAGCCTAGGAGATTCCAGAGACCCTCAGATACATAGAGAGGGGCAGCCTGGCCTCAGGCTTTGGGTCTGCCATTGGAAACTGCTTGAGATGTTCTGCTGCCCAGTGCCCCCATATGACCAGGTGGGCAGAAATCCTTCAGGGAGGCGATGGAAGGAGATGAAGTTTGCTGCTTCTATCCTTCCCAGGAAGGAAGGTGCTTCTCCACTGTAACTAGAGATCTTAAGAGTTGTTTGAATAGGGAAAGCCTGATATCACTGGGGTTGTGGCAATGGTGGACCTTCATGGGATGGCGGGCAGGGAGAAGGAGAGCCTGAAACATTGCAACTCAGAATGCTGAGAATGAAAATATAAGAGAAGAAATTGCCTCTTGGGCCAGTCTGAGCCAATTTCGGAATTGGGCCAGCTAAACTGAGGATATGGTGAATGTAGGGACTTGTGATTGGCTTTGGAAAGCACTTGAACATTATGGATTATGGCTCTCCTACTCCATCAGGCTCCCACCTACAACGGGAGCAGACTTCTGGTAGGACTTGTCCCCATCAGCATCCCCTGCTGGTCCCAAAATGGGCACAGATCTGATCTAGGCTGTTTTTATCACTGTTCCTATGAAGTTGTAATAAATGTGCTGATGATGATGCCCTGCCTCCACTACAGCAGCTCCAGCAGGGAGATACCCTATTGAAAACTTGCAGTTCTCCCACATCAAGATTTGCTGATCTTTTTCAGCACTGTTCACTCCTTTCAAAAAGTCTGAAGGCTGTGAACCCATTGTATTCCTTCCTCACAGCCTGGGAAGCAAAAGCACGTTCACCTTTTTTTTCTATGGATGGAAAAATTGTGCCAGAGGGGAATGTTTGAACATAAGAAAATTTTTTATGGAGTTAAATTGAATGACAATTACAAATCTGTCCTGTGTGCCTGTCTGATTGCATATTTTCTCTGCCCAAAGGGCAAGAAAAGAAAAGTGCAGTGTGTGTTTAGACAACCCATGGAGACATTCCTCGTACGTTGGGTGTTCATTGGAACACTTTAACATGGATGTCTGTGTTTACTCCACCCTGATGGCTGAACTCCTTCAGAACGATGAGTGACCTGGAATTTATAATTACAATAGGTGTAATGCAATTAATCACCACCTCGGAGCTGTCTTCCATTGCTAGCTGCTTGATGATACCAATCCTTTGCAGCAAGTGCAGAAGAACAGCTTGTGTAACGTCGCTCTTTCCAGCTGAGACAAGTTCAGAGGGGTTCCTACCACCCGGACAGGCGCACAGATCCCTTTCTGCTCTTCTGCAGCAGCTGCTTTCTGCAAATGCCAAGGTGTTCCAGATTGCAGACACAGCAATGTATGTGGTGGGCTGCACCAGCTGATGGCACGTCTGCTTGAAGGCCTCCTTAAGCAGCTAGTTTCTGTTTGGCCAGAAGCTTTTACTTCTTGCACGATGGAATGAATAAAAAGACATTCTTTTATTTTATTTTATTTTTTTTATTTTTTTTTTTTAAGGGTATGTGGGGTAAGCATTTCTCCTCCTGATATTGCCAAGATCAATCAGAGACAAAATTAAATGCAGGGGGTAAGGCAGAAGGCAGGTACAGCTTGAAGAAAATCAAAGAAAACAGAGAAAATGCACATATGTGCCCTTTAAACCTCAGTGCTTGTACATGTGGTTAATTATTAATTATTTATATGGTGTATTGATGTATTGATGTATTGATTTGTGCCACCTAGAGGACAAATCCCATTGTTCTGAACCATGTACAAACCTATGGCGGTGCCTGGAGAGCTTACAGACATCTTACAGACATTTTCCAATGAGAGCTCTGAAGAATCTGAGCACTGAGAGTCTCTGCATTCCCCCCGCTATTATGAGCAGGGGCAGAAATAAAGTCCAGAGCTTTTGAATCAGGCAGTTGTTGCACTCAGTGAAATCATTTCAGCTCTGTGTCTTGCAGTTTGTTTCAAAGCAACCCAAATTATTTCATTTTCTTCACTCAAGTGCTCAAAATCATAGTGGAAATATTCCCTGCCATGAAAATGCAGAATTTCAGTCTGGCTTGCAACTTTTTACAACACCTTGTTTTTAAAGGAAATCTGAAATGCTTGGCTTGAAAAAATACTGACATATCCAGCAAACTAAGAAGGTCATAATTTCCATCCAGCTCCATTTGCAATTTTGGTAGGAGATGAGAGACTTCAGTCTGCAGAAGCAGATCATTTAGGGAAGGAAACAACGAAAGTTTTACAAGAAACTTTAATTAAAGTAGGAATAATTAGGTGCTGAGGAATCACAACACAAACTTGGCAAGGGATCAGTCTATGCTAGCAGTGTCTTTTTGCTGTATGTCTCTGCCCTTGGACAGATGTAGCCATAATTTCAGTTACTGGTTAACCATCTTGCCATGAAACTTCAGTTCTTAAAGGCTGGTTTATACTGTAACTATTGGTATCTGGCTGCAAGTCCAGAGGGATCAGAGCTGAGAGCTCCAACCGGATTTTCTGCTTCAGTAGGAATTCTGCAATTCTTGATTCCCACATAAAATGATGTAAAACAACGAGGAATTTTATAGAAGACAGCATTTCCATCAGCAGTATTAGCCCAGGTCTGAGAAATGCGTTAATTCTGAGCAAAAAAATCTGCAATTGCTTTGCCTGAAAGAAACAATTGTGGCATGTTGAACGAGGGTTTCGCTGTGAGAGGTGCATTCAGGCAGAATGGAAGAATAATCAATTTCAGAACTGTAGAAATGAGATACTGCAAACTCGTAATGATGATAATATTTGTTAGTTGTGCTGTTAATTTGTTGGTTTCAGCAAAATCGATGTATTCGTAAAGGATGCTTAACAATATGTCAGTCACTGGCTGTGTTTGTAATTCAGCCAAAATAATGGCGTTCTAATACTTGCTTTATCTCTGTTTCTCCATAGGAAAATGGTGAGGAAGAACGAAGGAAATATTGTCCTTTTTCATGAGCTGGTTGTTTTGTCTATTTGCTGTACGAACTCCCAGGGATCTGAGCTCTCTGCTCCATGCTGCTGAGCTGGGAGCAGCGTTGCCAACCAGCAGTTTTGCTCCGAAGGCCGCACGGTAGTTGTGTCTGACTCTGACACGTTGGCTCTTGGATGCCACAAACCACCTCCATTTTTGCTGGAGATAATGGGAGAAAACAAGACAGATGAGCAGCAAAGGAGGTGAGAGGACTTGGCTCCCCCCCAACCCCGAGAAATTTCTATTTATATCTCAGGGTTTCCCAACAGCAGCCTCTGCTGTGGTTATGGGGTGGTTTTCTCTGGCAGCAGTCACATGGAGATGTGTGCTCCCACTGCTCAGCGGGGTTTGGTCTGATGATGGGGAGCTCAGTCCTGGTGAGCAGGGAGAAGAGGGAATGCTGTCTGGAAGGGCACACAAAGCCTTCTCAACAACTTCGAAGCAAACTCCTATGGAAATCCCTCTCTTTGGCCAAAGGTGACACACAGACACCAGTTCCCATCAATGCAGTCGGCAAGACCACGTTGGGATGGACCAATGGATGACCAAGGGTTGGACAAGCTCAACCACCAAGAGATGGACAAGCACGCTACACCCAGCTCATTAAGATGCCCAAGGTTGCTTTTGTACCTGATCAGGATGGACGCTCAGTGCTCCAATGCAACTCATAACACCATCACCTCGAAATGGACGTAGCCTGAGGAGGCATCTCCACCTCCTGCATGGCCATTCCCTCTCAGTATTCCCTGCAGTGCTGTAGTTTGGCTCAACCACCAAGCAGGTGTGCTTCTCTCTGCCCTCCACAGACCCAAATTTTCATGTCCTTTCATTTCCCTCCCTGTAATAATCCTCATCTGTCTGCCCCTGAATCTGTGAAGTTTGATGTAAATCAATGACCATAAAGAACTGCATATTTGCTGTATTGGCAAGCTGAGTTAAGTCCCGTTGTTTTTCTGCCACAAGTTTTTCTAGGGCCCAAGGCAATCAAAAAACACAAATTCAAAGATTTTAGGCATTTTTTCTGCTAGCATGGTAAGAGCTAGAATGTGCTGCTGTATCAGGGTTTATCAGGTCTCAGAGAAAACCCAGTATGAGCAGAGTTGCCTAAATCAGTGGGAAATGCAAAGAAGGGAGTTAGGCAGCCAGAGGGACTGTTAATTGTGAATGCTCTGCAGAAATTCAGTAAGAGAACTACTCAAGCCTTTCTCATGGCAGTGACATCCTCCCCACTCACCATATCCCATTGCCCTCTGTTCAAACGCTTGCTTTCAAGCCTCTGCTTTAACCACTGTCTAATTAGTTGTACAAAATAGAAGGACAGATATGAAAAAGCCCATCCCAGGTAGCCTCATTGTCTCCTAGCAGGAGTTCTTGTGTTTAATAGCCACAGTATAAAATAGATTATTCACACTTGGCCTCTCCCTCAGATCCTGAAAGTGCTGTAACCACTGGGCTTCGAGTCTACTAGTACACACACATGTCTGAGGGCTCGTCTCTGCTGTCTTTTGTGTGGGTTTGGCAAGCTCTGCACATGCCTAATGGATCAGGTCTTGCCAACAAAACAGAAAGTGGGGAACGCCTAGTTTAAGAGTCTCTCTAGGGCTTGTGCACAAGCAGCTCTTCGTGTCCAAAGAGCTAAATTCAGAGGGGATTAAGTGCTCAAGCCTAGCATGTAGGCATCCTTGAGAAACCTAAAACCTCAGCTGCCACCTAACACTGTGGGTGCTTGAGGTGTCTAGGTGCTGACGTTCCTCCAAAGGAGTGCACACAAAACTGCCTACACCCCGTGCCTTTAAACACTCATATTTCTGCTGCTGCACGGCAGACATCCTACACGAGGTACGTGCACATCCTCATGGCATAAACATTCTCCACCGTACTCAGAATGTTCTCCCCTTTCCTAAAACAACAGAATTGTCCCTGTCATTTTATGACATTTTGGAAAGGAATTCAGCAATACACCGAAGGACACATAGCAGCACAGGGACAAACACTGATAACGTTGGCAAAGTGGCAAACAGGGTGGGTGTTGGATAGTTCCCCAAATGCAGGCTTCCAGCCTCTGCTTAACGATAGGAAAAGTGTAGACAGGATATCCCTGCAGGGTGTCTCTTCAGGAGAGTTGTTGGCAAAATGTGTGTTTCTCTATACGCGGTGAGCAGAGGTGCTTTGAGCCAGAAGGATTTTTTATTGTGTAAGAGAAAGCAAACAAGAAGGAACAAAAGTAGTTTTCATTAGAGAAGAGTGTGTGTGTGCATGTGCTTTTTCTGTAATAGCCTGCAATGAAGTGAACGTAAATTGGCTGCCTGTGTCTCTAAGCAGCAGTCATTTGAAATCCAGCATCGCTATGGATGCTAACAGTCATAACACATACAGAGCTCCATACGTAGCAGCACTCATTTGTTTCCAAATCCCTTCAGACGTTCTCTATCTGAAGGAGCAGGCTGGTGTAGTCAGATATAATGTGAGAGTGGTGGATTGTGGGGACAAAGTGATACCTGCAGTGTCAGGGGCTTTAAGGAGAAGTCGGTCTTGTGAGGGAAGTATGAGGAAACACAGGGAAAGGCGTAGAAGAAGTTGGTGTTTGTAGAGGGCTGTGCATGGTTGGACACCAAACTGAAGGTGATTGGGTGTCATCACTCCTAAAAGCAGATTTCTGGGGGAGAGATGGGAACACCTTCCTCTTTGTAATCCCACCAGAGGGTGAGAGTACTGAAATTCAAAGCCAACTTCACTGGAATGGCATGTGCAGGACATGTTGTTCCTGACACAAGCTTTGTGCTCTGTGAGAGGAAGGGGAAAATTGAGCACAGAGGGGAGCGATGTGTTTTATTGTGCACCAGAATCTGAGCTTTTTCAAGGACCTAAGTCCAGAAAAGCCCAAGAACCTGGACAAGGTGAATCTAACCAAAAGAGTATCCACAGCATCAACACTGGATTGACAGTCAAGAAATGGGGAGCCAGAGGGCCTGGCCTCCAGGTGGCAAAGGAAGAGGGAAAGGCTCCATCAGGAGCAACTCTTGGTCCTGCTGCTAAAGTTAGTTTACTGCTTTAGTTGCTAAAGTTTAATGCTAAAGTTTACCTAGTTGTGAGCCAAGATAGGTGTTGTTAATTGCTTTGGAGGCACAGCTCTGGCTTGGACATCCTCTGTCCTGCTTTTGCAGTTGTTCAAATCATGTTTATAGGCTCAAACCTTTGTAATTCACTGCTAGCAAGGCAGGCTGCTTTGCACAGCTAATTGCATGCAGCAGCAGATGCCTCATTGTGCTATGGTTGTCTGGACATGATGTAGCAAAGCCTTGGTCTAGCTGTGTCAGGGGGATGAGCAGGCCCAGAAAGACTGGGAGGATGATCTGCCCTACGTTAACGGCATAATGACAGAGGTGTCAAAGCTATGAGTCGTGGCAGCCCTGGAAGGCATCTTTTTTATCCACGTGGTGACAGATGCCACCTAAGGAAGGGGTACACGTGCTACAGACTGATGATGTAATACAAATCTCAGTTAACGTTAAGCACTTTGAACAGTAACTATTCAGATGACAGTTCATGGAGAGCACACATTCCTGCAGGCAGAGAAACTGCAACTGGGAGCATACCCCACCCAGCTCTGCAAAGCAACCCTACGGCACAAACCTACTCAGGCACAAGGGCTTGTCTGAGAAGGGCATGTTGCACCCAGCCCTTCAGTGTTTCGTGGTGCTTCGTATCGTGGGCTGTTACAAAAGGGATTGCAACTGGCTCAATGTCACTTCTGGAGGTGCATCCTCCATGGCTGAGTCATGGCAAGATCATGGGGTCATAGAATCATTAGCATTGTAAAAACCATTAAGATCATCCAGTCCAACCATCAACCTATGCCTGTGACTGCTTTAGACCACGACACTCAGTTCAACCTCCACTCATTCCTTGAAAACCTCCAGGAAAAACTCCACCACAAGGCACAACTGCATAGCAGAGAAGGCAAGAAGCTCTAGGGGAGCATGGAGGTGCCCCTCATTCCTTCAAATCTAAGGCTGGGAATAACTGAAGTGAGAACATGAGCCAGGACTTCTGCAGCAATGGAGATGTTATTCTGTTATAGCCTTTGTCAGTGTGGTTTTTGACCATTTTCTGGATGTAGTCATCATTAGGTGGAAGCAGGAGCATTCAACTCCTCAAAAGAGCTTTCTGCAAGCAGAAAAAAGAGCTCCGTCTGATGTACAGTAGTGTTCTGTGGGATACTGACTTGCTTGGCTTGCTTCAGAAATGCATCAGCATGCTTGCAAATCTTAACAGAGTTCCTTCCATTCTCTGTATTTGCGTGGTATTGTGAAAAATCTCAGATTGCACCATTTGAAAAAGGGCTTCTTTGTCTATGTAGCTGTAAGGTAAAGCTAGAAGACTTAAATACAGACTCAGAAAGAAACTAATAATTTCTCCATGATTTTGGAGGAAAAGAGGCAGGGGACACAGCCTGTATAGGCTGCTGAGCTGACTCTTATCTGGAGGACCACCTGTGACTGCTGCAGCAATACTGCCTAGGAATCACCTCCACCGAAAACTCACTCTGTATATTATGAAGCAAGAGTGCTTGCTGGTCTGTCAGATATGAGTACCTTCCAGCCTGCAGCTCTGCTGCTTTGCTGCTGTTGTATGTGCTCCTTGTCTTCACCTTTGCTCGAATCAGCATTCGTGCAGGAGGTCTGGAGCACCACTCCAAGATGATGCTCTGTGGCACGTAGGTGTGAAAACAGACGTGGGATGCTTTCATGGCACCACATTCCTCAACTGCCAAGGAGCAAATACCTCCACGTGGTCAACCCAAAAAAAAAAACCACCCAACAACTGGATTTTAATCCGCTGAGATGCCAGCTTAGTTTGGCCTTGACACAAGTGCTGAGAGAGTATAAAAGCTGCTGGGAGGACAGGCCAGATGGGAGGATTATCTCCATTGTTTTGAGAAAGGCTCTGACTTTACAAACATTCTCTCGCAGAAACGAACAAAAACATCTTTTGCGGTGAGTGCTGCCTGCACTGAGCCTGCTCCCAGCTCCCTGATATGCAAATCTCACCACACGCAGCTGGGCTGGAGCTCTGCAGTTGGCAATCTTTCTGTACCAATTTTGGTAATAGCTTTCTACGTGACTGGGGTATGACTAAGCAGAAAGGAATGAGTGGGGACTCTTTGTTCTTGAAGCTCAGCCGAAATATGAACGTGCTGGCCTGACAAAAGCCAGCTCTTTGCATAAAGAAAATAAAGAGGTCTGGAAGGTTAATGAGTGACATAATCGACTCTCTGGGAAATGCACATAGGCAAGGAATGAAAACAATGTGCAACTGAGATAATTGATTACCCACAGCGCTGCACTCACCTGTGGCAGCATGGGTTCCCCAGCATGCTGACTACACACAGCTCACGGGGCCCAGCAACGAGGCAAGAGCTGCAAAGGGCTCATCTGGTTGTTTCTGAGCTGTCTTCAACCCTTCAGCCCTGTGGCAGGAGCCAGGATCACAGAATGGATGAGGTTAGCATGGATCACTGGGACCATTGAGTCCAATCTCCCTGCTGAGCACGTTGCCCAGTCCCAATATCCAAACTGCTCCTCTTAAAATAGCACAGATGCAATGAAGTGTATGTCAATCACCAGCTTTGATTTGTTGGACCAAAGTTTGACATTAAAAGTCTTAGGTCCAGCTTAAAAGTCAGGCAAATAAAGAGGGTTTCTGTGTATTCTTATACAGACCCTACTGCCAAATAATCACTGAAAGAAATAGTCACTTCTCACAGTATTTGTGTCTTTAGATGTCAACACATGTCTGAGCTTACAACAATAAGAGGTCACAGAGCTTAAGTCCCACCACTGACCTGCCTTAGTGGAGCCTGGAATGTCCCATTGGAGAGCAAGGATGTCCCACCACTGTGGTATACAGTGTTAAACCACTGAGCTGTGGAATGGGCAACGTGAAAGACCTTACAGCTGATTTTGATTCAGGTAATTACAGACCAGTGTAACCGTGTCATCTACCCAACTTCACGCTGCTCGGATGAATAACAGCATGCTTTCCATCTAGATGCTGAGCGAGGATGTGAACTCCAAAATATCACTTCCTAAAGGCCTGATAAGTGTAGGAAAATAGTATGATCTGGACACAACCTTCCAGGCCAGTTTCTTATGATGATGACCTCAACCTTCTGCAGCAACACTGCACGTGGAACCTCCCATCCCAGGCCATGGACACTTTCAAATATCAAGAAGACTGTGGAAATGATTTTAGCCCAAATATTTCAAACTGAAAGTGAATGCACTGTCAGGAGCAAGACTGATTCCAAGTTTAGAGCAATCTCAGTGAATCACAAAGGACATAGGCCTGTGGCTGCGTGGGGAATTTTCCTCCATTACTGTATGGGCATGAAGAGTCATGTTCTTGCTTCAGTGAGTGCCAGGGAGGCTGGGAGGAAGGACACCATTGTTATCACCCTGATTGTGTTTGCTGTTCTCACAAAGAATGAGTAACAGATCAGCCTGGTTTCCTAAAAGGGTATTAATCTCTTATGATTGTTGCCCCATGGTTTGTTCTCTGCAGTCCCTGTAAAATGAGTTTCCAGTTCTGAGGATGTGCACATCTGGGTTTTATTCATAGTTCCCCAGGGGGCTGGAGCACCTCCCCTACAAAGACAGGCTGGGGCAGTTGGGTTTGTTCAGACTGGAGAAAAGAAGGCTGCAGGGTGACCTCATTGCAGCCTTTCAGTACCTAAAGGGAACCTAAGACAGGAGGGGAATCAACTCTTTGAAATCATTGATAACTGCAGGACAAGGGGAAATGGTTTGAAGTTGAGGGAGGGCAGATTGAGGTTGGATGTCAGGGGGAAGTTCTGTGCTATGAGAGCGGTGAGGTGCTGGAACAGCTGCCCAGAGAGGCTGTGATGCCCCGTCCATCCCTGGAGGTGGTCAAGGCCAGGTTGGATGGGGCCCTGGGCAGCCTGGGCTGGTGTGAAATGTGGAGGTTGGTGGCCCTGTGTGTGGCAGGGGGTTGGAGCTGCATGATCCTTGAGGTCCCTTCCAACCCTGGCCATTCTGTGATTCTGTGATCACCTCTCAGTCCTGCCCCAGTGCTGCTGGAGGAGTGTCAGCTCCCCATCTCCAAGGAGATCATAGCACTGTTCTTTCCCAGGTGGCACAAAGGGCAATAGTGAGGATGTAAAATGGGACAGGGACAGACACAGGACTTTATGTGCTTATGTGGCTTTCTTTTGTTGCCTATACTGAGCTTTGATAATTAGCTGTGATCAGTGTCAGAGTCAACAGGGATGCACACCTCTCAGCTCAGACCCATGGAAGTCATCTAAACCTGTTCCATTCACACAGCCTGGGATAGCCAGAGAAGCCCTCTACCCAGTACATGCTCTATGGCGACAAGAAACAATTTTTGCCTTTGCAATGGCTTCATCTCCTTTTAGATGAAAATGTGAAAATGTGTGCATGGACCCTGGAAGATGTGGATTTGGAGAACAAAAGCAGACCAGCAATAAAATTTTTGTGCTGATGCACAGCAAAAGACTAATAGTGAGAAGAAGGGAATGGTGATTACCATTCCTTGTTATTAGGAGGGACTGTTTTAAGCATCACTGTCCAGCTTTAGCCTAGCACAGAGCAGCAAATCTCATTGTGATTCTTATTCACTTTCAGCGCTTATTCCTTATTTTGAAGGAAAGCATCATTTTGGATGATGCCTTGTGCAAAAAATATCTTTGCTGTCCACCTTTGCTCTGCCTGTTCTACCTCAAATGAGCAGATTTCCAGATGCACTGATGGTGTAGTCACCATAATTAATGAACCAGAAGAGGATGGTCAGTAAGGTTTGCCTTCATCCCCTTCAGCATGGAATCAGTCCATCACATTTGGTGACTCCCTGCACAGGACTCTTATGGGCCTCTGAAAAGACTTTCATCTGCTGTCACCCTCTGCAAATGTTTTCAAAAGTATGTGCTTAGGCAGATGAATCTCACACCTGGTAACTCTCCAGAATGATGAGGAGAGCATTTCTGTGTTTATGCTCTTGCCATGGCTCTGTCAAACTCTCTGGTCATGGCAGATCTCCTCTTTCCAGCAGTCACCCCCAGATGAAAGCCGTTCTCCTGTAGGTATTAATGCCTCCTATGGGTAGCGTGGGGGGCTTCTCTGTCTGTTGGAAAGCAAACTAACTGCACAGTCTTGTGACACCTCTTATCTTTAGGTCATTGAATTAGAGCAGGGGGGAATTCTTTAGAGGCTGGTGAATGGGAGTCACTTGAGTCCAAGCATCATTAACGCCTGGGGTCACGAAAGCTAAGTACAGTAGCTACAGCTGAAGGAATCTCAGGAAGATAAATATCACCCCCCAGGGGATGATGAAGGAGGCAGAAGCCTACTGGGATGCTCATAAATGCATATCCACTGTTGCTCCTGTTTGCAGTCTGCTGGCTGGGACAGCCGTTGTGCCCTGGAATGTGGTCACACTTTGTTCTTAAAGCAAGCCGCCTCGCCAAGATACCAATCTGCACACTGCACTCCTTGATCTGGTCAGTCAGGTGTGGAAGTGTGAGGGACCGGGCAGGAAGGAAAAAATTGCATGCTGCAACTAAAAACCCAAATCTTCTGCTACAATCTGAGAAATGTATTGGCAAAGGGTCAGAGAAAACAACGCTCAACTCAGTGGCCTCTCCCATGGCTCCTTGGAGTGCCTCCAGCCTCACACCTTTGTTAGGCTCTGGGCAGATTTCAGATTTGTCAACACTTCCTTCTCTCTAGCATTGCCCTCATCGCCTCAATTGATGGCTGTCTGCTTCTCCTCTCACATGGGCATGGGCTGGCACCGTCCCCTAAATCAGCACCTCCGAGACGTTAGGGCCATGTCTGGGAACAAGGTACAAGCTGTTTGAGAAGCTCACTTCATCCGTGGAAGAGAGTTTCAGGGAAGGGTTGACTTCATCTGGCCATCTGCAAATGAAGCCATTATGGCTGCTTTGGGATGACACAATGGATGGCAGCCATGCACCATGGGGAAGAACATTGGGATCTTCCAGATCCTACACACGTAGATCTCAGCACCCATGTCCTCACCTCCAGCTAGCCCTGGCAGCTGCCTCTCAAGAGGTTAAACCATGACTGATCTTGCTGTTATCTCTCCATGTAGGGATTGGAAAAGCTCTACTTGGAGTAGATTAACCACCACAGACTCAAGGAGATCTTAACAGGGTCTGCCTTACACCCAGCAAATGTGGAGTTTATGCACAAAATGAAAACCACCCCAATAATGCTTGCAAGATTTAACATAGGGAGGGTCACAAGTGACCTGTCCAGAATCCTCCTGTAACCTTCCTGCAGCATCTGTGTGTCTGAGAGGCAGTGGTGGATTTATATTCATATGATGTGCCAAAGGACAGTGAAACCAGAGCCTGGAGTTCTAGGGCTTTCTTTAAAGATTTGCCATCATGCTGAAGAATTTCTGGAGCAAGCCACCAAACAGTGGCATCCTTGTGTCCTTTTGGGGGTGATTTGGTTCTGTGTCACCATGTTTAATTTGAGCTATGTTCTTAAAGATCAAAAATTGATCGCATCTACAATCAGCTCATTCCAGCTTGGGTTCCTTGCCATCACTGCAGCATGCATTGTGGCTGTCATAGGTTGGTAATATGTCTTCAGCCAAAGCCATGACATAGAGCCTGGAAAAATACATTGAAAAGTGCCAGGCCTCTGCCATACCTCACGTGATGCTCAAGCTGAGTCTTGTGATGACATTGCCAGAGGTCCCATGGAGGAACGTGTGTGGGTATAGCATGGTAGAGTTACTTGTTCTTAGGTAACCAACATGCGTTCACATGATCAACCGTGTTGTTCACATGATCAACTGTTGTGGCAGTTGATCAACTGCCAAAAATCTGTTGTATCACACAACATTTACTCTGCAAAACCAATTGAAGCACTGCCGTGAGGTCGGCCAGATGCTTCAAACACAACAGTTCTTTTTCAATATCTGCAAAATGCTTCAGCATTTAATTGGCATGCGGCGGTCTGCAGGGGTTCGTGCACTGTGGCCATCTTACCAGGTTTGATCAGCAGAAGCACCTCTGAAGTGAAAAGGTAAAAAAATTTCTCCAGTGCCAACTTCTTGCTGAGCCTGGGACTCTGATAATGGGTGTAGGCACTGAGAGCCTGGGTGCTGGTTATAGCAACAGTGCCATGACCTTGGTTCTGGGGTTCATCTGGAGGTAACTGAGCTGTGTCCCTCGATGTGCACAACATCAGGTAGCAGAGCTGCACCAAAGGCTGTGGCTGAGAGTGACTGACTCAGATGGCAGCAGGTTGGCAGCCCTTCAGAAAGGCTTTCTTTGTCTTCTTTGTGGGAGGTGTAAAAGAACTGAATGGAGACGCTGAAGGCTTTCCCGTGCCAGTTATTAGCAATCTTACTTCTATATTTAGCTTCTGCCTCTCTTGCACTGGGTGAGCAAGCAGAGCGGCATGCGAGTTATCGCTCTTGTCACGTTTGCCTCTTGATTACATGCATTTTGTTTGCTTGCTCTATTGTAGTGATGTAAGGCAGGCAAAAAGAACCTGCAATGCTTGATGGATTCAGCGTGCCAGAGGTCCAGGCTCTGGGGCTGGAGCTACCTGAAGTATTAGCAATGCAGAGCATTGCAACCTCAGGGCAGGGAGCAAAGCCCCAGATGAAGCCCCCATGGAAAGTTTGGTGCTTCCTGAGTTGACCCTCTCCTATAGCTCCATCCATCCATCCTCACTGTGGTTTGTGCGTAAGAAACAAGCAGTGGGACAGTGGCAAAACTGCACTGGAGGAAAGCAGTGAAACTTTTGCCTGTGCTGCCCATCAAGCACAAAGTGAACAATCAGAGTTAGGTTGATTTTCCTGTCTTTTTCATTTCTCTGCAGTCCAGAATCAGTATTCAAATTCACATATCTGCAGACCAGAATCAATACCACAAAGGCTGCTCAAGTAGTACCATTGAGCCATGGAGTCCCAGCACTCAGGTGAGACTGGAGAAAAATATCCTGTGCCCAGAGCCAGCTTTTGCTAACCCAATGTAAGCATCCCTGCTTTGTTCAGGTTTGCAATGGCTATTTCCCCTTCAGTCTGCTTCATTCCTCTGTCAAGCTGCTCTTGCATCAAAGTGCTTTCCATGGTTTTTACTTATGCTTTTTGAGATGTATCATCTGAAGCAGCAGCTGGATCTTCACACCAGCCATGGCAAGCTGAGATACGTCAAGGATGTCAATTAAAGATAACAAATCTGTGCCCAGTGACCCAATCCCTTGTCACTGACTCAGTGAAGAGAGAATATCTGTATCTGGGGGGCTGATCCTTCCCTGAGTCAATGCCAATGCAAAGTGATCCAATGTTGAGCTTAGAGTAGCAGGTCCCCATTACTCACCATATATAGCATGTATAAAACACTACGAAGCTCTGTGGTCCTACAGATGTTGGTATCAAAGGGCCATGATTGCTAACAGCGATTTTATTCCCTGACCCAAGTGTGGGAGCAGCATTCTCCAACCAGCTCTCCTGGGGCTGAAGGTGGGTTGTCTGTCTCCACTCCATGGAGGCAAACCCAATGAAAGTGTGTGCCTGCCATGATTGCTTCCCACCTGGATACCTTGCTGCATCATCCATGGTCTCCCTATGGGAGCAGATGTTGGCAGCTGGTGCCAAGCAGAGCCTCTCCTCATCGGTCCCATCTAAAGGTTGCTGAGCATGCCAGCAATTTGCAGTGTTAGCAGGCCCCTGCGGCAAGGTTTCGCACATACAGGCCAACATTAAGCCCCTCCGAGTGCAGAGGGTGTGTGCGTTGGCAGAATCAATTAAAATTCTTGGATCATCACCAACGGTTTTGACTCTGTTTGAGCCAAATTCCCAACGGGGCCTCTTTGCTGCTTCCATGTTGGCTGTGGTCACAGTCTCTCTAGAGCAGACGGGTCCAACTTGGAATATGCTTTAGATAAACATGTGTTGGCTTATGGCATGTGCCCAACAGCCTAAGTCAGTCTTGGATGCAAACCCCACCCACAAGTCTAGCTCTGTTGGAAAGAACATGGTGAGACATGGCGATGGTGGGCCCACCATGGTTGGAGCACATCCTGATGTCCTTCCTTCCATTTGCATTGTGGGTTTAGCAAGAGGTGGTGCAGAGTGGGTTTTAAGGTCTCTTCCAGCCCAACCATTCCGTGATTCTGACTCTGTGATATTTTCTCTTTGATCGTGACATCACACTGTCCAAAGCTCTTGGGTGTAACTTCAAGGACAGGAAGAATAATTCCAGGTGAGAACCTTTTAGCACTGCTGGCCAGTCCTGGAGCAGCAGCAGTGAAGGCTGCAGGCAATTCACATATGCAGCATAGGGCTGTGCTCCTCTATTTGCACCAGTCCATGGTATCACTATCATCAGCCTCATTGAAAATGTGAATAAGATAAACAACTGCTCTTTTCTTCCTCTTCAAGAGAAGTATGAGCAGGAATTGCCTAACTGGAGCCATGGGATGCTCAAGAGAATAAACACAGAAACTTATCACAGCGGGGTTCCTCCAGGCACCAGGACTATCTGAGAATGAATGGCAGCAAATAAGAGAGAAAGCAAACAGCCAAAAGTACAGAGCAGAAAGCCAGAGCCAAGCTCAGTGTTTCCATGCCCAACGATCCCAGCTGGTGATCCAAACCTCCAACTGTATTCAGGATTCAATGAAGCCCCTCTATTTCTTTATTGTGAGGGGCCATCCTGTGTAGGAGGAAGAACAATGAAGGGTCACAGAGGAGACTGCTCTTGTTGTCCTGGGTCAACCCTCCAAATCATTACCTGGGTTGGGTCTGATGCTTGCAGGCAGCATTCCTGGCCACAGTGATGATGAATTCTTTTTTGGATATCCTGTTGATGAGTGTGCAAATAACACCATGGGGATACTCAGCAAGTTTCCATTTTGCATCATCATCTCCTCAGCTCTTTCTCAGATAAGTAATTTGCAGGTGGAGATATGAGTAGTGAGTGAGTAAAATATGAGCAATGCTGCCTTGGACCAGCACCCTGACAGAGACTCACTGTACCCACATAGTGGACACATGTTCTGACAACTCCATCTTTAATAGATATCTCACTTTATTTTAAAAGATAATACGAATTTGGGTTCAATTTTTGACAGTGGCTTTTGGTAGATTCACTTCTTGAATTCACACTTCTCAAATAGGCAGAATAACACACACTTTCTCCAAGTCAGACACACAGAGATGCACATATGTAGACACGAATACATTTAGAAGAGTGTTGCTAATTCTGTAGGGTCTCTCTTCATCATAGTGCTCAGTCACCCTGTAGTACCACTGACTTACCTGGCCCTTTAAAAGCAAAGTAAAAACATGAAATATTTTCCTTGTGGATCTTCCTTTCTAAATCAAGATCTGTAACACTCCAGAAAGAATGCAGGCATAGTGCAAGGGAGGGAGAAGCACAAAAACAACTGGAAAGGAGCTGCTGTGAGAACGTGTGATACAGACAATTTGCATTAATTAGTTTGTTCTCTCACTCTCAGACACGCTCATGCACTCATGCTTTGAGCCCATGCACAATGCTGGCTCGTTGTTGGTTGGTTGGTTTCTTTTTTCCTTAAAAATAGAAGGCAATATGGATGATAAAATAAAGTCCCACTAGATGGCACTCGGTGGACATGCATAATTCACATCCCAACAGGAGATGTGCTGGTGGCAGCTTGCCGCAGAGCTGATGCAATGGCTGGAGCTGGTGCAGCACCCACCTGAGCATCCCTGCTTGGTGCCAGGTCTTGTGCCTGCCTCCAGCCTGGCGTCATGGTGTGCCTGTCTGCATCTGTATTTTTGGGAATATTGTTCCCATTACACAGCTGATGGTGCAGTGCCCCTAGGCAAAAAAGCAGTTTGCTGAAGAGTGACCAGATGTGGCTGTAGTGCAGAGAGAGGACAAAGAGGCACTTTCTCAAGGAGGCTTGTCCCAGCCAACCTCTCCTGGCTTGCCGTTGTACCCATCTGCCCCCTCCTGTCCCCCTGGACATGGGATCCCAGCCAGCCCCCAGCTCTGATGACCCCCATGAAGAACTTGGCCAGAGGAGGACCAGACTGGGCACAGCGTGGGATCACTTGTGGGATAAAGGGAGATGGAAAAGATCCACTTCTTGCATTAGGGCTGTATCAGCATCAGCAAAGAGAGGGTCTGTGAGCTTCCCAGTTCACTCCATAGTACAGTGCCAGGACTGTGAGCAAAGACAGACAATCCGACCTGGCTGAAGAAGCCTGCTGCTTGGGTTAGAGGCAAATCCAGGCAAAACTGGTCTTTTCTTCCATCTGGCCCCAAACCAGTGCCTGCTTGGCACAGGGCTGCCTGCAGGTGAAGCTGGGCCCGGGAGAATCTTCTGTTCTCCGGGGTGCTGCATGGGGATGCCTCAGGGCAGCTCTGCTTCCATGAGTGGTAAAGGAGATTCTGACTCCTTCATGAGCATCACGAGCACAAAACACTCATCTGACCGAAAATCTGCTTGACAGCAGGGCTGTAACTTCCACTGCTTGACTGACAGTTTCCTGAGGCAATTTAATTAAAGACACAAGAGTGCTCAAGAAAAATCATTAATTTCTCTTAAAGAAAAATCTTTGCCGATAACACCTGCCTGGTGTGGGGCTGCAAGGAGCAGGGCTGCACTCCAGCAGTCATTGGCACGGGCATCCACACCAGCACTAATCCAATCTTCTCCTGTTCCATCCCTGCAAGCTCATTTTAATACCATCTGCCAGCAATCTGATCCCCTCTTATCACCTCTGTAAGACCATCAGACAGAGGCCAGAGGGTGCACACAGCCACCTCTGCACGAGCTGCAAACCCACCCAAATGGCTGTGCCCTGCAGCATCCAGCCCCTGGATGACAAGAACTCCGCCACGATCATCTTGCTGCAGAAACAAGGGCAAATATGTCCAGCACCACAAGGAGACTGGTTGCACTGGAAAATGCCAATCTGGTTTGATTTTGACTGTTCTATATGCAGAGCTGGTGGCAAAGTGGGGCTGACTGCAAAGTGATGTTTCTTTGAAGAGCTGCTGGGGCATGTTACTTGCAGTTAGGGAGCAAGCAGCCATAGAGGGTGACTGGGAAGGGCTGTGGTCATCTTTACTCAAGCAAGGAGGAGAATGAAGGCTGTTTATGACTGAGTGGATCAGTGTCATGAGCAAAGCAGGGTGCTGGCACTTGCTGTGGGCCAGGGCTGAGGAGATTTCAGGATGCTCTGGGTTTACAAAGCACCACTTGTGGTCTCCGGTCTCATTGTGCAGCATACAACTCATTGCCTCCCACCATGCTCAGGACTTTCAGACTGCATGCAATGGCTTTCAGGTATCTCTGGCACAAACACAGCTCAAGACTGGCACAGCAAGGCTATGAACAGACCTGCAGCATGTGCTGTATGCCCAAGCACAGGCTGTTGGACCTCCTATGGGCTGTGCTGCTTTCCCCATGCAGGCACAGTTCCAGCAGCCCAGCCCTACACACCCACCTGTGCTGATGGAGATGTCCTTACAGGATTCTGAATGCCTCTTCCCTTCATCTCATCGTTAGGGGATACAGGGGGGGTTGTCACTGAAGCTGTTCTTTCCTCCAATGGCCCCTCAGAGCTCCCCAGGAGCAGCAATGTTCACTCTATTGCCTGGCATAGCCCAGGTAGGTCCCTGCTTGCCTGTCTCAAAAATCAAGACTGGCTGTGATTTTTACTGGCTTCAGTTAGCAGCAGTCTGAAATGGGAAACACAGCCCTTTTCATTGTACTTTGCAGTCAGAAAAACGGAGCAGGGATTTTGCTTTGGATGCACTCACAGCAGCCTTTTGGAAGTAGCTCATGGGCAGGAATGCAGCCCTTCAGATCACAAGCTACTTTTGCGTCTATTTTCCCACTTAAAACCAGAAGAAAATGGATCAAAAGTTAATTAGCTGCAAGGGAACACACTGCAGGTTTATTAGGATTTTCTCCATCCGTGGATCTGCCTGATCAACGGATGGGCTACAAAAAACCCTAATACTTCCAACGCTGCACTTCTGCTTGGAGCACAGCCAGTGTCCAAAGGATAAATGAAAGCAGGTCAGGAGGGTAGTGCAGAAAAGGAGGATATTTGCTGAAAGGGCTGATGAATCCCAAGCAGCATCCCTTGTTCTGCTAGTGCCTAACAGTAAGATCCCTTGTTGGGCTCTTTATGTGTGGAATGACCCATCCTCTGAGCTGCTTTAGGCTGTAACAAAAAGGCTGGTGTGAGCTCTTGCTGGTATCACAGCAACAGTAGGAACGTTGCAGAGCAAGCTCGGTTTAGCTGCAGCCTCTGGGGTTCTGGGGAACAGCTCTTTAATGTCTGCAAAAGTGCTCTGAAACCCAGCAATAAGAAGTGAGGAAGGGGGAGGACCGTGGTTATTGAGAACAGCAGCTTGGAGTCATCTCTGGAGGCAGAGAGAAAAGACCCCAAAAATGAGCCATACTGCTCAGACAGGATGCACTTTGCCATCCCGGTCCAGAGGAGCAGAACATTGCCACTGCCCAGCACTGCTGATACAAAGCCACAGGAGAACCAGCACTGCCAATCTATTACAGCAGCTTGATGGCACATTTTGGAAATTGAGGCTGTCTGATGATGTGCAGAGCTCAAAATCTCTTCCTTGCCAATGGCACAAAAGGCGTAAAATGTTATAATGGGAGCTCTGATGTCCACCAAAGCTGTTCATAGGAGAGACTGCTGGATTTCTCAGCTTCTCCTCCTTCCTGAAGCAGCACCCCAGGTTATTGCACTTATTAAATTAGGAGCTGTAAAACAACTGGGTAAATAATAAATTGACAGAAGGAAAAAAAAAAAAAATGCCACCCATTTCGTTTATTAGTCCAGATGAGTGAATTAGGTGTTGAAACTGCAGCTTTGAAGTTTGCCTCATTAAATCACACACCAATTCAGTGCTTATTAGGTCTCCAGTCAGATATATAAAAGCACCAGGATGATAGGTTTGCTGTTAGCAATAGCCATTACTTTTTTGTGCTAAGAGCAGCCTGTGGGTCTCATGCTGCTTGCTGGGTTGTGAGACAAGGATTTAAAGCGCCAGCTCCTGCTGCCACGTGAGAATTTGGGAATTGTAGGGTTTGATCCTGAAGGGGTTCAAAGTCCTTATTCTGGTGAAGGATGGTATGGAAATTTGCTATTTGGTATTTGAAAAGCAGAAGGCAGATATGAAATGACAACAATATTTTCTATATTCTGAGATCAGTGTCACAATTCCTCTGATGTAGCTGCAGATTGGGATGGGCTGGGATGAAATCGTGTGCTGCAACATGCTTCAGGCATGGGACAACATGGTGTCTGTGAGACTGCAGTAGAAGGTATCAATCAACCATTCAGTTCTAGCAGAACCAGAGGACAGGTTATCCTGTTTCCCATCATCTAATAAATACCTGTTCAGGGAGAAAACAAAGCCATCTACTTTTCAGTAGGTACGTCACTGTTGTAAGCTGAACCCCAAGGCATCCATTCTGTAGGGGCATTGTATCAAGGGAGTATAGATAAATAGATAAATGTTAATGCGTAAATGTTCCCAAAGAATTAGATAGGTGTGGAAAATAAGCTGTGAGGAGACTTTTTTCTGTCTGTCCCCAAGAAGAATCAGACAGTACTTTCTGCAGTGTCTTAACTCGAAGTGCTCTTCTGTTCAGTAACATGGTCCTACACTTCAGAGGCTTTTCCCCATCCATCCATCCATCCATCCATCCATCCATCCATCCATCCATCCATCCATCCTTCCTTCCATCCATCCATCCATCCATCCATCCATCCATCCATCCATCCATCCATCCACACATCCACACATCCGCCTGTCCTTCCTTCCTTCCTTCCTTCCTTCCTTCCTTCCTTCCTTCCTTCCTTCCTTCCTTCCTTCCTTCCTTCCTTCCTTCCTTCCTTCCTTCCTTCCTTCCTTCCTTCCTTCCATCCATCCATCCATCCACCAGTTCATCCTGAATGCTTCCTTGTGTACATCTCACCCCCAACCCTGGGTCCTGAAATTTATATTCTGATGTGTTACAGAGATCTTAACATTGGAGATCTCCATTGGAGCTGTATTTAGACACAGAGCACTGAGAAGTCCAAAGTGGAGTCTTCAAAGTTATGAGGTTAAAAGAATGATGCATTTTGCATTGCTCACATTTGCCTCATACTAGGAACTGTAAGGTCATGATTTCCTACTTTTTCTTCACAGCCATGATATTTAGGAATATATGTTTTTAAATTGAAAATTTGCTTTCTCAGTTAATAGCATGATTCCAGGAGCTGAAGCTGAAAGTGAAATCCACTGTGGGACAGAAAGAATCCAGCATCAGCAATGGCATGCACGTGCCTGGGAATTCCCAGTGCTCACACATTTATAGGACCAGAGCTGTAACCAAAAGTTCTGACCACGAACCCAACCCTGCTCTCACTGGGAGTTCAGCATTTCACCTCCTAACCCAGATATTTCAGCTGGAACGTCTCATTTCTAAAGGAATGAAGCAACTGGGCATGTCTGTGGCCTGAGCTGCCTTTCAACTATCAGCTGAAACTGGGGGAAGACCTTCTTAGATAAATAATACATGGAATATGGTCTCATCCACAGCCAGCTCCCGCTGAAACCACGTTCCTTCTATAGCTGGTCTGTAATTCAAGGAAGGTTGAAGCTGACTCATCTCACAGACCTTTGATGAAGTTTAAAGCTTCTGGGCATCTCCAGATCCCTGATTCCTCCCACACTGATGTACACACAGATAGAGGCAGTTAGATTGGATAGGAGCAGAGGGCAGGATCAGCAGCAGGGTCAGCCCCAGTTGCTCTGACTTCATCCAGTCTGGCCTTGATGCCTTTGAGTGGGTGATATCAGGAGAAATCAGGGCCACACCACCAAGGGGCTCACAGGAAGGCAGTGACAGAGCCATGGATGTCACGTCTTGATCCCCTCTTGGCAAGCACAGAGGTTGTAGTTCCAAGTTTTCCTCCATAAACCAGAGGATACAGTTGTTTGCATCTTTCTGATGATGCAAGCCAAAGGTTTCACTTAATCATGTGGGTTCAGGAGCTGTGGATTTACAAAGAACACACCTGATTAAAATGAAAAGCACGAGCTAAAGCTCTGGGCTTACCCCTGCGGCTTCCTGCCTTCCTTGATTTTATGTCAACCTCATTTAGTCTCTGAGGGGGCAACGATGGCTCCAGCTGGACGCAAACTTTGTTATTAGGTGATTTTTTTATTTGTCTTGCTAACGATCCAAGAAATATCAGCAAGGAGAATGAAGTCATGCTTTGCCTGCCAGCGCTCCCCAGGACAGATCTGCAGCAATCATCAGCAGGGGCTGTTGCACTGAGCATGATTTTCCCAGGTCGAACCCATGGTGTGGGTCCCACCAGCTGTGTGTGTGATGCCAGCAAAGTTTTGGCTGCAGGCAAGCAGCGCAGCATGCATGCCCTGCAGGCGGTGCAAAGGAACTGGGTGCAAAGCCCAGCTCCTCCCAAAGCTCTGCAATGTGCCCATTCCCAGTGGCATCCTCCATCCCCACACCTTGCCTGCCAGCCCCATGACTGACCCCTTACAGGCTCTCTCCTCCACCACCCTTCCCCTCCCTCCTCTTTTCCACTCTGCACACAGCACTCTCCTCCTGTTGTCATAACAACCAGCATCAGCCCCTGACAGCCCCTCCAGCACAACAACCTCCTTGTGAACCCTCCAAGCAGAGGAGTAGGGGCTGCTTCCTCCCAGCCACATTTTCCAGCTCTCAGGGTCAGGCACACACATGTAACGAGCTGTCTCCTGGCTGATCTCTGCAGCGCAGTTTTGCCTTTTGCACTAAGCTGCTCTGCTCCTACAGCATCCTTTCCTCTGTCTATCTAAGCCTCAATAAGTGAACGTGGGATGTCCAAGGTATCAAAAGCAGCCTTCCTTCAGGCAGCCTGTGGCCAGTAAGTGGTGGAAGCCACTCAAGGGGATGTTGCTGTACCCAGAGGTGTGTGGGACATAGAACGCTGAGATAAAGCACCAAAGCTGTGAGGCTTATGTGCTCCTTATTCATTCTTCATAAGCTTTGTGTGAGCTGCATTCAGTCCAGAAGTTTCATTTCTGGACCAGAGCCAGCGCTGTCAGCCCCTCTTTCTCTGCTCTATTCAAGCTGCTCAGGGGACCGTTCACAACTCTTTGCACTGATGCTAGCATAGAGAATCAGAACCAAGACAAAAGCCAAATCAAAACCTCACTGGCTTGGCTGGTGCTGCTGTGGACACGTGTCTGTGTCCACCTCCATCCCATCTCTGCTGCTGTTCCTGTCCTCAGGTCGTTTCCTAGTGTTTCTCCTTCCACAATGACAGCTCCCTTTTGTGTAGCTTTGTGTAAAAAATGCAGAACATCTGAACAGAGGTCAGTAGTTTGTTGGTTGAAGCCAACCCCTCTCTACACAAAGTTGTGAACTCTTCCACTGATTGATGCTGACCCACATCTACCAACATGGTGCTGCAAAATCCAGCGCCTTGAGTGGTACTCCACCTCCTTCAGCCACGAGATGTCAAGGACCAGGCTCCTGAAAGTGCTAGTATGTAATGCATGGAAAGGTCCAGTTATAACAGGAATTAATGGTTTAGTAATACGTGGTTTAGTGGGCATAGTGGTGTTGGGTCAATTGTTGGACCTGGTGATCTTGGAGGTCTTATCCAAACTTCTATGATTCTAATATTTTTTAGGTTCTCACGTGAAGCTTCTGAGCTGTGGGGAAGCTGAATCTCAGAAGTAGGGAAGAACTTTACTGCAGAGTTTTGGTATTTTGGAAAAACTGAAGAAATTTTAGGCTCCCATAGAGAAGCGCTGATTTCTAGAGCTTTGTCCCACCCTCCACACAGCGATGGGAAACTGCGTCTCACATTTTGAATCCACATTTGGCTTCACAGGGGAGGAAAAGTCTGGTTTCTGTGTCTTGAAAACAAAAGGAGAAGGAATTTCTTGGGATATCTGATGCATTGGAGCCACTGGAGATTCATGTAAACCGAAGCGGTTCCAGGCATGGGAGATTAGCAGGGGTTAGTGCTGCGTTCTGCAGGCAGCTCTCTGCCATTAAAGACTCTCTTTTTAAGAATTGGAAAAACTTTTCCTTTTTCTTTTCTTAAGGAAAAATTATTCCTCTGTTGAGTTGCCTAAGCACACATGGAGGGGCTGGCAGCACATCTGGAACAAACGTCACCTGCCTGAGGCCATCTGCCAGCACTCCTTGCTTTCTGCTGCCATTAAGGACAATACAAAGTGTTATTTGGGCCATAAAGGATTGATCCTCCCCAGGCCATGACTCTCACACCTTTCCCTGAGCCCGCTGGGGCTCTTTGGATGCACCGGGCTGAAAGTGGTGGATCCAAACCTACTGTACCTCGCACAGCCTTGGAGCAGGGAGTGCTGGGCACGAGGGATGCAGAGAGCAACACAGAGAGCTCAGCTGCCAACACTCAGCACCCAGAACTCAGCACATAGCGCCCAGACCTCGCTCAGCCCTTCCAGCATGGGAGAATCCCTGGGGAGTTGTCACCCAGTGCTGTGCAGGTCTGATGTTCGGACATGGAGCAGCTGGTTCCTCTGACTGATGCAGTCCCAGCTGCACGGTCACAGCTAGAAATCAGATAGAGTTCACCATCCTTGACCTATTTTGCAAAGCCTCCCCCTGCTTCAGTCTCTGAACTTGTCTGCAGCCGTCCATCAAAGGCTGAACACAGTGCAGGAGGTGACAGGGTGAAGCTGCACGGTGGGAAGGGTTTGCTGGAGCAGAAAGGGAACGGATGGGCTGAAGGCAGCCTGCTTCCTTGGGAGGACAATTAGCAGGGGGAAATCAAGGCTTTTCTCCTTTTTTACCTTTTTCTATTTTTTCCCCCTCCTTCTTTCTCTCTCTCTCTCTCTTTTTTTTTTTAATGGCCACGCTCATTTCAAGAGCAGCACTGGAGTCTCAGCCCTGCACAGAGCCTCCCTTCACCCCCCTGCTGGAGCTGAGGCAGGGGTGGCTGCATCGCATCCTCAGCACTTTTAACTTGGTGACGACGCAGTAAGGAGGTGGCAAAAGGACGTCCAGGATTGGGGGCACCACTTAAAAACCCCAACCCAGCGCTGCGTTCCATTGCTTTGAGCTGGATCCAGCCCTTGCATCACTGCTGCAGGGAAATTTCCAACCCTGTGATTCTCTGACATGTCAGCAGTGCCTGCGTGGCATTTTGGATGGGGCACCACTCAGTGCAGCAGGGATGGGGGTTTGCAATTTAATCGGGCGTCCGAATTTGCTTCTGTCATCTTCCAACCCAAGTCTCAGACTGTGATAAAGAAGATGGAAATGAAAGACTGCCAGCCATGCAAACAGGAATATGTTGGGATTTAAAAATTTATTCCAACATGCTATTTTTTTAAAAATATGCTCAGACTGAGCAGACAATCTGAGCTGTAGTAAAGGCAATATTATACTTGTAAAAACTTCTCATTCACAGTACAGATGTCATTTACAATAGGAGTCACAAACATCAAATACTGAGTATTTTTTCTTCTTCTTTTTATCTTTTTTTTGTTGCTTTTTTTGTTTGTTTTTTTTTTGTTTTTCTTGTCTTTTTTTTTTTCTTTTTCATACATCAGACTGTGCTTTTACCTGCATTTTGTTGGTTTTTTTTTTTGTTTTTGTTTTTTTTTTTTTGCACTGATATAACCATACAGACGTTGCAAGATGCAAGTGTAGAAACTGGAGTTAAAATAAACTTACAGGCAAAACTACCAAATTACATTGTACGCTGTACATATTTACAGTACCTTTTTGGAATGTATTGCCATTTTAAGAACATATAGAAACTTTCTACAGACTATTCCACTTACAGAATACATACACCTTTTAGAAAAAAAGGCAAATATTTATCTTACATGAGACCATGTATATTAAATTTGAGTACACATTATTATTATTATTATTATTATTATTATTTTTACATTACATTTACTAAAGTGATCGTAAGTGCCATCATATCTCAGTAATGAAAACAGATTGGTCTTTATGCCATCAGGACTGATTTATTTTTAATTTTTTTTTCTTTTTTTTTCTGTAAATAATTTACAATATGGTTTTATTTGTAAATACTGTGCAACAGATGGAAATACGGGGGGGAAAGAAAGAAAAAAAGAGAAGCACATAATGAACCCACGTAACCAGGGATACTCCAAGAACACAGAATGGGGCTAGATCAAATTCTTTAGGATTTAGCATGGAATAACTGTAATGATTTCCACGCCATCAAGTATATTGCTTGTTCAGGTGTTGTTTTTGTGGGCTGGAAACAAAAGCCAGGTAGAAGTGAGTGCTGGCTTCAGGCAAACCCAACCGATGGAGCCCAATGAACACAGAGATGGGGACAGAAGGTGCATTTGTCACCACCAGCAGTGAGACTTCATGGACACCCTTAAGAAGAAAGTGTGGAAATGCTTTCCCCAGCCTTGCACCATAAAGTCATGGCCACACCATCACAAACAAAAGGGTTTCTTGCTGCAGTCCCTGGATGCCCAGCCAACAACTTGTGTGTAATCAGAGGTGGCAGAGAGCTGCCTCCAAAGATGGGGCCATTGGGGGAGGGGGGAAGTCCTGCAAATCACTCTGACCTTGACAGAAGCAGTGGAACTCAGGCTGAACTCCAAGCAAAAGTGTGACGGGAATTTGTGGAGTGCTTCAGCACAAGCCCATGTAGGAGTGCTCTGTTGACTCTAGATACTCAACAAAATGGCCTCAAGAAATTACTTAAGGCTATGGGACAAAATCTTCTTGCAAAATCATTTTTTGGATGTGAGATCAACTGCTTGCCATTGAGCAACACACTCAGGGCCACGGGGACAGCTGGCTGTGCACTAAGGAGCTCTGTCAGATGGAAAGCAGAGGGCTTATTTCCACCTGCTGATGAAAAACAAGGATTGAGCTTTGGTTTTTCATTTGCCTACTTGCGTGACTAATACATTCTCTTAGAAATAGTGCTGCTCCCTGCCTCTGCAAAGTGCCTGCACAGAAACCAACTCACCCATCGGAAAGCAAATCTGAATTTCTCAGATCACTTTGCAGACAGAGTGGACACCCAGAGAGAGGTGAAAAACTGTGGTGTGCAAAAAGCTTTCACCCAGCAAGAAGCCAGCGGTAGGAAACAGCCAGCAGGGACAGCAGGTGCTCCAGGTAGGAAATAGCAGGAACGGGGGGCTCCAGACCTGCAATAAGGTGCAGTGCAGTGCCAACACACATGGGTGAGAGCACTGGGGGCACCCAGAGCGCTCAGAGTCCCCCCATTGTGATGGGGCAGCTCTGGGATGCTGCCCTGCCCACAGGCGGAGATGCTGGTGCCCTTCCCGCAGAGCTCTGAGCTGTCAGCGGGATTAGTAGCCCTTAAATATCAATTTTTTTAATTTATTATTATTATTATTATTATTATTATTCTTTTTGCCTAGGATAGGCCATATTGCGCCTGTTAGGTATCGCGTGAAGCACCATGTCACCCCAGCCACAGCCTCCCCATCGTGCCCGCTGGGCAGCAGGACCAGGCTGAGATTGTTCACCTTGCCCCTGAGTTTTTGGCTGTCCCCACATGCACCCGCTCTGTGGCTGCAGGGCACAACCCATGGAGCATCGCTGCTGCACAGCCCCTGCACCTCCTCACCCTGGTTTTGAGCCAAAGGCAGCTGGGATGCAGAACTCATCTGGAGCTTCTGGAAAAGCTTTAAAAAAGTTATCATCATGAAAAAAAATAATACAACAACAACAACAACAACAATGCGCTGAGGGGTTTCTGGATTTTGTTAGGTTTTGTTCTGTTTTTCTTTTTCTTCTGTTCAGAATGACGGAAGGAAGAAAAAAACCCACAGCCGTGCCAAGTGCCAACAGGTCAAGGATTAAAATACAATTACAGAAAGCTGAGCAAATTTGATCTAGCCCAAAGCTCATGTCAAATGCACCAAACGAAACCAGGATGCCAAGTGCACAACTGCTGCATTGTTTTTCTTTATGTACAGTTGCTATATATATATATATATGTATGTATATATATATTTTAAAAAAATTAAATACAAAAAGCTACCTTGGAATAATGTTAAGAGTGTGACAAGGCAGAAAAAGGTGGCAAAAGCCAGGAAATCTGAACCCAGTGCTGAATTTGGGGTAGGGTTAGGGTCAGGGTTAGGGTCATGGATGCAGAGAGGGGAATCATCACACTTCAGTGTTGTTCTAATGGGCGGGAGGGATTGAAGCTGGTGCCTAAAGTTCCATTGAGCAGAGGCACTGGGCTGAAATGGGTTTGTAGCCTTGGCCTCTGCCATGGAACTTGAGTGAGTATGGAAGGATCAGGCTTGGAGCCAAGCAGATGGAAGGGGAACTCAATAAAAGTGCTGATTAGGGTAGACATGGGTTCTTTCCAGACATTGTTTTGGTCAGTGTCACAGCCTTAATGCTATTTCCATGATATCTTCTTTTGTACTTAACTCCCTTTACAAGAAAAGCGAAAAATAAAAATTAAAATTAAAAAAAAAAAAAAAAGTCACAGATCATTAAAAAAATCTATAATATTTGCCCGTGAAACGGGAACAGTTCATAGCTCATCAAGTCTGGCAAGGAAATATGTTCTCATTCATTTTTTTTCTCTTATTTCTTTTTTTTTATTATTTTTTTAAATTTTTTTAAAAAGTGTATTACGTACCCGATAAACTGGAACAGCTCTGAAAGAAGATAGAACTGAACCACTGGTTAAATATTTATATCATCTTCTCTTTCTCTCTCTCTCTTTTTTTTTTTTTTTTTTCTTGTTGCTGTCAAAATTTAAAAAAAAAAAAAAAAAAAAAAAAAAAAAAAGGGGGGGGTCTGTACAGATTTCATAGATCAGAAAACCTTCTGATAACCCTCTGCTGTCCACCGGGCAGCCACATACCCAACGGCCATGGTTCAAAGCACAAAGGACGGAGCAACTCCGTCGATCTCTGTATTTGGTATCTGAGGGCAGCGGGGCCAATGCTCTGAAACGGGAGCTCAGAGGGGAAAGTCTGCTCTTGGAAAAGTCACCGTGCGTGCAGAACACGCTGACTGCAAAGCACTCAGCGCTGTAACTTTTCCTTCCAAAACACCCAAAAGGGCCCGTCTGCTCAATGAGGGCGACACGGCCATGTTCTGCTGAAATAAATAAATACAAAGAAAACACAGCACTGAGTCACCGAGCAGAGCACAGACTCCTCCAGGGAGCTTGAGGGATCTAAAGCTCAAGGAGCAAACCCACGGGATGGGACGGAGCAGCTCAACCACCACCTAAAAACCAGGGAGGAGAAATGGCAGCGGGGTGAGAGCCTCCCTTAGAGGCAGGGGTTGAAGGGCTCCAGGACCATGGACAGGGCTCCGGGCCCGGCGCGGCGATGGGGACGGAGGGACGAAGCCCAGCACTGGGCTCCACGCCATACATTCCTACCTTCTTGCAGGTAAATCTTTGAAGAAGAATTTATATCTTTTCGTGTGTTCCTTTTTTTTTCTTTTCTTTTTTTTTTTTTTTTTCTTTCTTTTTTTTTTTTTTTGAATTAAAAAAAAAAAAGTGCTTTGATGTTCTGCAGGAGGGAGAGATGTTCCCGATGAGCTTTCCTCTCGGAGCGACAATTTCTCTCGCTGCGAACAGCCTCCCCCTCCTTGAGGAAGTGCTAGCTTCATTTACAAGTTCAGGGTAAACACGTTTCTCAAATGTAAAGCAGTCTCAAGTGTTTAAAGCACAACCATAGGCAATCAGAGGGATGCAAGGAAAAAAAACCAACAAGCACTTTGCGAGAATTAAATAAAGCATGTAATAAATACGAATCATAAACTTCTGTACACAGGAGTGAGGGTTTGGTTTTCTTTTTAATCATTGAATCAATATTTAAAAAAAAAAAGTTTTTCTTTTCTTTTTGTTTTTGTTTTCAGTGCATCTTCTTCCTCTTAAAATGCTTAACCCTTTCCCTTCTGCATCTCTCAGGCCCATAAGAACGCACACCTCAATGGCAAAAAAGACAAGGTCTAACAAACCCCTTTCCAAAAAACTCTAAAAAAATATTCACAGCCTCAAACATTTTTGTACATTTCAAGCAACAAAAGGTATAGAAAAAGGCACAAGTAACTGCATACATGTGGAGATAATACCAGACCGGGACAAAGAAAACCAGGAAACTTCCATGGGTTTGGTCATTCACTAGAGTGCTTCGTACAGCGATGATTATACTAAAGGAAATAGTGTTGAAAATGTCTGTTGATTTTACATAGGAAGCCTAAAGGTGGAACAGATGGCGGGGGCTTAAGCACTGCCCGTGCTGTCGTCCGCCTCTGTCTGAGCGTGACCTACGCCTGCGGGCTCTGCGTGGGGACTCCTGGGGGCTCTGTGGGGCTCTCCGGAGGGCTGCGGGCTGCGGGGCGGCGGTGGAGATGGGAGCTCGGAGGTGAAAGTGCAGTGTGGTGATTCCAAAGGGCTGCTCGAGCTGCCACATTGCTTCTCGCCCGGGTTAGTCAAGGGGTCGTCCCCGCTCGTCGAAGGCTTTGGAGAGGGCTGGCGGGTGGTGCTGGGGTTGGCTGGGGATGCCGAGCGGCCTGGTTGTTCAGCAGGGCTGGGCTCAGCAAACACTTTTACCCTGTATTCCTCCGGGTCTGGCTTTTGCTTAAGCTCACTAGTCCTCATTTTCTCCTCCAAGCACTCGCTGCTTGTAGGCTCTGGGAACAGCGCGTATTTGGAAACTTTTGCCACCGGGGAAACTGATGCAGATGAAGGTTCCCGTGGCACCCATGGCTCCTCAAAGCTACTGCCACCAGGTGAAAAGTGTCCCCCTGGCAGGGACATTATGGAGCTGGGCACCAGGCTGGGATGGGCGCTTGGCCTGGCCTGGACCATCTGGATGCCCCCAATGGGAATCATGGGGTACGGGGTCCTTGAGAGCTGCTGCGAGTGCAGTGGGAGGTGGCTGAAGACATTCTCTTCTCCTCGGCTGTGGGCGTGAATTTCGTGAGGTGCCTGCAAAGGTCTGAAGCAGATGGGCTGCATGGTGCCGGGTGAGCGTGGTGGGCTCCTGGGTTCTATCTTCTGCACCAAATGGGGAAGAAGAAACGGCCGAATCAGAGCAACGCATAAGGTACGGCACTAGCATCATTAATGCTCAGTGTAAGGATTGATTCTGTGCACATTTTATTCTAATTTGGTGAGAGATCAATCAATCTAGGATGGCTTGGGCTCCCAAACCCTTAAGGTATAGGAGCAAGACAACCCATAGTGTTTGCCTTCTGGGTACAAGCGGGCACACAGCCTGTTGGAGCACATGCCCAGGAGTTCAGTCATTATCAGTCACCTCCAAAATCCCATCAGAAGATGTTAACACTCCTTGCATCCTTGCATTCTATCATGGATTACCTCAGTGCCCAAACCACTGTTACCCATTTTTCATGTTTTTCCTTAAAACAGTGTTACATCCTCACAGCTGCTAAATGCAAGGATATTTTGCACTGAGAGCATTAACTCTGGTCTGGCACAAAGCATTCCCATCAAAGGTCCCCACCACCACCCTCATGGTGTGGTCTGCAGAAATCAAGGTTAGCACCCTACCAATTTACCTTTTCCTTTTTCTCCAACCGGTGCTTCACATAGTTTCCTAATGTACATCATGGAGAGATATGTGGCTAAACAGAAATGGATTAATTAGTGATGAGGTTATAACTAAACCCCTAAACAGAGCTCCCAGAAAGAGGAAGCAACAGAAAATGAAATAAATTTTCTGTAAAGATGGGGTTATGAGATTTAAGGATACACTGGAGGAATCCTTTGTGGAGCTATGGAAAACTGCCTGACCTGCAAGCTGGATCTCTGTGATAAGGCAGCAGAGGAAGGCAGCAAAAGAGAAAGGAAGAAAACAAGAGCCACAGAAGGTGGAAGCAATGAGTTAGTCAGCATTTACCAGCCCCAATGCTTACTCAATGACACTTATCCACACAAAGTTTTGGCAGAACTGCTGTAGGGATGCTGGGAAACCCCAAGTAAATCCCTCTGGTGCAACAGCAAACAAGGGGAGAGATGAGCTGTAGCAGGAGCCTTTGGGAAGAGGCACAGCCACAGTGAGACCCAATGCACAGATCTGCACAAAAGCCTTATGCCCCAGCTAAGATCATTTTTACATTTTTAAATGACGAATACCATTCCCACAAAGGACACTAGTTTGGAGCACAGGGGGACTGATGGGGATCTGATGAACCCAGCTCTGAAAGAAGCAGAACAATGAGCAGAAAGGTAAGTTAGAGTAAGTAAAAAGGTGAGATTGGGCAGGTAAGCAGGAATAGGTGCTACTGCCTCCTTTGGGCACCTAGGGAGCTTAGAGGACACCGGTGAGTAGTTTTCCTAGCAGATGTTTCAGAGCAAAAGGAATGTGGTTTTCACAGCCCTGAGGTTCACCCCAAAAGGCAGTTGAGAACTAAGGAAATAGCGTTCAAGTGGGCAAAAATTTGGGCCTAAAATAACTGATGGTCTCTGGGAAAGTAAGGCAAACACTCATAGAGGGAAACAGAAGGGAGGCAGCACCAAGAGATGATCCACTGTTCTGGACATGATAGAAAGGCAAATGGTGCAACGGGGCTTTTTTGGGGAACACCTGAGTCATCATCTTTGTGATGAGTCCTCCAGGGCAGGATCTCATGTTCATCAGCACAAATTACGGGAGAGCCAGGCACCTCAGCAGGAATGGGAGATCTCTCAGCGCTCCACAAGACCCAATGTCTAATTTGCCTGTAGCAGTGGGAGTAACAGGCAATTTTCTCTTACCCATAGGATGTGACATGTCCAACAGAGAGATTAAATGATATTCTGGATGCAGTGGGAAGAACCTCTCTCTGCTGGAGAGGTGAGATAGAACCAGAGATGTCCAAACCAACATTCCTCAGCAGTTCATCTAACAGTGGGCTGCATGCCTATGTAGCCCAGGAGAAAGCATCAAGGTGTGAGAGACCCTTGGCTAGCCCAAATCTGGTTCAGGACACTGACAATAGCAAAATGAGTAGAGTTTCACTTTAAATGGTGAAATCTAAGAAATGGGTCTGAAACTCCCAAGAAAAAGATCTCTTTAAAACTTTGACAAGTTTTATTAAGTGCACATCCTTAGTGCTTGTGTCAGCAGGAAGAGCAAGAATGGGTTGGTCAGGGTGAGCTGCTTTGAGTTGAAGAGGAGACAACTTCGTTTCCCCTCAGCTGAGATGGGCAGGCCAACAGGTGCAAACCCTTTGTGCTCGCTCTCACTTTTCCCTGTGTTTACATTTACAGTCACTTTGCACTTCTGCATTGCAACACTCAATTAAAATCACACCACAGCACGTACGAAGGGGAAAGAGGGGGCTTGGACTTACCAGCTTGGATTCATAGAGCTGTACATTTTTGCCAAAGAACCTGTGAGGTAGAGGCATTGAAGATAATACTCCATGCTGGGCTTGATATGAGCTTTGAATTTTGTCATCTGCTGCTGATCTGCTCGTCCCAGGCGCGTCCTCCTTGCCAGGGGATGAGTACCTGGGTGCCTCAGAGCAGCTCGGGGCCAAGGTTTTCTTCAGCGATAAATACCTGCCCGATGGCATCTCTCTGCTGGGAGATGAGGCCTCTCCCTCCGGAGGAAGGTACGCTCTAGAGGACAGCTCTCTCCTGGGGGACAGATGCCTGCTGGGCGACAGCTCGAGCCTCGGCGACACGCACCGCAGGGGGGATGCCTCCCTCCTGGGAGAGACACGTGGACATGGGGACAGCCCCCTCCCTGGGGACAGGCACCTCAGAGGAGACATTTCCCCGGTGGGTGAAAACCGTTTGGGTGAAGTTTCGTTTTTGGTTAACAGGTGCTTTCTCGCTAGCATTGGTCTGCTGCTGCCGCCAGCTCTGCTGGAGTCCTGGCTCGGAGACCACCTTTTCCTTGGGGAGGTGTCTTTTGAGGCTGACAGTTCCATGGCTAGGGACATGGGTGGCCTGGTGACAGACTCTCTTTCAGCGGAAGCCAATTGTTCGGTGGAAGTCAGAGCCGGTCTGTGGAGACTCAGGGTGCTGTGGCACACGGCGATGTCGCTGCTGTCTGCTGACCACCTGGTTTCCAGCCCGCAGGAGGAGCCCTGCTGGCCTTCACTGACTTTTTGGCTGCTGGAAGCAGTTTCTTGGGCTAAGGACGATGCTGCTTCTGTGCTTTCCTCTTGAGAAGCTGGAGAGCCACCTGAAGAGTGCATCAGTGGGGCGGGGTGTTTGGCTTCCGGCAGCTTTAAAGGTGGTTCATCTTGGCTCTCCTCTTCCTCCTCGTCTTCATCATCTTCATTGTCATCATCGTCGTCAGATTCCTCTAGGTCTGAAAACTGGTGTTCCTCAATAGGCTCGGATCCCTCCCGCCCCTCAGAGTCCTGGAATAGGTCTTCACTGGTTCCTGCAAGACAGACAAACACGAAACAAGAAGTGTAAGACAAACAGAGGTGGGTTTGTGCTAAACCTGCTCCAAAGAACTCATGGGAAAAAAGGAAAGAAGACCCAGTTATTTCCTTGATTAATCGCCTTGTACTTCAGCCTTGTCCTCCGCTCCAGCTCTCCCCCTGGTGGTTTCATTGTCTTCAACCCATGAATCCCACCATTAAGATCCCATTACTGCTCTGCTCAAATTTTATGCCCAACCATTTCTGTGCCAGCACTCTGCCATCAGCCCCTACTACTGCTGTACACCATCACACAGCCTCTGCTCCTTCAGGAACACAGAGAAAGGTCTTTACTAGACATGGATATCAGCAGCACCATCATCCTTTGATGTGCTTTTTACCACTGTTTGTTGCAGTGGTGCCCATATAACATTCACAGCTACCAAAACACAATCTGCCAATATGTCAGGTCTGTCCTGTCTAAATTATGTAACATTTAAGTATTAGCAAGACAGGGCTTTAATTAAAAAAGAAAGAATCTCAGTGGTTTTTCCCTTATTTTGATCAAATCTATCTGGGATGCTTTGGTAATAAGAGATCGTAAACCACGGAATATCTAAGAAAGCAAATTGTGAAGAATTTAAAATACAGTATCCCATAGAGTATCCCATAGCCCACAGAGTAGCTCTCTTCTGCTCAAAGAGCCAGCAGACGCTTTATGAGGTCAGTAGCAAGCTGCTGGCTCATCCTCTGCTCTGCACTGAGAAAACCTGCATTTCCCACGCCAGATGTGCAGCAGGGCTGGATAAACAAAAACTCAGCCTGCAGAGGTCCGTTGGGAACAGCCACTGGATGTCACTATAGCTCAACAAAGTGGCACTGACAGAGACTTTCCACCAGTCCCCACTGCTCTGGAGGGGCCCATAAAACACCACTTCCTCAAAGCGTGCATTAGCCAGGCACCAAGGAGATGGGTGCTGTGCTGCTGAGGCACGCTTGCTCCCCAGCTGTGCAAGGGCAATGTTGCTTTGACACTTGTACTAACTGCAGCACTGCTGGCTTCTTCTCCCCCCCGCCCTGTTCAGCATAAGATGCTGCTCTTCTCCAAACTGAAGTTTTCCATGTAGGGCTGCCATCAGCAGGATGAGCCAAGGGGAGGCTCCAGGGATTCAGCGCAGAGCTGGACCACACCTGGTGGCTTGCAGGAGGAACGTGGCCACACAGGGAGAAGTCCCTCAGATCTGTGGATAAATGCCTAATTCAGCTTACTCTGAATAACAGGACCTTACTGGTAAATGCTCACGAAGTATTTGGCAACCCTCAGATATCAGTGGAACAAGACATGTATTTAGCAGCTCTCCACCAAGTATTGTGCAATGCTTGTATAATGATGGGCTTTGCTGGGCCCGGGATCCAGCACTGGGTTATGTGCAAACTCCCAGAGGAGCTGACTTCAGAACAAATATTATTCCAAAAAGACTCATTCTCCCGTGCATATTTCTTGCCTGGAAAGGGAAAGCAGCTCGGTACCAGAGCTATGAGCTATCACTGTCCTGGTCTGTGGGGTCGACATCCACATGCGTAGGGAAGGACAGAACAGCCCTAGCCCTGCTGCTGTCTCCTGTGTGGTCTCCTTGTTTTGGCCTCAGTCGCACAGACAGCAAGGTCAGAAGGACAGGGGGAGGGAAATGCAAAGCCAGCTCTGCACTGGGGTGTTGTTTGTATTTCCCACAGGGGGGAACAGCTCAGAGAGCCCCGGGGCATCCCAAAGGGACGGTGCTGCAGGATCCTCGCAGGCTCCACAGAGAGCTCAGACGTGGATTTCTGCAGCAGAAAAACATTCTGCTGAGCGGCTGGGGAGAGCAAGGGCACATCAGGAGAACACAGAGAGGGAAGAGAAAAACTGCCCCACTGATGGCACGTAGGACGCTGCACGTTGTTTCATTACATCTGCGTTACCCTCACGGTATTGCACAAGTCTGGTGCTGTCACACCAAGCCAAACCAATACAACAGTGAAGAATTATGCTCCAATCTCCTTTTATAGTCACACCCCCTTCTTTCCCCTGCCCCTTAAATAGAAAGAAAAACAATCAAGTGAAATACGGCTCAAGCTGAAAATAATCCAGGGAGCTGTAGGAACGGCTGCTCCCTCCCCGCATGCCCCCAGAGGGGAGCACAGCACTCTTCCTGGGCTGGGCTGTGGCACATTTTTACTTCTTTAATTAAACTCCTCAACAGCCGGCTCTGCTCTGAGCCCACATGGGAGGGCGATCTCCAACCCACCACACCGTGTTGCAGCTGCAATCTCCGATTCCTCCTTGCTGTTCTGTCATTTCTCTGCTCTTTTCTCATCCATCCATATACCTCCAATGATTACAGTACCAAATATGATTTTCTGGCCACCTTCTCAGCTGTTTTATTTGGGATTTGCTTGGCATTTATCAGCAAAGGGCTTCCCGAATATTTGAAATTTCAGCAAGGGTTTGGTGTTAAATTTAACCAGGTGAAAAAGATGGGAGGAGAGAACGGAAACACTCTGCTGACAACTGTGCCTTCTGCTTTCACCTTTATGCATTCCTCCCTGGCAGATGGTCCCCTTTACACAAACACAAGAGGTCTCCATCAATGGGAGGAAACGGGGACTGTATATTTTTTGTAATTCTAAAATTACACGGGTTTCTTGCATAATGCAATGAAGTCCAGACAGTGAAATGCATTCCAGCAAGCTGCCGTGCAGCCAACAGCAACAAGGCGAGGAGTCCTGGAGCTCATGGGCTCCCGTCCCTCCACAGGACATCTCCTCATTGGTATCCATGTGCCATTGGGGACCAATGATTTGATGATGGCCAAAAATCACATCCTCAAGCGGGTGGTTCCAGCCTTTCTGCTGAGCTCTCAGCTTTACATCCCTGTTCTACGAGAGAGGCCAAAGGCTGAGAGCAGCTCATCCTCCTCATCTGACCCTATTTGCCACTGTCCCTTGGTGAGCCTGAGGGGAATGGCTGAATGAAACAAGGAACAAAGCCTCCCCAAACTCGCACAGTAAGCTCTTACAGCTCTGTCCTCAGAAATTAAATAGGACTTGTGATCTGCAGGTTTTCAAAAGTCACACTCCATTGATTGATTCATTAGTTCTAATTGACTATAATGGAAAGGTTTAAAATAATAGCTGCTTTTCAGGCACAAGCAATCAACACTCAGAATTATAGAATCAGAGAGTCCTTAGAGTTGGAAGGGACCTTTAAAATCATCTAATCCAACTCCCCTGCAATGAACAAGGACATGCACAGCTCCATCAGGTTGCCCAGGGCCTGATGTAGCCTCCAGTGATGGGGCATCCCCTACATCTCTGGGCAACCTGTTCCAGTGCCTCACCACCACCCTCAGTGTAAAAGACTTGTTCATTTTTTCTGCACTTCAGGAAGTTCATTCTTCCTGCACCTCTTTTCTCTTCTCCCTGCCTGGATGCGAGAATAACTGAGAGAACTGGGAAGAGAACTTGGAGAAGAACAGGAGAATTGAGAAAGGGATTGGAACTAAATGATCTTTGAGGTCCCTTCCAACGCAAGCCATTCTATTATTCAATGAACTGGGAAAAGAACTGGGAGAAGAACTCACTGAGAGCAGCCCTGCAGAGAAGGGTCTGGGGGTCCTAGAGGACAAAAAGCTCTCCTTTAGGGCAGCTTCTTCGGAATCCTCAGTTAGGTTCCCTTTTGGCCATGTCTTCCTGCAGAAAAGCCACAGCTAAACACACTGTGTCTCAATCCAGCCAAAAGGCTGCTCCAAAGAATCAGGCCAAAGCCAAGAGCCCAGAAATTTCAGCAGGAAGAGAACCACCCCTTGAAGCATGGCAGCACACTGTTGGCTGCATGAATGAGATGGCTTTAAGAAGGTAAAGGGGGGCAAAGGAGATACAGAGGATGGGAAAGGCACTGTGGGAATCTCTGGAAATGCCAGTGAAAGTGTAGTGGGGCACTTTATTTCTCCCATGTCCTCATCCCATGGCCATCCAGGACTGCATCCAGTCTGAATCACAGAATGGTCCAGGTTGGAAGAGACCTCAAGGATTATGAATCTCCAACCCCTCTGCCACAAGCAGGGCCACCAACCTCCCCATTTAATACCAGACCAGGCTGCTCAGGGCCCCATCCAACCTGGATGAGACTCTAGGGTGCAGTGCTGCTATACCAGGAGCCCATGGGGGCTTGGGCTGGTGAAGCTGTGCTGTAGCAGCCCTGGATCCTGGTTGGCAAGCTGAGCATGCCACCCTGATGCCAATGCTTTAATAGTTTTTGGGAGGTACATAAATGGCCTGAACTAGGGTCATCGTAGGACCTGCAGCTTACTTTGGGAAATGGCCCCAAGACTGCTTAATTAACCAATGCGGGGACAAAGCACATGGGCCAACGCAGTTCCCACTGCAGGACCTCACTTAATGACTTTTAATTACCTACAGATCAGGAGGCGTGTGGCAGTGCCACATCCCAGGAACCAGCCCCTTTCCCAACAAAGCCTGGAATGGACTCGACCTCGGCAGGGGAGCAGGGCGATAAGCTCTGTTTGTTGTTCCTGCAGAGTTAACATTCCCTGGCTTCCAGCACTGTCTCCAGAACTCACTCAGCTGATGCTCACTTTATAAAAATAACCGTGGTGCTACGTGCCTTATGGAGCTCATGTTAACCCATTGTTGACCCCAGATCCCGGGGACTGAGGAACCTGAATGGTTTGGGGTGAGATGGGAGGGAAAGAATGGGAATAGCCTGACTCTTTGCACCTGACAGACCACAGCCTCCAATAATTGGGGTAAAATAGTTGTTTTTCTGGCTCAAGCAGACATATCAGATTTCCCCCATGTTCTTCTGGAGACCTTCCTCACCTTTCCCTCAATGCTTCTGAAGGAGGCAGAAGTCCTCGCTGCTGCCCAGTGTTGGCCAGCCTCCCCACAAGGCTACATTTTGGGGGCTGCACATCCCACTATAAAGCTGGGCAGAAATTACTAAATGAGAGAATCACGTGTGCTTTTCACGGCACAGCCAGGCTCCTGGGTTAGAGGCCCTTGGACAGACTTTGTGTTCTCTCAGAAGCAGATGAAAGAAATGAGCAGGTGAGACAGGGTAAAAGTATCTCATAAAGCATTCAGAATAATGCCACTAAATGTCAAAGCATCATGTTATTTTGGTTCTGCCAGCTTTTTATCTTCTGAGAAACGTCCAAGTCATTTTAGGGTGGCTCACCTTTATTCTACACACAGCGATGACCTGGCGATGAGGGAAGCAGCTGTCCCCACCCTGGTTTATTGATGCATGCAGTAGTGGGGCAGTGGAGCTGGATCATCCTGCTTCTGTCTGCACCTCCAGACACTGCCCAGGTTTGCTCCAATCAGCCAGAGTCCCCTGGGTCTGCACTGGCTATTTGGAGTGTTCTGGGGTCATCCAACCAGCCAGATGGGCAGGACCCTCAAAGATGTGGAACAGGGTTTAGTGGGCAGGGTGGTAATGAGTTGGACTAGATGATCTTAGTGATCTTTTCCAACCTTAATGATTCTATCATTCCAAGATGGATGAAAACGTCCTTCCCTGGAGCTCCTTTCCATATTGCAGAGGGGCATCTCCTTGGCAGGACCATCAGGGCAGCAGCACAAGCATCTGCTCACACTCAGCACTGCAGCTCCAGATCCTAATGAGGGGGTCAGGACTGATCTCTTAACCATCAGCCACAATGCCATGCTTGCAGCAGCACAAGGAGAGGTTACAGCCCCATGCAAAGCTGGAAGGAGCAAAACCACCCCATCTCTTGTGCTTGAACTACCCTTTCTCAGAGGCAAAAGTTATATATAAGGGACTGTAAAGGATTTTACCTTCTTCGGCTTCCAGATCCACCAGTGAAGATACCAACACGCCCATCTCCTGACATTTTTTGCTGTGGGCTTTTGACTTCATATGCTTAGTCAGATTCCCTGAAAGCAAGCAGAAAACACATTTTGGTCAACTTGCCTTTTTTAAACCTTTTTTTTTTTTTTTTTTTTTGCAAGCTCATCAGTAGCATATTAATAATTTGGCTCTGAACCAGATAAGGAGATTCTCTGACTATTCCCAGGCCACTATCCAGTGCAGATATCCCATGTTGCAAGACTAAACACCTGATAAGCCACCACAGATATGCACTGGTTTCAGGGGGGAAGAAAGGTCCTGGATTGCTGTCAGTGATGGTGCAACAGAGAACAATTGTAGGAAAGCAGGGACGAGGAAGACACTCCCCAGTGCAGCACAGTGGTAACACCTCTCACCCTGTCCCAGCTTTGGGACGTGTCTGGGGCAGAGCAGTGCTACCAAAATGAGCACTCCAGAAGCCAGCAATGGGGACAAAAAGCAGCCCACTCTGGAACGACCCTTGCCTGCCTCTGTCTGAACAGCTGGATACAACTGTAGATAAAAGTAATTAGGGGAGTCAGCTGGGAAATGCCACTTCCATCCTGAGGAGCAGTTTGTTGGGCTGGGGAGTGAGCCTTTGGTTGGCTTCTGGGCAGTTTGATCCATGCTAGTACTTACTCAAGGCTACGTGCATGAGAAGCTGTGTGGAGAGAAGCAATGCAGATGCACATCCCTACAACTGCACGGGATGGCTCTGGTGGGCTGCCACGCAGCAAAGCAGCAGTAAGGAAAAGCTCTCAGCTCCCAGAGCAGGAGCCACAGGTACTCTCAAATCCTGTGCACCAACTTTGGGCATCATGAGCAAGCCTGCTGAACACTAATGAGGCTGCCTGGGGCTGGGGGTGGGGAGAGCAGCCCATGCAAGGGGGGTATGGGATGTGGGATGCTCCCTGCTGCCCTGAGCTGGGATAACCCACAGGCACACGGCTGGGGAAAAGCTCTCTAATCCTAACTCCCAAACTGCAGGCAGGTTAATTAGACAGTTATTAACCCTACTTATCCACCAGGGAAGCACTGAACCTCCGTGGAAGGGGAAAATGAAGATAGATGGAAAGGAAAGAAAAAAAATGAAAGGTCGTCTCCTGCACTACACAGTAACCTGGTCCCAGAGCTGGGTGGGACATAGGGAAGCCTTTTACCAACCCCTCTTGTGCTGCTCAAGTGAGTATAAATAAGTAAGCTGCACCTGTGATGCCCTCACAGCTCAGAGGGGTGCCACAATCATCCACCTACCAAGCCCACTAATCACTTATTTTGCCTTTTTTATAGGAAATGGAATGGCTCCAACAGGAAAAGCCAAGAAGAGGGACAAAGGCTGACTCTATATCCTTGTATCTGGCACCCATCTAGGATGAGGATATGATTCTTGCTCCAAAAGGGTGTTTAATAATTTAGCTTCAGTAAGAGGGATTTATTATTTTAAAACTTCATGCCAACATACTCTTAGCCCCGCAGTGTGACGCTCAGGTGTGAGGATGAAGACGTGTTGGCTCGGAGCTTTTTCTCTGACTTGGACCAAGAGTTTTGTTGTGGGCCCAAAGCAACCCACAGGGACATAAGTGCATTCTCACGGATGCCTCTGGTTCCAGTGAATGGCCATTTTTTGTAAATGAAAAGCTGTTGTGCCAAGGAGTATCCAAGGAGTTCAAAATTTTGACCTCATGGAGCTGGAATTTAATTTTGGACCAAACGACCAAAAAGACAATCTGACTCAGCCTGCTGCAATCAGACCCTGCTACTGCCTGTCCATCACCACGCATTGCATCTCGCTGCCAAAAATGACCCATTTTTGCTCAGTGCTGCAGCAAAATATCTGACTGGTTGGCACATGTAGTAAATAAACCCCAGCAAGAGCTTGGTGGGAGCTGGGGGAGCTGGTCATGCTGTGCTACCCCAGGAACAGTGGGAAGCACGGCTGGGGGAGGCCCACCAAGCACATCTTCAGACATAAGCTTGTCAAGCTCATAAATCCACTGTGATACGTACATCTGGATTTGTCAGGGCAAAGCATGAGTTATTCAGGGGGATATAATGCTTTGAGCAAAACGACACTAAAAGAAGAAGAAAAAAAACCCACTAAAAATCCCTGTGCAGGTGAATGTGTGCCAAATCCCAAAGAGCAGCTCATTGCAAGTGTTGCTTTGTGTTCCCCTTCTACTACTTTCTACTCCGCTCTTCCCCTCTCTTTTCATTCTTGCTGGGTTATTATGGGCAATGCCCACACACCAATGGGAAGGGTGAGGGTGCAGAGCTGTCTATGGCAGCCCCTCAGGTGGGGGCATCTCCCTGCACAGAGTCCCACAACGTTGGGAAAGCTGCTTGCCTTCATGGGAAGGGAGGCTCGGGGGGTGGACTCCCATCTGAGCTCCGTTTGCATCATTTCACGGAAGCTAAAAGCTGGAAGCTGCTTTAAAGCAAGAAGCAAAGTTATCATCTTGGGAGCAATTTGGAGGAGGATAATATTTATCTTATCGGGGTTCTTCCAACAGTTTGTGTTTTAGGACCCTTTAATTAAATGTCCTTCAGCACATTTCCAGTAAAATCAACACTTTTGCCCAAGTGAGAGCTGGACATGGATCCTAAAAGGAAAGACTCAGCTAGTTGCTGCCTTGCTGAGTGCTGGTTCCTAACTCAAAACAAAATAATAATAATAACATTGCTTCCTTGGAAACAGCTGGAAACATATCTGAAGGAACAACGGGGAAACCAGCAGAGAGGGTTTAGGCTGCAGAACAGTCAAACCCAATCCTAAGCAAGTGGGTGATCCTTACTGAGGTTCAGATTTGAAATCTGTTGATTATATCAAAATAAATTTGGGAAACTGTGCAGATGGTGCCTCCCCCCACCCCGAGCACTGCTGCACTGGAGCAGCACAGGGATGGGCTCTCTCTTACGCCTGCATACAACTATGTGCTGCTGGCTGCTTGAGCTCTTCTGCTGTTGTGAGGTCTTATTCTGGACTTAAAGCAGCTTAAATGCTCGTGTTGTTTTGAGAAAGCTAAAACTGCGCTGTTCCAAAAGCAGCTTAGGAGGGCCTAGAAGTGATTTTCCATTAAAATTAAAAGAGGGAAATTAATTCTTCAGAACATCCATTATGATATTTTAAAGGTGGTGGAGTTAAAATAAAAATCAGGGGACGGAAGCATTAAGATTCGTGGAAAAAATTAACTTGTCCATATTGGACACACCGTGCTTTCTGTTTCTCCTATTAAATGTGAACAATTTAACAACAATAAATTCCAACAAATACCCAACAGCATGACCTTGGCATCCAAGGCAACTCTGTGACACTGATACTGCTTTCCAGGACTTGAGTTATTTTCATATCCTTCCTTCAAAATAGTATGGAAGGAGAGCAACGGCTATTCCATCACTGGCAACTCCCATTTTGCTGTGAGACATGTTCACACCCAGAGGATAAGCAACAGGCAGTGCTCCTCACCCCAGATAAACCAGATAAAGTAGGGTTTGCGTGCAACTTAAATAGTGCACAGGTCTCTGTATGGAGATGATTGCCCATAGAGGCTGTGAATGCCCCATCCTTGGAGGTGTTCAAGGCCAGGATGGATGGGGCCCTGGGCATCCTGGTCTGGTATTGATCCTTGGTGATCCTTGAGGTCCTTTTCAACCCAAGCCATTCTATGATTCTACAATTCTACGATTCTATGATGTCCCCCACTGAGGCTCTCAAAGAAGAAGGGCTTTAATTTGGATCACTTCTTGGGCAAAAGGTTCAAAATTCTTTTAAACGGTGTTGTTATCTTTTTATATCGACTTAAAAGATTAAAGGAGAGAATTGAGCATCCATCCTGTATGGATACAGGCTATGAAATGCCAGCCATCTTCTGGAGCATCAGCCTGTGCCAACTGATCTTCCAGAAGGGTCCCAAGGCTGGGCTTCAAAATGAAGAGAATTCGCACATTCTCCCAAGGAAGCTTAATAGCTGCTTAATATTTCACTTGAATTTGACTTTCAGCCTTCACTCCTTTTATTTCTATTATGTATTTTTTATTTTTTGCCCTTTTCTCAGTGTTTCTCCTCCTGCTTGGACCAATGGGTCCTTCTCTGTTCCCAGCGTCAGTGCGGGGATTCTTGGCAATGCGGCCGTGGCTCTGCCCTGCTTTAGCTGAGTTAATTCTTGTGGAGCCTTCTGCCAGTTGGACCTGCTCTGGAGTTTCCAGAGAAGCTTAGCAGAGCACCGAGTCTGCACAGCAGTAATAATAATAATAAACCGAGCAGCCATAACCCAGCCTTTAAGGGCTGAGGGGTAACGCATTCAATGCATTAGCACGTTCAATAACCCCAGTGCCTGTCATGTGCTGATTTAAGGAACTGAGAGCTAATTTATTAAGGGCTGTGGCTGAGGACACGAAGAAGTCTGGCGTCTGGGAGCTGGGAGTGGAGCAGACTGTCAAACGGGGATCTCCAGCCAACACTCCTTACATGAACGCAGAGCTCTCTGTCCGTTCTGACCTCTGCACAAAGACGTGGACACAGTCTGCTGCTCCACATGGTTTTTCCAGAAATTTTAAGAAATATCAAGCAATCCAGACGTGCAGCGAGTCTGAAAGCAAACAACGGCTGTGGGAGAGGACAGTGTGTGCACAGGGTGGGAAATTCAGCATTGCCCCAACCCTGGGTCACCCACGGAAGGGAAAGGGAAGGGACACAAGGCCAGGTAGAGGCTCTTTGTCATTCCCAATGGGAAAACTGCTGGACTGCACCTTCCCCTGGTAAGGAACAATGAAGAAGCAGCCTAATTGCTTTAAACAACCTCTCTGAGGCCACAGCATCAAACCTCATAGGAGAGCACTGCTACGGAGTGGAGTAGAGACACCTCATTAAAGAGGCATGTTGATATCTCATCCAGAAATGTAAAATCAAACCAAATTACAAACCAAATTTCCAAGGCTGCTATTTCCATCAACTGAGGGAACAGGAAAAAAAAAAATTATATATATATATATATATATATAATCTCATAGCATTGCTTTAAAATAATAATAATAATAATATATTTTAAAAAAAATAAAACAACATTTCCCTGCAGCTCTGTAACTCGGAGGAACAGCTCTGTTTGCAATGAAAGAGATGCACAAAAAGCAGACAAACAGCATAATTAGTGAACAGGGGGAAATACTGAAAGCTCACTGTTTTGCAAAAAGTTTTCCCAGCTCTTGGAACATAACTATGGAATTTCAAGGGAGAGAGGGGCACATTTTAACCAGATAAGGATCCTCATGAAAATTATAATAATTAAAAACTAAAAAAAAAAAACAACATTAAATTGCTTCCAGCCTAGATGAGAACTTCGAGCATTAGATCATGCTGGAGAGATCTACCACAGCCAAAATGAAGACAGTCCCATAGATATTCCCCTTGAGTTTACACTGAATGCTAAAATTAACCTTGGGAAGCTGATTTCTAAAAGAGCTTCAGCTCAGCTTATATTTCTGCAAGTGCAGTCCGGTAGCAAGAGCTCCAGCTTCTCCATTCTGCAATTAACTGTGGTTGCAAAACTGCCCACCAGGAAGGGGGATCCTAATGAATCAGGGCCCCAACCAACTTCTTCTAGACGTCTGCAAAATGAGCTGTGAAACCTCTAGTTCTGCAAACCAGACCTCTGTTTAAGGCACCATCACCAACTGCAACAATTCTGCAACTGGGCTTTAATTGATGATGTTATCAGCACACAGGGATGATTTTTTTTTTTCCTTGCTCTCCAATAAGAGTTTCAAAGGTCCTTATGTTCCCATCACCAAAGCAAACAGATTTTATACAAGTGCTGCAAAGTTATGTGCAGTATGAGCATGCCTGCAGGGCTCTGACTGTCAGCCTTCTCCCCCCCCCCAACAAGGAGCCATGTTCATGCAATTCCAAGTTACCACCATGCAACCATTTGTCCTAAAATCGCTCATCCCAGTAAATTCTGCCCCCCTCATGCATCCATATGCAAATGGATAGTTTTGCATTGAAATCCCAGAGCAAATTGATTTTGGAAGGAAGCATTCCCATGCTGCCTTCCCCAGTAAACTGAAGAAGGGAAATCTTTGGAGGCAAGCATCTATTTGCAGGTGTGCTTCAAGGCAGCAGAGATGGAGAGCAAAGCAGCAAGAGAGATGGTGGAAAGGATGGAGTCGTCACCCTGAACAAAGGCCTAACGGAAGCATGATGGAAAGCAAGGTGAAGTGATGGGAGAGGTTGAACAGATTCACCTCTCAAAGGAAAACCTCGGAACAAAGGAACCAAAGCAAGAGGGATAGAGAAAGAAAATGGATCAGAGAGAGCTCCAGGTGGGGAAGGAGAGGAAGAACCACGGCTTGGATCTGCTGCTTGTGTCTGACAAGAATTTGGCCTCAATCATGGTATCACTTCCCCATGCCCACATACGCTTGTTGATTTCCAACATGTTGTTACCCAGAAATCCCCCACAACTTAACCTCCAGCCCTGGGCACGGCCCCAGTGATTCACCCAGCGGCAGGATCACTTTTTTAGCACTGAGGCATAGACATGGCCACCAATGGCACTTCTGGGCCAGCAGTCATGACACAGCCTATGCAGCACCAAGGCCTCCTCCCATGTTTTGCTGTGCCTCTTTCTCGGGTAGCAGGGGGGGTTCTGGGATGCTATTCTTGAGAAATCAACTCTGCCAGCTCTGCAGTTTTCTGAGATTTGAAAGGATGGAGCTAGAGATGATGGGCATTTTGTACTTAGGTCGAGCTATGAGCGAGACACCAAACTCAGCATCTTTATTGCAAGACTCAATACAACCAAAGATGGAGAGCAGAACCGTGAAAGCCAGACTCTTGCTTTCTTTCTTTTTTTTTGCCAGACTCTTATGAGAGGTCAAAGGATTTGGGCCCTTCCGGAACTTTTGACAACTTTCCCCAAAGTCCATGGGAAAATACTTTCATTCTTTTCACATGCTATTATGCATGTTCCTGACATGTTCTACTTGCACAAGGTCTGAGGCAATGATGGAGGCTGCTTGCGAAGAACAGCTGGAGGCAGTGAGGCTGTGGGTCACTAATGACTAGATGACCTGGGATGGAGGTCTTTAGAGAAAAGGTCTGCTCATATGATATAGAAAATGCTGAAGTTGCATGCAACTGCCAAGGATGAAAATGTGCAGCGCAAATACCGATCTCGAGAGCACGAGCATACAAAGCCACCCAGTTCCAGACTCCAGGCGCTCGCCCAGGGACCCAGCAGCTCGTCCTCATTCTGGGGTGGTTTTGTTCACAAATCCCTGGCAGCAAAGCTGCGCTTTCAATTTTCTCCTTTAAAAAACACCAAGAGGATGGAGGAGACTCGGGACGCGCATCAGATTCAGGGCTGGTCCTGTTGGGTAATTCCAGCCCATTTTGGACTCCCTCATCCCCCTCCCTCTGCCTCATGGGGTTTTCCAGCCCCGGGAAGGCGTTCCCTTCCCTTTGCAAGCATCCCATGAAGTCAACACACTGAGTAGAGGAGCTAGGAGCTGACTGTCTCTTACCTTTGGTTTTAAAAGCAAAGTTACAGTACTTGCAGACATATGGCCTGACGTCTGTGTGCGTGCGAATGTGTTTCTTCAGCATGCTGGGTTTCTTGCAGCGAATTCCACACTCCTCACATACATACTTCCCTCTTCCACGGCCTCGCACATACACATACTCTTCGTTTGATTTGTACCTATGAGCAACAGGTGTCATGATAATAAAAAAAAAAAAAAAAAAAAAAAAAGAATATTCCCACCTCAAAAGTATTCACAACTTTCCTGGGTTAATTTAACATGTCATTGACACCACCGGTCTCATTTACCATTTGCTAGCTCTGGGTAATTAGGCTAAACACAAAATATCCTTTGTCCAGAGGACTTCTTCCTCTTCTGGAACGTGTTTCTAATGTCTTATGTCTTCCTCTGTACAGAGAAATAGCCCAAAGCCTGAGGTCAAGTCACAGGATCACCCAAATGTCCTGATCTTCCCCATCCTCAAATACAAAGCACTCATAACAGACTGAATAATACGTTGCAGTCCAACCCAGTGGCCTGAATCATCTCTCTCAGCTGTGCTGTGCTTTAAAATATGCACAGTGTCACTATCCTCTGCAATGAACTGAGGAACACATCCCAGATCGACCTCTTGTGACACAGCCTTCACATCCACTGGGACAACAGCAAATGCCATTGGAAACAACGACAGCGCCACAATGCACCTGGCATAAAATAAGATACCTGCACTACAGCTCTTGCTAAAATAAAGGAAGGACACCCAGAATGGACACAATGCAAGAAAATACTGCTTGTAAAACCTATATCATACTCTAAATGACCACAGTCTCAAGGCTCTTATCTTTGGCACAATATCATGACTTGGATTTACCCAAATCGCCCATCCTTCCTTCACATTATAAATTCATTTATTTTCTGTCCACGTATTTGCACATAGGGAAGGCCACATGATACAGGTTTGAAAAATATTTGCAAGTGAGACCAATCATTTAGCCTCCTGCAGCTTAGCAAATGGAGTCTGTAATTTCCTTACATGCAGCACAAGAAGAACATAACACAAAGCTGGCTCCCAAAAAGGCCAAATTGTTGTGTGGTACTTCTTGTAACCTGTTTTTTTCCATCCGATATGAAATACATCTGGTCTTCCAAAAGCCCTGAACATCCACACTTGGAAACGAGACCTTCCAGAGCGTTGTAATAGGGGACCCAAAGACACGCAGCAATGTCAGCCACTTTCCAGCATTTGATAAAGTCTATTCCAAACCAGGACGGGGAGAGAACAGCATCTGCTCTGGAGAGAAACTGAATAGGAACAGCAGCACAAAGTACGAGGTATGCTCAAGTGCTTAAATATGTAGGTGTGGCTTTAAAAAAAATAACATGTTCATAAAGAAAAAGAAAAAAAAAAGGCTACTATCATTTAAAAAGGAGTAAAATATACACAAAGATCATGAATCTGGCCCTGAGATGAGATGGTGACAGCAGTACGGTATGCACAGCGTGCATCCAAGAAACCACGGTGCAGTTACCCACAAGCAAGAAACTTTTAAAGCAAGGTCACACTGCATGAACCTTTTCATCTCCTACCCAGGCAGAAAGCACGTGTCCTTGGCCCCATTTCATTCCATTCATTAGGAAGCACAGAGGTAACTTCTATTCCACCAAACAGACCTTGGAGCAAGGTTCTTGGTAGGTGGTCAGGAGAGACTGAGCTGGTGTCTGAGGGGCACACACAGCCTCCAGCCCTGTCCAGCTCTCACCACTTAACCTTACGGATACAAGGATACCCATAATTAATGGCTAAGAGGAGTGGCCAACGGCCCTGCTTTATTCAGGGTACCCATAATTAATGGCCAAGAGTGGCCAATGGCTCCACTTCATTCAAGGTACCTGTAATTAATGGCTAAGAGTGGCCAATGGCCCTCCTTCATTCATAGTTAATGGCCAAGGGTGGCCAACCTCCCTGCTTCTTTCAGTGTACCTGTGATTAATGGCCCAGGGTGGCCAATGGCCCTCCTTCAGTCAGTGATTTAATGGGAAAGCAACAAAAGGGACATAGGAATCCTGATCCTTCTGTTCCAACTCATGTTTCAGGCTTCCTCCCGCCCCTCCTTTCTTTCTGTCACTGTGCTGGTAATTTGAAAAATGAAACTGCACCTTTATCAGCCTTGTACTTGCACTACCCTTAATTACACTCTCACATGGAAACCTCTAAGAAGCCCTTTGTGTCCAGCAGTCCCTCTGTCGGCCTCATTAAAGCTATCAGGGCTGGCTTTCCCTGGATAAAAAGTGACATGTGATTTAATCTGAAATTACCCTGCAGTTTATCTGAGCCATCCTTCAGTGCAGACATTTTTCTACATCTCATGGAGCAGAGAAGCAGAGAAGGAAAGGTGATAGAAAGAAACACCGAACCAAATGGGGAGAAACAAGGCAGGTGAGGCTGCCATAACGCAGGGACTGCTGCAAACGCCATCTGTCTGCACTGGAGGCTGTGATATGTTTATGGAGATAATTGCTTCAATATGAAGCTGGTTTCTCTGCGGATCTCATACGCTCATATGATTTGCATCAGAACAACAAATCAATGACAGCTCGTTTCACGTGAAGATTTTACCCTGGACAAGGGACCTTCCTGCTCCATTGCGTGTGCTGTAACCGGATCCCTCTGATATCCACAGTTGGAGTTTGTGTCAGCAAATCTGTGCTTCTCTTCTAGAGCATTGTGGAATTCATAATCCTGCAGTTAGCAACTTAAACCTCCTATGGTGCCACGGCTCCAATCTAATGCTGAGATGATTTGAAACCCAGGAGGCTAACTGGTCATTACGAGCTCGGAGACTAATTTGGAAATAGCTCTTTGAAACAGACACGCTGAAAGGAAGAAAATTCTGTTATTTCGTGCACTTTTTGAAAGCTCATTTGCTGTGCTCTGCCAGCAAATGCACACGTGTTGAGCTTCCTGCAACCACTGCAGACACTTCTTGGGGCAAAGGGGACTGGCACAGCCATGGCACTGCCTCCCATACCAGAGACCAGGCGGCCCCAGCAGCTGTCAGGAGTTGGGATAACATCAAACTACATCAAATTTTGCCTTAACTCATTCCCTTGAACTTAGCTGAAACCTAAAACCATCAAGTATTTATTCCCTTGCAAGTTTTAGGAGGTCTAGGTTTTACTATTTGCTGCTGCAAATATCTGGCTATCCTTTTTAGCCACAGACACTTCTTTTTCCTATATACATTTTTTTTCTCAGTGCTGTGAGCTACATCCAAAAGTCTTCATGTGGCTGAAAACCACACGACAAAGGTTGGAAAGCTGAAGGGGAAGGAAGTGTTGGTGGTTGGAAGGTTTTGGGGGGACCCATTGCTCCAGACACAGCTGGGCTGAATCACTCCTGCTTCCTGCAGCCACCAGGAGCTCTCCTTGCCCTGGAAGGTCTCTGTCAGTGTCATTTTGCCTCGGCACAACAAGTAACTGATGTTATTTGCCAGTCAGGCACCTCGACTTTGCCAGTATCCAACATTTTAAGCTCAGTGGTACAGAACACCCCCAGCTGATTCTGCAGCGAGGGAACAAGCATTTCCTCAGCCGGTTTGGATGTTTGTTCAACTCCCCTGTTTGCTTTTCAGATCTCTGGTGCACAGTAACAGGAATCAGATATCTGATCCTTTCCCGAGCTGCTGCAATTAATTCTCAGTCAAGTGACCCGAGCAGCTCCAGTTGTTGCCTTTGGTGTTAGGCCTCTGTTTTTATTGATGGCCCATTTTATCTGTCATCAGGCTGCCCACTCATCTGGCTCAGTCAAATCCTTCGGAAGTCCCTGACTGTCTGCCCTGGTATTAGCTGATCTAATTTATGTCTTATGCCACCTGCAAAATGTGACAGATTGCTGATAAATGCATAGCTATTATAATGTCACTAATTACCAGGACGTTTATTGCCCTTATCACAGCTCCCCACTGGACAATCAGAGCACTTCTCCCATGGTGATGCCAGCAATACTCTCTCTAAATCTCAACGTGCAGCATAAATACTTATCCTTACCCAATGCACACCCTGCACAGGGAGTTGGGAACCCTTCACAGGTGTGTCCTGAAGGCCAGTTACAAGGAAATCTCCCTTAGCTCAAGCCAAGCAACAGCAGAACAAACAAAAGCATTTCTCTACAAAATCCAGACTAGACAATGTCATTTCCAGGTTTCTAAAAGCATCATAGCAATCTTTTAGTATCCTGATGTATCAGATGGGAATATTGCACAAGATCAACTGAAATTTCTGAAGAGTGAGGCAGGACAGGGTATGGATATGGGAGCATCTGGCAGAGAAATCTCCCAGTAATTATCTTTTACAAACAGCCCTTGCCAATCCCCAAACCCCAGCCTCTGTAATATATCTCATGACCAAGCAATGAATGCTGATACAAACACGAGGGACAATAACTCATTTTTGTAGATTCAATTTCAGTACATAAAGTGGGAACTTCCTCATAGAAACCTCTGTGGTCTCATTCTGTGCACCAAGCTTACTGAAATTTTGTATTCACAACTCACCCATGACGAGGGTCTGGAGGAGCACAAAAACTGTGTCATTTATCAGTAAATACCTTTATGAAATAGTTGTAAGGCACTGAAAACGAATGCATTGTTATCAGACTGAATCTCCATTTGCCTTCGTCAGGGGATGTACCTGTCATGGATTACTTGCTGTTTTTAACATTTACCAGCACTGACTAATCCTGCTTAGAGAATTGAACAGGTTAAGTTAGATGAACACAAAATATTGTTATTTCAATGTCAAGTCACATCAAAAGAAGACCATACTTTTAAGAAGCATTTTGAAGTATTTTGTATGTAAGACTTTCAGTCTCATCAATATGCACCTAAAAGGGAAGGTGTTCCTTGTGATCATCCAATCTGTATGGGAAATAAAGAATGATCAAAGACCCGCCAGCTTTCCTGCATGGAAACCCCCAAGATTAGCCATTGGTGGTGCTTAGGGACATGGTGTAGTAGGCAATATTGGTGGTAGTTGGATGGTTGGACTTGATGATCTTAGAGATCTTTTCCAACCTTAATAATTCTATGATTCTATGATTCCATTGATTATGAAGGACCAGCACACAGTTCATGTGGATACAAGCATACGTCAAGGACAGCATGACTGCTTGGATAGAAGCTCCTTGGCAGGGCTGCTCTCCTACCAAGCAAAATGCCCATTAGCTCCTCAGCAATGCTGGTCACCAGGACACACCATGTATGCATAACATACATGGAGGAGAAACTCTAAAGACAGCTTCAGAAATAAATGCAGGCCACTCGTTTCCTCTCTGCAGGAATCCGAGCGTAGATAGTAGGAGTAGGAATTCTATGGCACTGCAAAAGAAAATGAAAAAGGCAAAAATGACACAGGGCATGAAGCTGAAGTTACCCTGTCAGCTTTTTGTAACATCCCTGGTGGGTCCTCACAGCTTGGATTTTACCTAGGGCAATTTTCCACATTTCTTTGAATGGGAAACAATGAAGTGGGTGTATCCCCACACTGCGCTCCTTGTGATCATGGCTTTGTCTGCACGACCTTGGTGGCACTGGGCAGTGTGGGACACGTCAGCTGCTTCAGAAGCAATGCAAGCACCATGGGTGGGCACTCTCCAAAGGCAGATCAATGATCCTCCAGTTTGCCTACAAAAATGAACGCTGGCAGAGCCCATATATCATGGAAAAAGAAGCCACAGGAGTCTCATCCTATAGCTCTGTACTGTGACATGGCAGCCAGACCACCAGGACATGGGGAGGTCAGTGCAGGAACGTCAAGTCAAAGGAAATATGTCCACAACTGACCACATCTGGAACTCTGTGTCCAAGTTTTTGTGTTTCACAGTTGGAATGACAAAAGCACATCAGAAAAAAAGATGAGAAGGAATCACAGAATCACAGAATTGTAGGGGTTGGAAAGGAGCTCCAGAGATCATCGAGTCCAACCCCCTGCCAAAGCAGTTCCCTACACCAGGTTGCACAGGTCGCCATCCAGGCAGGTCTTGAACATCTGCAGAGAAGGAGACTCCACCACCTCCCTGGGCAGCCTGTTCCAGTGCTCCGTCACCTCACTGTAAAGAAGTTCTTGCGCACATTTGTGCAGAACTTCCTATGCTGCAGTTTCCAGCCGTTTCCCCTTGTCCTGTCTCCACTCATCACTGAAAACAGTCCAGCCTCGCCATTCTGTCCCCCACACCTCAGATACTGATAGACCTGGATCAGGTCCCCTCTCAGTCTTCTTTTCTCAAGGCTGAACAGACCCAGTTCACTCAGCCTTTCCTCATAGCAGAGATGCTCCAGGCCCTTCACCATCTTCGTGGCCCTCCGCTGGACTCTTTCCAAGAGATCCTTGTCTTTTTTGTACTGGGGAGCCCAGAACTGCATGCAGTGCTCCAGATGAGGCCTCACCAGGGCAGAGTAGAGGGGGAGGAAGTAACCTCCCTGCTGATGTAAAGATGAATTTTGAAGGAAAACGTGCAAAAAGTGAATGGTTGAAACAACATACAAAACTGTAGATAAATGAAAGGGGACAGGCTAATCAGAGATATGTGCAATGGCCTGGATGGGGAGACATTTCGTTACTATGGATGGTTATCACTGAATCATAGAAGGACTGGGGTTGGAAGGGACCCCAGGGATCATCATATACCAACCCCCCTGCAGCAGGCAGGTCTGCCAACCACTCTGTCAAGTACCAAGATCAGATTGCCCAGGGTCCCACCAATCTGGCCTTGAGCACCTCCAGGAACGGGGCTTCCTCATCTTTCAGGATTCCCAGGTCCTTCTCAAGGAATTCTCCCAGTCTGTGTAGATGCCTCGGATTATCTTGACCCAAGTGCAAAACCTTGCACTTAGCTTTGTTGAACCTCATTAGGTCCACATGGGCCCACTTTTCCAGTTCATCAAAGTCCCAAAAGAATCCCATGAACTGCAGAGTGAAAACACAAAATAGAAAATGTAGGCTAAATATAAAAAAAAGATGGGGAGCATTCTCAGGTAGGTTTACCCTGCACAGAAGTATGGCACGGATTTAAGCAGTGTAACACCTCCCATGTGTTCAGGCTTTGCAGCACCTCTCACTGGGTACAGCTCCTTTCTGCAAATCCACTGGAGGAGCTGACACACATTTTGACACCTCTGTAACACACACAGTGGTCTCCAAGGGCCGACAAACAGCCAGAGTTTGAAAGCAGCACAGAAAATATGCGTGAACAACCCAAATCCACACAAGGAGCTTTTACTAGCATAAAAACACTGAACACAGAATGCCTTTTAAAGGCATTTCTCCATCAGCAAAAGCAAATCCTTCAGCCAGCAGAGCCTATTTTGACTGAGAAGGAGCAAGAGGATTTGTGTTCTTGTGAGCTGGTCTGCACCAGGAGGGCAGCTCCACCACCCCAACCTGGAACAGATCTTTGGGCAGTGTGGTACACTCAACACAACCATGGGATCTCTCTCAGTTCAATTAATTCAGCACAGAGAGAGCCCGACACCAGCCAGTGTTGTACATGGATACAGAACTGCAAAAACGGTGCAGTGTGTTATTACTCCTCTGAGTTTTATGCTTGAGTGAAAGCTTGATTTAATTTTGGGTTCTGGCATCAGACCTTTTCTACTCTATTAGAAGTAAAATTACAGTTATACTCATTATGGCTCTTTCTGCTGTTATACAGCTTCATCCTCTCTGCACTCTAATCACTTAATTGTCATTCCAAGCTGCTCTAAAAACACAACTATTTCAGGGGGGAAAAAAAGGCTCAATGTAAATAATACTGCACTGCTTTAAACAAGCTGACAACCCGGACTTTCATTACTGAATTGCATTTAGAAATGAAACCAGACTGAGAAATGAAAGTGCCCTTACTGCAAGGTGAAAGTATTCACTGCATGGTGTGCGCATCATCCATGCAAATGGCCATCTTTAGGCACTTTAGCATGGGGAAATGTGGAGTAGCACTGATTGCATGCATGGGATAATCTGTTCCTTCTGGGCTTCCTTTCCATTAAGTCCAATTAAGCCCATTAGGAGCAGAGATGGTGAAACAACTTCCATAGTTTCTTGCTTCTTATTTAGTGATTGGGCCATGTGTGGACCATCTTCAGAACATGCAGAAGTCAGACAGCTACTGCAGAGCACATGGAACCTGAGCACCACATCCCAGCCCATAGAAAAATATGAAAGAAAAAGACTAAAAAAAAAGTAGTAATTGGTTTTGTAACTACAAGGATACGATGGCAGCATTACAAAAAACCACATTCACCTTCCACTTCTATGTGCCCATTTCTAAGACTTCCCTACACATCGTTCCAAGACACACTGCTGCATGATGGCAATGCTGGAGCGTTGTCTCAGCACAGTCAGGCAGGGTGGGGTGAGGTACACACACAGCGTTGCTCCAACATCACCTTTCCTTACTGAAGATCAAATCAAATAGGAAAAACGTCACACTAAAAAAAAAACCCACCACAATCAACTCATACAGCCCATTCATAAGGTATTCATAGAGAAAATCCAGCCTGCAAGTCCCTCTCCCAATTCCATTTTTTCCTCCTCCTCCCCCATCAGAATCAATCAAACAATGTCCAGATAATGACTCTGACTCTAAGTACTGACACAGATACTCCTTGTTCCCAAAGCAGCTCTTTCTGCCACTGTTTTCCTAAGTGCTATGAGTGATTCTCAATGCCACGGCTGTTTTAATTACAGGCGGCCTCTCGTCCTTCTGTCGCTTTCCATGTCAAGGAGGAAGCACTGTGTTTGATGGCCTTGCTCCAGGACTTCATTTCTCAGCACCAACTCAGTCCCTGCAATGCCCATATTTTTTTTAAGCCTGTGATGCTCTGTGCCACTTAGTAGTCCCAAACATATCATTAAATTCTTGAATTCTATTGGATTAAATTACAACTCACAGATTATTTAAAACTACTGAGTATGTTGAAAGGATGCGTCCAATTTAAGCGTGGAGTAACACATTCCTCCCACTGTACTTCTTGAATAGTCACTGGCTCCTGAGAGAGGGTCTCTATTCTGAAGCTGCCATCAAACTCTAGAGCTTGTCTCAACACATTTGTAAACACTCAAAGAGTTCTTTGTAAGAATTTGGCTTCTGGGGTGTATAAACATTAATGCATTTTGATGGTGTATCTTTTCATGCTTGTGCGAAGAACCATCCATTTTTGATGGAAGGGATGTGACACATCATTTTTCACTGGATACTATCTTATATTGATAGCTCCACATTTGTTTCAGGCAGATTTTTCTTTCTATACCACTGATTGGGCAACCTGATCTGGCTGCAGATGTCCCTGTTCATTGCAGGGGAGCTGAACTAGATGACCTTCAAAGCTCCCAACTCAAATGATTCTATGATTCTTTAATTCCATGCCTGGACGAATTTTCTTTGGTTTTCCATCCCCTCCTGGTCTGACTGGGATATACAGAGGATGCTCAACACCTGTGGGTCTCAGCCCTGGGCTGGGCTGGAAGATCATGTCCTTCAGCTGGACACGGCTGCCTCCTCCTCGCACTCTCTGTGCGGTGTCTGTTCATTCTGAGATGTTCACAGTGCTCTGCTTGCTCCATTTTTGACCCCTTTTTGCCAGACGCCATGTCTGTAGGACACAGCAGAGACTTGCTATCAGACTGCCCCGAGTTACCCAATGAAGTCAAGGGGAAAAAACCTTACTGTTCCTGCCATGGGAAAAGGCGAGGAACCACTGAGCCATGTGACTAGGCTATAGAAATACATTTTCTCTTCTGCCTTCTTATCTGCCAGCCTATTAGGAGTGAGTAAATACCCCATTTACAAACTGCACCTCAATGCAACACATCTATGGGGTACAGGTACACCAAAAAAAATCACTGCTGCCTATAAGTACTCTGCATTGCTACGTCGTTAAATTCTGAATTATTAAAGAGTGGAATTTCTTCATATCCCTCGAGAAACAAGCTCAACTGATGCTTCACAGAACACCCTGGAGGCATTCAAGGCCAGGCTGGATGTGGCTCTGGGCAGCCTGGTCTGGTGGTTGGTGACCCTGCATATAGCAGGGGGGTTGAAACAAGATGATCATTGTGGTCCTTTTCAACTCAGGCCATTCTGTGATTCTGTAATTAAAAGAAGGTTGGGGTGGAAAATTTTTCACTTTTTTTTTTTTTTTTTGGTCCAAATCTGTGTTTGTTTTGTTTCATCTATTAATTGCTTAAACTTCTGCAAGTGATTGCTCTGCTTTTCAACACCACTGGACCTCAGATAGAGCCATTCCATCTACGGTCACCAGAATTAAGGGTAGGCAAGCAGGAAAAGAAAATGCCTTCTACTGCTTCTATAATGAATCTATAGCATAGCAGCCAACTATAAGGTCTTTAACATAGAAAATATACTTTATGCTCAGCCTGAAAGCTAATTCCTTTATAGCACGACTTATAAAAATGGTGCCTAATGAGGTTGGTTCCTTCTTCATTAAGAAATAAAGAAGGGAAAAATAGAGAAGAAAAAAAAAAAGAAGAAGCCACATGGCACATTCGCAGACTAAAACACCACTGGGTTAAAAAAGCCAGATTTCTGCACATTATGAAAAACAGTAATTAAGACAAACACCACACAAGGGAAATTTAGCTGCATGGTTCTGTTGTGGCTGTGGAGCGAGGCGCTGTGAGCAGGGATCCCCTGGGCCCCATTCCTTGGGTGATTATTTGCTCCTCTGCAGTGGGAGCACGGCAGGGCGGGCGGTGCTGCAGATCTCATTGGGTCATTTGAAATCCATGCTTCACTAAGTGGGACAAGAGAAAGCTGAGACCCAGATCAACATCCACACTTAATTCAGCTTATGTTATGTCCTAGAAATAACCTGCTTGCAACATCACTGGAGAGCAGCAAGCGGCACCATGTGCAGACCAAAGAAAAGACAAAGATCGCAGTAGTAACAAGAAATACTCAGAAGTTACAAGAACTGAACAGACCAAACTTACCCATCAACAGCTGATGCTATTTTCAATCCATCTTTACATTACAAATGAAAAACACTTGGCCATAAATACCTCATTCGAGGTCATTCTGGCTGGGGCTCTAAGTTCCTGATGGAGCTGTTGGTGTCCCTGCTCATCACAGGGGATTTGGACCAGATGGCTTTCAAAGGTCCCTCCCAACTCAAACCATTCTATGAAATTAGTACATACTCCTTCCATCTTTGCCTAACTACCACAAGTCTTAGGCATCTGACTACAATTTAGATGATGAGCTTTCAGGTCTCATTCCTTACAATGAAATGCTGTGGAAGAGATGCAATTGATTATATTTCCAAATCTTTATTATTATTATTATTTATTAACAGCAATAACTGCATCTCATTATGAATGTTTCTAATCACTCAGATGAATAATAAAGAGACTTTTGGCACAAATTAGGGAGGATGACAACTGAGCTGTAGTCAGAGCTACAGAAGATGGTTACTTTAATAGTATTGGCAACTTGGAGACGATTCCATTGGCCAAGAGTCCCATTCACTGCCAGTGTCCTTGGTGTGATGGCAGTGGATGTCCTGTCCTACAGGATCTTAATGTTCACTTACTGTATGGCCAGGCCACCTACTAAAATTCCCTGAGTATTGCAAGTGAGAGAAAGGAAATTTTCAGCCATCCTTATTTCGAGCAAACTTGTAAGGTGTTTCATGAGACAAAAAAAAAAAAAAGTGTGGTGTGGTGCAACTGATTCACTCAAGCAGATTTGAGAAGCCACTTGCAAGCAGCAGTTATTCCTTCCTCTCAGGAAGGCTGCACTGTAATACAGGGATCGCTGCTTACTTCCACTTTCCCTTTAGTATCAGCTAACTTTGGTAATGATTGTGTTATAGGTAAGATACGCAGAGACAAAAAAAAAAAAAAGAAGGGCTGACCTCACCATACCAGCAAGCAACAAAAATGGCTCAGAATAAATCCATTCCCTGATGGACATCTGCTTCATCACAGTTGTTTTCCTCTTCTTGTCTCAGGAGACTTCAGTCCATCTTCCTTACATCTGAGCTTATTTTCCAAAGAGCTTTTGAAACAAGGATGCCATTGCAGTGACTTCCCACATCTTTGTTCCCACTGCTCAGTCAGTGACAGATTTCGGGAGCATCGCAGGAGGATTCCTTACAAACAACAGGGATGGTGAAGGAAAACAAAACTTCCCTTCAAGTTCCTCCGCCTCCACCCTCTGAGTGTGACACATGGGATGAATTCTCCCAGAGAAACTCAGTCTCCTCCAGTCTCCTCCTCTTCGCATAAAGAGGCTTCAGAGCTCAGCTCCCCATGTAGGTGTATGGAGATCTGGGAGGAGGGTGCTGTGCAGGAGCTGTTTTTATCCCTGTCCTTTTGTTACTTAGCAATAGAAACCCAAACACTGCTCCTCCAAGTGCAGAAGGCTTCCAGCAGCTCCAGCAAGCTCCCTGCGGGGAGTATTGAGTTTCATTCAGTTCTTCACCAGTGACATGAATACCCATCCATAAACTGTTGGCACAATAAAATCTGAATGTCTGAGACTGGCTGCCATTAACAATAATGCAAGCCTCATCCAAGTGGCGGCCTGGATATGCTTTGAAATAACAGGAAGTGCCTTGATTTCAAAGAATCTTGGAAGTGAACCCGATACGCTGCACATTACAGAATAACTTCTTCAAGACAAACACTTTGTTTCCAAATGTCTTCACAAGAAAGCCCAGACAACCCCTCTGCCAACCCCATGTGAAGCTCCAGCAGGAGCCAGGGAACCAGTTGGAAACAGCAGGGTGTCTTTCCAGGAGAAATGGTCCCCTCATGTCAAAGAGCGATGGATGAGACTGATGCACAAAGAGCAATGGATGGGACTGGAACCATGGGAGCAAGTGGAATATGCTGGTTCCAAGTCTGGCATTTCCCGGAGTGAGGTCCAACTCCCCAGTGAAAGTTCTTAATAAGTAGTAAAAATAAATAATAATAATAGGCTAGATTTATTTCTATAACACAGAAGCCAAAGAGCCTCTGGCTATAGTGAAGCATAGTAAATAAAAGCAAGTCCAGCTGCCTGGTCCCTTCTTTCCCAGAGGCAACAAAACAGAACACAAACACATAGTAAAGACAATCTGAGAACCACAGTAACCCCGTGACAAAAGCACTCAGTCAGTATCACGTTCCGGTCAGTTCTTGCCCTTATCACACTGGGTGTTGATGGTTGATGAATTTCCATTCTCCTTCCAAAACAACCACAACTGACAAAATACCCGAAGCCACTCAGGTTATTATGGCATCTCAGCATCCTGGAGGACCGAATGGATCGGGCTTAGGTTATCACCTACAAGCAGATCATCATGTCAGTCCTCGTTCTACTCCACAGCACCTGGGGGTTATAATCATTAATGAAATTCTGTAGTGTTCCAGGAGATAGAGAAACTCTTTGAGGAAACATGAGCCTCAGACTCATCCCAAGACTTTATCCATCCTTCAAGTTAGATCCAAGACAAAACAATTTTAAAGAAACGATTTAATTACTTCTCATTTCCTGTGCTTCCTGTCTCCTGTCAAGGCCAAGCAAGGAAATGAGGACTGGTCCCAAGGAGACCTGAGATACCATCAATCCAACTGGACAGCAGAAACTCCAGGAACTCCATTAGAAAATTTTATCCTATGACTTTTCAGACCAATTCTAGAGCTGTAAGAGGTTCCAGATGAGCTGGAGCAAAGCACCTCGGCTCTTGGGCACTCATCTACATTAGCAGGAGCAGAGTTTAAGCCTTCCTCGATTCTAATGATAATGAGGAGTCACTGTTTGCAGGGAGGACCTGTGTTGTGAATCACCTGGCAAGGAGCAGTGAGTCATCCTTCCATTGAATCTATGAACACCCAGGTGCACACTGGTGGAAAAGGCTTTTTTTAGTGTTTCTGCAGCCAAAATTTGGTCCCAAACCAACCAACCAGTTCTGGCAGCAGGGTCAGGTGGAGGTTTTGTTTGGAGAGCAGAAGCTGGGTCCAGAGCACTGCAAATCATTCACTGAGCAGTTGAATTCCCACCAGCTGGGCGGTGATTGCTATTCTCACCTCTGCACACCGCTGGAAATCCCTGAGGACCATCCTCTATGAGTTCTGCAGTGGCCCACAGCTCTCCAGGAGCTCTCACCACAGCTGGCGAGCGATTCTGAAGGTTCCCCCTCCCATCACACTGCTCCTCCGAGGGCACGTTCTGAGACAGAAACTCTGAGCTCAGCAATTTCACAACGTTGTGATTTTCTCCTTCTTCTCTCGCTATCCCTACAAAAAACCAATGCAGCCCAGAGAGAGGGAGCTGGATCCTGTTCTCTCTTGCACATAATCAACACAACAATTTAGGCAGCTCCGCTCGTCCTTGCAAAGCAATTGAAGGAAACAGGGCAGCGCAGGGGTAACCAGGGGCAGAGCCTGCATTACCCATGATGATGTGTGAGGAGGTGAGCAGAGCCAAAGTTGTGCTTGCAGGACCTACAGCTCAAAACCATCATCTTTTAGCCTCAAATCAAAAAAACACATTAGATACCACAATTACTGAGGAAAAAATCTGGAAAACCCATAATGCTTTTTTTTTTTTTTTTTTTCCCCAGTCATTTTTCAGCAACTGAACTTAAAAAAAGAAGTAAAAATCCTTCTCTCTCAGGCATCTGCTGTTAGCCGGCGTGTTTTACGACTGCTGTACAGAACGTTTCAGTGCATAATGATTATAATAATCAGAAGAAAAAATATGATTGTGCCAAGAGCACACTCTTCTGTAGCCTAAAGAGTATGCATGCACACCCTAGGTGATTTCTTCTGCAAGTCCCTAAACATTAGTCAGCCACACAGTCCCACATCAGCCTGCTAATTTTAGGAACCACTTCTACAGATGCAGCTCTATAGCTTCAGATAACGGCTGCGTGCCTCTGCAAACCCCAGCAGCAGTGCTGTTCTCACGGGACAGCGCTCTCCGCTCAGTGCCGTTCTCCCGCGGGAAGCTCCCACTCCTCCAGGATGCAGAAATTCCTGCGAGGACCGCGGGACCACAAGGCTCCAGCTGTTCCCAGCCGTCCTGCCACGCTCGTGGGTGAGATCACAGACTCCATAGCAATGCAGCTGGGAAAGGAGGAAGGCAGGGATGCGGTCCCTCCATCTGCAGCATGGAGACGAGTCGGTAGCATGGAGGAGGTGGGGTGGGAGGCAGGAGGAGAGCAGTTCCCAGGTCAGTGATGGAAAACGCGACAGGTCCGGTCACCTCCCCTGTGGGTTGAGAGGGGCTGTGAAAGAAGTCCTCCTTGGAAAGGTTCCCATGGAAGTCTCGCAGAAGGAGAACGTGCCAATGGTCGCGTGTGCTAATGGTGGAAGATTGTAAGATTTGGGGGAGGAGGAGCAAGTTTAACCAGGATAAAAAAATTTTAAAAGAGCCCCTGAGAGCACCGTTGCCTGCTGATGACCTGCAGGGGCTTTCACTTGGAGCACCTCCAGGCTGAAGCAGGAGCAACTGAAAGCAGCTCCTAAAAGGAGCGGAGCTCTTGCTTGTGCTCCCGCACCATGGGCTGGCTGCTCTCATTAGGTCCCCTAACGAGCTTCCTGCAGCCAAGCCAGACCCCTTCTGCACAGCACTTTGCGCACATGAAGGAGTAATATTTCTCAAAGATAGATCCCTATTACTTATCATAACGCAGTGCCTACAGGTCTACTGTGCAGACAGTGAACACAGAGTGAAAAACTAATTTACCAAGATCCAGCCCCAAGGACATACAAAAAGATAGCAGATGGGCAGCGGTGGATAGCAAGGGAAAACAACAGGAGGATGTAGGTCGGTGTGATGTGCTGGGACACGCAGTCTAAATGTTGCCATCATTTCTGCAGACAGACATTTCAGAGCAGAGGTGAGCTGAAGGAGGAGGAAGAAGGTCAGCAGATGTTTTCAGAGAGCTCTTTCCAGCAGGGAAGAAAGGTTGTAGAAATAATACATGGGGAGTGGAGAGTGTTATCACCATTCAGAGCAGGAAGGGCTATTTTGTCATCAAAAACGGACGCAAAGAGGACTCTATGTAGACATAGTACAAGGAAATTACTTTTCTTCCCAATTTTTCAAAACAGAGACAGACCCAGAATGATATTGCAAGCACGCAGAACAGGACTGCAGAGGAGCTGTGTGAGCAGCTGGTGAATTTTACTTCTGTATACGGGCAGGAAAGGTTGCACTTCAGAGTCATTCTGCAAGAAAAGTTGGCAAAATGCAAAGAGAAGGGAAAAGCCCTACACAGACTGAGGCTCCCCCAGATAACAGCAGGAATGGTGTTGACTTCAACCATGCCACGGCGCTGAGGATGGACGACTTGCAGCACGCTGTGGTTTCTTCCAACAGTATGAGAACCCAGGGAATGGGAAGAGACCTCTGTTGTCTCCTTCAAGAGGAGTTCCCACCTGGAAGGGGTCTGGACACGATCAGCAGTGAGGGCGGATGGCAGACAAGATCCAGTCTGCTCATAAAGTGCTATATCCAGGGCGCAAAGGCCATTCTTCACATACCTCAGGAAATCCCTCTCTGCACCAACATTTCAGGATATTTTCTTTCCAAACAAACAAACAACAAAAAAAGTAAAAAAAAAACAACACATAAATTGTTGCCTAGAACTTTTTCTCTCTCTGTTTTGCATGTCTGCATGTCAAAAGTGCCCGTATATCATGCTCACTTCTGCTGAGAGCAAAATACGTTCCCGTTTCTCTCCAGGAAGTCACAGCAGCAACCGTTTGTGTTTTCTCTACAGCTGTGGCACTTTTCCCAAGGACACGCAGAGGCTCCCCGGGGGTCTCTCACCCCCACATCCTCACACGGGGCGGTGGGATTGCCTCCGGCCGGGTCTATAGGAAGACGTGCTGCTGTCTGAATCCGAGGCGACATCAAAGCCCGCAAGAATCCGAAGCGACTCCTCCTCGAAACCACTCGCCTTCCCCTTTCTTGGATAAACACAGCGCGGCAGGAAGCTGCCCACAGCCACCAGCCCCCGTGGGATCGCCATCCAGCCGGGACTTCCCTGCACTGGGCCATCTGTGGAGCAGCACCGTCCCATTCCAGGCAGGGTTCGCGAACCCGCTGCTCCAGATGTGACCTCGGCGGTGCTGGTGACACTTTGGAAGGGATGGCAGGAAGGCTGCGGGGACTGTGCAAAAATAACCGGCTGCTGTTAGTGCTGACACGGCCTCTGCTCTCCAGAGGAGGACCGTGAAGGCCCCTTCCGAAGCGGGGGCAGAGCTAGAAGCTATTTTAAATCACTGCTCTTCACTGCAAGACATAAAACCTCCGTCAGCTTTAGCAGAGAGGTTCGTGTGTGTTTTATGCTGAGGTGCCTCGGAGATTTACACACTGCAAAGCAGCCGCGCACCAGGGACCGGCGGTGCGGCATCAGAAATCGCTGCGGCTTTCTCTGCTGAAGAAGTCAAGCTGCAGAACTGTAAATGTTCACAGACCTGTGGCTCAAGCACAGGACAGGACTGGCGGCTCCCAGAGCTCCTCTATTTCTGCAGCCTGCTGCCTCCTACAAGTACCCTTCACCACATATTAGCACTTTCTTCATTTACCATCAGCTTCAACAGCGGGCTCGTGCAGAAGGGCCACAGTTTTCACTCTTGATTGCTGTGAGTTTATTAAGCCCATATGGTGACATCTACATGAAGACCCAATTTGCAAAGGCACAAATACCCACAGTTAGGGCAACTGCAATCAGCCCTGCCCATTGCTCAGCACCTCTGAAGATCTTAATCAGTGTGCTCAGCTTTCAGCTCAATAAATTGAGCTCAAGATGCAACATATGAAGATCTGAATTCCCAATAAATGACTGTTATAAATACTCTGTGGTAAAACCAGCACACTTCCACTCTAAAACTTCAGCCCATTGGTACTCTGGCTAAATAAACTAATTAGCTTTTTTTTGTACTGATGTCCTATATTCCCATATACACAGATGTTACTATGGTACATTACAGCCTTTTGGGGAAAAAAAAAAAAAAGGAAAATACCCACAAACTGAGGGCATACCAAAGCCAAGTGAAAAAGAAATCACTTATCCCATTCTACATCACTATACCAAATATCCCTCATCTTTTTGAACTGTGAAAAGTTGATCAGTCCTTACCCTAAACTCCCGATATCCCATTTTTATGTAGCTGCAATACATGGACTTCATGCCATACAATGTCTCTCCCCACTGCTCACCCCAAACACCTGCAGCCCACAGGTCCCTGGTCCCACCACAGCTCTCCTGCCATCAAGAGGGATTTATTTTCTGTACCAAAGGGTTTTGCTCCTTTCACATCTGGGTAAGTTCTCATTTTATAAAACAATCAGGCTGCTGTGGCACTCTTAGCCCAATGCTTTGCAGAGAACCTGATGTTTGAAAGCGCTGTTTGGTCTTGCAAGGGGATTGAAATGCAGAGAGTTGAATCTCAGTTCAGCAATTAAATGGTTTGTTTGAATAAGAATACAAGATGATACTCACAAACATGAAAAAACAGTGGTTTAAGTGTTGATCAAAAACACCTGTGAGAAACACCTGATCTTTGAAAACGCCACTACTATGCACAGGCCTACTAAGAGACACCCAAACCAGCTCAGTTGTTCCCAGGCTTCCCAAGAAACCAAGGCACCCAACAAACAGGAAGGTCTATTAACAACTTGATGGTGATGAACTGACAGTTTGGTGTTGATGACCTTAGAGGTCTTTTCCAACCCCTATGATTCTATCATTCTATGAAATTAGCTCCTCACACCTGATGACCCCCCATGTACAGAATGACAGTTGGAAACACAAGGACCCAGGCAATCAAAAACTCATGAACCTCTAGGAAGCCCAATCACCATGCAGAGCTCTCAGGTGAACATCATCAGAAGAACAAGGCAAGATCTTGCTTGTTAGCCAAACTGGAGCTCTCCAGTTTCCAATCTATATACAGCTTGCTGTTCTTCAGTCTTATTTCTAGACTAGAATAAACAGCAGAAAGAGAGCAGCAAAAACATCTCCTTAGGTCACACGAGTCTACTCACAAAACACACAGTTACAGTCAGTCTGGATTCACATTTTTCCATACATATGCTAGGATTTCTCACATGTTTTTAAAGGGTGACAGCCCACCCTACCCTCCTTCCTCACTCAGTTTATTTTGCATAAATGCCTGAGCAGCAGTAGGTCCTTCGGGTCAGGGAAATGACCTTAAGCACTTGCAGTTTGCAATCACAGCTTTTTCCTTCTCCTCCATCCTGGAGAACTTGAGCTGGGCTGACAGCTGCCTTACAGCACTTTATGACCCAGAGATCATTGGGCTCAGATCAGCTCCAGGTTTGAGATGCATGTGCCTGTGCCCCCAGTGAGCTCCTCCTCAAAAACAAGCTAAAACTGAAAACCAAGCATAACTTCTAAATAGCAGAAAAACAGGCTGAGAAGATGCAATATCATTTAGGCACATTTTACTGTCAGGACTCCACCATTCCTCCACCATCATGCAGAACAATCCCAAGAATTTCACATCCATCTGCCATCACTGGGATTCTCTGATTGACATTTAAGACAGTTGAAAACCAACTACAACATTTGGGATGAGTTTAAAAACAAAACAAAACAAGAAAAGAAACAGATGAGCAGGAATCAGATTAACATCTGCCTTGAGAAGAGATCTATCTGCTCAAAAGTAATGTTTTCATCATTAGGAAGGGACAGAAAAGGAAGTCCCAAACAGCCAGAATTATATTCTCAGAGTCATTTTCCTGCCATTTACCTAGTGGGATACGGATTGAGCAACAGGCAGTCAGCTCTGGGTCTGTCTATTTGAACACTGGGTTTCTAATTGATTGCACAGTACTTGGAATCTATTAAAGGGTGTCTATTTACAGTGCTGTATAGGACAGGCTGCTCGATGTGCAGATGCTAACAACTGGATAATCCTAAGTAAAGCTGGTAAAAACGTTCGCCTTCTCAAATTTTCCGCTGAATTAATTGGGGAGATTGTGTCACTGAATCATTAAAGTGCAAAGCTCACAGTCTTGATGTTTGCCACAAGCCCACATGCAGCCCTCTCACATGGAGACTTTATTATTCCAGACACTTGGCCGTATCAGACAGTGGCTCAAAGTAAGACGTTGTGTCATGGCTGTGAGTCCGAGGTGCAGAAGGGCAGCCCAGGAGAGCGCAGCCTCACATCAGGACTCCACACAGATTCTTTTAGGCTATCGTTTTCAAAACTTCAACCAAGGAAAGCACCCAACTGCCTTTTGTTAAACTGGAAAAAAAAAAAGAAGAAAAAAAATGCTTGCTCTTATGAAACTGAGAGCATGTGCAATGTTGGAGAAGTACACATATGAGTCATGTTTACTTGGTACCTGTATGTGTCAATTCCTATTACGTTTTTTCCTGAATCCTGAGATCATCTCTGACCTTCATCCACTTTTTCTCTCCACTTTCCTGACATCAGCTCGTACCTTTTTTTCTCTTCATCCCATCCCATCCCCTCTCCCTTTGCTGAGACCTTCCAGCCAGCCTGACCCTCTCCTGCTTGAATAATCACAATCTCTTTCCTTTTAAACAATTTCTACTTTCTCTGTCCCAACTCATCTGCCAAAACTGCCTGATCAAATCACACCCTTCCTTTCCACTGGCTTTCCCTCAGCCATCTGACCAAGGCACTGTGAAATGCTTGAGTCCCTCTCTGTTTTCTTGGATATCACAACTTCTCTGACTGCTCTGCCAGCAGTCCTGGTCCTGCAGCCCCTGGTGGTACTTTTTGACCTAGATGGGAAGAATGATCTGAAAAGTTGCAGCAAGGTGGAGGCTGGTCTCTTCTCGTAGGTAACAGTGATAAGATGAGAGGTCAGCACCAAGGGACGGTCAGGCTGGATATCACGAACAATTTCTTCTCAGAAAGAGCACTGATGCATTGGCATAGCTGCCCAGGGAGTGACGGTATCACCGTCCCTGGAGGTGTTCCAGAACCACAGGGATGTGGCACTGAGGGATGTAGTCAGTGGGCATCAGGCTTGAGGTTGGAAGTGGTGGTCTTAGAGGTCTTTTCCAACCATAATGCTTCTATGATTCTATAAATGCTGTTTTTCAGTTCTTCTTGGTAATTCTGTTGTGCCAAATGCCACCAGTGCACAGGTAACCATTCATTTTCTCCATGATTACAAATCATTTTCCTGGACTTCAGTGTCACATTGGCCAAAGGCTTCACCTCAGACATGTGGAATGGTCTGGTCAACCCCCAGAAGAGATATGAGGTCTGGAACAAAAACACCCAACACCATCATTCCTCCTTGTCTCCTCTTCTGCAGAGAGAGGATGGAGACAGGGAGAGAGCGGTAGATCTCCAATTTCTCTGCAGGGCAGAGAGGAGAGGTCCCAAGCAATGCAGTGCTCCCATCCTGTCTTTTTGCTTGCAGTGACCTGAACTTGTCTTTCCAATGAAGAAGGAAAGAAAATGGTGCTGCTTCCCACCCCAGTAACCCACGCACTTGTTGGTCTCTGTTCCTGGTTATCTTGCTGGACCTAACCTTGGATGTCATAAGTGTCATAAGCCAAGCAGCTACTAGAACATATGCAATTAATAATAGGCCTTTAATTCAGTGCTACAATGGGAGACTGACAAGTCTGGCACCTGGAGCACTCCGTTCCCCAAACGAAGGTGCAATGGGATGCCAGCAAGGCAGGTTGGCCATCACCAGGCACCACTGCATGGCGTCAAAGACACTGTCTTGCATAATATTATTTAACTTTATATTTTTCCTCATTTGAGATGACAGCAAATGGGAAGTCTTGTCCTTGTGTAACACAAGGGGGAGGTTAAATGTCACAGTGAACAGAATTAGGGGCTGGGAAAACCCCATGGGGAATGCTGTGCACCCAAGGTCTCTGCCTCACTCCAAGTGCACTGCACAGGGAAGCCAAGAGGCAGGTTGATGGATGCTCACAGGCATCCTTACTCAGGACAGAGCCCAGTGCAGAAAGGTGTGCATCCCACACACGGTCACACGGGAAGCTGAGATAATTTTTCTTAATAACTGTCTGTGGGAAATTAGCATCAAGCAGCATTATGAGCGCCTGCCAGAAAGATGTGTTAAGAAAGTGGGCTGGCTGTACAGAAAATAATTTAGGAAGAATAATAAAGAAAGCCAGACAACAGCCCAGACTGAATCCTTCTGTGTTTGTCTAATTTCCTGGGAAAACAGGCATAAGCTGCAGAGTGAATCCAATTGTCAAGCAAAGCGACAAGATTTTCAGGGCAGGAAATGGGGTAAAACAATAACAATTCCCATTGAGGAATATTAGATAAGCAGATAAGCAAGCTTAGCACCAGGTGAATTGATGTCCCCTCTCCCAAGGAAGGGAATGGGAGCACAGGGAGCAGAACGACTTATCCCAGAGCCACAGTGAGTCACAGGCAGAGGAGGGGTGCACCGCCACACAGATCTGCTCCAACCACCAAGCTGTCTGCAGGATATGCTCAGGGAACAGCATGTTCAGGAACTGCTCAGTGCAAACACAGCTGGCGCTGAAGGAGAGCTGGCAGCATGCAGGGATGACCTGCCACCAGGAGCCGAGGGAAGGGATGGGCAGCACTGGTGTGAGCGCTCCATGTGCTCGTGAGCATTCCTTCATCCAGGCCTGGGATGGGAACTGAGAGTGGATCTGTGATCAGTTGGCCAAAACGTAGAGGATGTAATGCTTTTTTGCACCCACATCCATAAGGAGGTAGTAAAGAAGAGACTGGATGTGAATGATGCTGATTCACGCTGCACAGAGCCTTGAGGAGCATTTATGGTGGCTATCAAACTCACAGGGTATAAACACTGTCATAAAAGCAAGGAAATACAAAGTGCTTCAAGCTCTGGGCTCTGCCCCAAAGGCCCATTTGGGATCTTGCATGATGCTTCAGCATTGCTTACACAACCAGAAGCTGCTCCCAACAGACATTAATAACCTGTTTTCGGGTTAACAACCCGAAGTTACTGCCAGGTTACTGATACAAGAGCTCCTGGCACATGGCACCATCTGTGAGAGCAGTGGGTTCGAGAGCTGGAGCCGTTTCAGAGCTGCCCCACAACCTTCCTCCAAAAGGAACCACGTCAGCTCTGCCAGCCTCATCCCACACATCAACAGAGCGAGGTCCCTGGGGTTGAGGCCAAGTGAGTGGCACCTTTGCTTTGCTCTGCCCAGCTCTGTGCTTCCCTCCTCTTCCACGCTCCGTTTCCTGCTGTGTACCTCGCAGCTCCCGTTCCAAGAAAGGATTTCCTGAGCAGACCTCCAAAAACAACCGATTTTTCAGTTTCTTGGCAACAATCTGAGTTATCAGGCAGAAATGTTGCTTAAGTAAGACCAGAATTAAAAAGTTGTAAAAATCCAAATTTTCTTAAAGACACATTATGGGGTGGGGAAATCATTTGCTTCGGGTTGAGTGGAACCTTCTCTCCACGTAGCCTCTAAAGTAAGAAGGCAATGATTTTCAAAGCAAAAAGAACACATTCCTTTCTTTTTGAAAATAGTTGCCATTTTTCTCTCTAGTTGCCATTTTTCATTGCTGCTATTCCTGCATGCAGCCTTCAGACAGCCTTCCTCACTGCCTGCAACCTGGCTCTTCAAACCATCTCTCCTTTCATCTTGTCAGCAGCGGTAACATTCATAAATCCATCCTTCCTTAAATTGCCACCCTGTGTCTTGTCTTCTCGGGACTGTTAGCTTTTTAAGCAGAAAATGTGCTTTGCTTGTGCTATGAAAAAAAAAAAACAGAGTGTAAACGTATGGTGCTCAATGAGATCTTACGTTCTTTTACTGGGACGAGGACAGTGGGATGTGTTCTTCCCCAGTGGAACCACGAGCCCAGCTCCTGTCAAGTGGGAGCACTCCAACCCCACAGGCTGCTCCAAACCCTATGAACATGGATGTCCCATCCAGGGAACTGGAGGCTCCATTGGGGAGGATTCTCAGAGAGCTGCCATCATTTTATGTGATGTCTCATTTTCATAAGGCAAAATCAGGGATTGCTCTCCCCTTCCCTTTTCCCATCATGCCCAACCCACGGTGGCTGAGCACCCTCAGCTCTGTCTGAGCAATAGGGCTGTATGCCTCAGACCTCAAGGCATGAAAGCTCTCCATTTGTTGTCAAGTCTGATGTGTTGAAAATTCACACATCTGCTTAAAGGTCCTTTACAAAAGCAGGATAAATACCTGTGCACAAGCTGATGACTTGGCTTTAAAAGTTTTAAAACCACATTTTAGTGTGCAGTTTGACACAGGTAGGACCACATTTTCCATGGGGCTGTGCAGCCACAGGGCTGAGCAATGCCTCCTCAGCACTCCTGGAAGCAGGGAAAATCCAGCAACCGACCGCAAGATGCTCAGATTAACAGCCAGAGGTCAGTCTGGCACTCTGACCCCAATGGAACAGCATTCATACCAATCCCACCCTCCCCTGCACAGCAGCAGGAAAACCCCTTTCACTTTCTATTTAAAAAGAAAATTTCAGGAATTCTTTACTTTCACCCAAGAAATGATTATGCTGTGAAATATGACTGTTTCATGTCATATGTGAGGCACCACCCTGGGGCCATGAAGTGCATTCCCCCATAAGACTGGAGCAGATAAGCAAAGGAACACCATGCACCGCTGATGCACAGTGCAGCTGGAGGAGATACAGACAGACTCCGCCTCTGCCGCTAATTGTGTGCTCAAATTAATGTCTTTGGGATAAATGACTCCTGCAAAATAAACACAATGAATTCTTAGAACTCATCTAAGCAGCAGAGGAAATCCCCTGAACGAACCAGGTTCGGCGCAGGGGTTTGGGGTTACAGGCTGAGAAAGTCTGCTTGTTGAACAGAGCGGGCTTTCTCCAGGGTAATAAAACTCCTGCATTGTTGTGCCAGGGATTTTCCGGGAGGTGTGTGTCAGCAGGGGGTGGGAAGCTGCAGTTTCTGTGGCCGGTCATAGAAATGGAGTGAGATCACCCGGAGGAACCGACCGCAGATCCCAGCGGCAGCAGGAGGAGAGCAGGGAGCAAGGAATGCACACAGCTAATGGGTTGCAAAAGGTTGTTTTTTTGTGTTTTTTTTTTTTTTGGCCCTCTAATTAGTAATCATGTTCACGTCTGATAAAATAGGGATTTTCTGTTTTCCTTCAGCACTGGGAAGAAAAATCTCCCACCTGTCTGGTGATGTCCCCATCTCCCTCCTGCCTGCCTAAAATCCCAAAAGCAGCCTTGCAGCTTGGAGGCAATAGTTTCTCCCCTCCCAATCCCAGGGCTCTCCAGGAGCTCAGCGGTCAGTCCTCATGCAATCCCCCCAGTTATATGCACTGTGTTAGGCAGAAGGGGCTGTGGGACAGGAATTCACTCCAACTAACAGAGCAGTGATTTAAGGTGGAGGAGACCCACCACTCTGGTTCAGAAGAACCCATGCCTGTCAAAGACCCTGTTACTTATTGGTGAGGAAAAGGAGTGAAGGGCCCAGATTCATGTCTGAATCAGACCAAAGTCCAGAGCAGCCTGGGTCATAACAGCACCAAGAGCATCTTTCTCAGTGTTAAGATACCCTGCACTACACCACTATGGGTTCTTCTTGCTCATGTGCGGCTTTGCACACATGGGATGGTGTGAATGAAAGGAAGCTTCGGGGCTGTGACCATTACATTGCAACCACATGCAGTTTTTTTTTCCTGATTACAGAAAAAAAGAGCGGAGCAGTTCCCACAGAGAGCACCTCTGCCTTCCCTTTGAAGTACTCATCTTACATGATGCTGCTCTGGGGATGTCAGCGTCAGTTGTTCTTAACCCTTGTATCTTGGTATTGCTTTCCTTACTAGTTGCAGTCAGTGACCCCAAAGAGCCATGCAGTGGGCTCCATAAGAGCACAGAGATGTGGCTGTGAAGCAGAGGACACGTATTGACCCCTGTCGCTATCAGATTTCATCATGAAGATGCTAATGCACAGTAAACAGGCAACATTTCCCTACAAGCCCATGATACTATCAAGGACCTCACTTTCAAATCAGGTCAATACCAATCTACAGTTTCATGATGTAAGATTTCAGAATGGTCCCAGTGCCCCCGAAACTCCAGAGCAGATTGATGAAGGTGACACAGAGGGAGGAATCGTGGCACTTCTGAAACTGTGCTGGCCAGCATGACCTTCAGAGCTCATTTTCACTGCTCACAACCACCGTGGCAACCCTGAGGACAAGGCCAGTGGATATTTTTATGTGCTCCTTGAGGAGTACAAGCTGCCTGACAGCATGGTTCTCCCAATACATCCTAACAAGGCAGTGCAGTGCCCAGTCTGTGCGTGGGATGCTGAGCTCCCACCTCTTTGCTGTTTGTTGAGTACATGGGTGCTCACGATGGGAGCAAACGCTGGCCATGGCAGAGGTGCACCCAGTCCTATAAAATTCCAGGGTTTTCCATACAAATCCACTGCTGAAATTACATATAGAGCTTATATCGAAACATGTATATATATATGAGCATACATTGAAACATACATATAGAGCTTACATATGAAATTACATATAGAGCTTAAGACTTGTTTGCAAACATTCTACAAACAGGAGCCCACCCAAAACTGTGTTTAACTGTGGAAGAGCCAAGGCAGAGCCACACGTGTTCTCCCTGCATCCCAAAGAAACCAAAGCCACAACACGGAGAGAGAGCACAGCTCTAGAGACTCCAGCAGGTTCATCACTTTGTTCCTTAAAGATGGGCATCGGGTGTGATGGAAGCATGAAATGTGGCTTTCCTGGTTTCTGGAAGCCAGGGAATGAGGTTCTGGCCAGGAGCAGAGCTGGTCCTGGGTGCTGTGAGCAAGGCAGGAATAGGAGAAAGGCAGAAATAGGGCTGGAAGAAGGATGTGCAGTGGGAGAAAAAGCAAGTGCTGAAAATAGCATTGAGAAAGGGAAGAGCTCAAAGAAAAAAAAAAAAACTGAGAGGAAGATGGAGCTAAAAGAGATACAGCAAGTTCAAATTGTGTAGGAGTGCTTGAATTTCTTTATAATCACCCTCCGTGGTAGAGGCAAAAAAGCACAGGTTGGCTTCAAAAGATTTGAAACCAACTGCTCTGCAATGGAAGAATGGGTCAAGCCTGGAACAGATCACGTGAAACTGATAAATAAGGGAAGAATGAAACAAAAGAGGGAATATTTATGGAGGGGAAATAAAGTAGGTGAATTAACATCTTGAGGATGGATGCAATTTGATGAAACATTTGCAGGAGATGGCAAGGAATACGCCTGATCCGTTTAGCATCTTGTGCAATGCACTAAGCAACCCACAGATTCATCTGTAAGAAAACATCCTTGCAGATTTGAGCTGCTGAGACCAAGGGATTCAATGTCAGAAAGCTTTTGGGGCTGTGGCACAAAGCACCAGCTCTGTAGCAGCACCTTGGGAGCACAGCCTGCCCTGCCCGACCTCTCAGCAGTGTGCACATCATCTTGTTGAGATGTGAAATGCATTTCTCCAATCTGGTGCCTTACACTTGTGCCTGTGCTTGGCATTAAGCAGCTACTATATTCTGTCTCGTATCCAGAAGGACGGCTGCTTTAAGCTGATGCTACAGGAACTTTAAAATAAAACATAGCATACGCTGAGGATGACTAATACGTTCCCTGATCCTGGCTTATACACACCATATCGGAAAAGTTGCTTTATTTTGTGTCTGTCATTTAGAAAATGTGACTCCCCTCCCATTCTGCTCGGGACATGGGGGACATGGAGATGTGGCACTGAAGCACTGCCCCCAAAGAACCTCCGTGGAGCAGCTCTGCGAGGGGCAGGGTGATTCTCCCATCACGTTAATGGCGAGCCTCCTTAATCACACTTAGGAAGGAGTCCTGGATTACCCAGGAAATGGAGGCTTCTCATGGAGATTTGAGGCAATAAAACCCAACGCTCGTTTGGTCCCATGGCCCTGCATGCAACAGAAGGATGACAGCAGTGCACTCATTGCTGCCTTCTTGCCACCCCCTGGGCTCCCTCCCTAAATCACTTTGCCATAACCATTACAGGTTGAGGGCAGGTGACAGGGAAGGGCTTTTCCTTTCAGGGTTGGCCTTCAGTGCTCACCACTCGTTGCCAACACACACCTAAACCCGAGCTGTGCATGCAGTCTGGGTGAGAGGTGAGCAGTCCTGAGCCAACAAGCAGCTTTCCTCTCACAAAGCACCGCTTTACTCCTCTGGTTAGATGGTTTGATCATCCGTTAATGAAATATTTTAAAATAAAAGCAAACTTCAACAGGTAACAGCAGAGAGAAAACCACAACCACTGACTAATTAAAGCCTTTTTCTAGCACACAAAAACCAAGACCACCCAATGGCAACAAAAGAACTGATTAATCCTGCTCAGGATTCTGCAACACACAGGAAGGATGATCTTGAAGTATGAAACTAATTGCATCCTACAGACATGCTACTCATTAACTGATTTTTCATTTTTGAAAAGATAAACAATAATATTAGGCCAGTGCTGAATTATAGAATAGCACTCTGCATTACCTGGACCTAAGAATAAAGATATGCATCAAATTTAGACCTTGCATCCATTCTGGTTTGAGCTACTTCAGTTGGGTGGGTTTAAAATCACATATATACAATGGTTCTTTGCTCCCCCATCTAAAAGCCAAGGAAGGAGCTCCCCAGTTTCTCATTACAATGGCAACAACCATCAGGAAGTTCATTTTCAGGAGAAGGCTGTGGAAGGATGCAGAAGACATGGAGAGCATCTCTGCCACGTCAGAGACAGCTGCGAGATGCATTTGTGCTCTTCAGCTGTCTTCGCTCAACCACCTGCTCACAGATGAGATCAAGGGGGCTCTTAATTGAAGACAACTCAGAAAAGAACATGAATGCAGTCTGAAGTATTTGCTGATCTCGAGGCCTGGGTTTGCAAGGTGGCTGCTGAAGGAGATCTGGAATCCAGCTATACCTGGCCTCCACACAGCACCTCCACCAACTTGCCATCACTATAACCAACAACTCCTATACAAACAGTAAAAAAAGAGAAATAAAATTGACGCTTACCCTCCTTCAAAGATCTTGATCCTGACTGGCTCCCCTCTTTTGGTTACAACAGCCTCTTCTTCTGGTTTTCCTCTTTTATCCTCTTCCTTCTCAGCTCTAGTTATATCTTTTCGACCTTCATTAGAAAGGAGCGAAGGCAAATGAACCTATCTCCCCAAAAGAGCAAAACAATCATTGATTACATACAACATCACTCTACAGACTCCACAGACCAAACACTGCAGGTTGAAACAGCAGCCCATCACACAGGCTGCTCGTGACAGGACAACATCTCAAGAAACACGGTTCCTGCTTCTGGATTTTGAGCCCTGCAGGTTGGGTTATGTTTACAATGGACTCTTGGAAGTACTGTTTAGATGCATGGTGGCTAAGGGCTCTCCAGGGAGGTGCTGGGGTGAATCTGAGCATCTGGCACGGCCATGGGTCTCTGTCCCCAAATCCACTGCTCTGTCCTTGGATCATCCTCTCCCTTAATATGAATAAAGATCTTGAGAGCAGACCTCACTAGAATTCATATATTTAACCTCAACCCCTGGATTTCCCCCTCGCGCACACACACTCACACAGTTTTGGATTTGGGCCACCTAAGCTGGATGTAAATCACTCGACAGTCAGAGCTTGTGGGTGATTTCCTCTCACTAAACTGCTGCCGAGGGCGCCGTGCACAGAAAGCCACAAAACCAATGGGAGAAAACAACCCTCGACCTCCCCACACGTTCCCAGGGTGAGTTTGCCTTTCTCACTGCTACCCCTGGCCACCCTTTGTTCATAGCCAGGTCTGAGCCGTGTGCTGACATCTCATCTTGCACGTGTCATGTTATCTGTTAAGGTAAATGGACTGAAATGTCAGAGCTGCCTCCCTGCCTCTGCCCAACGCAAGTGGAGCTCTCACACTTGGAATGGAATCTTGGGAAGTTTCCCTGTTAAAACCTAACATTACACATAATGGGTCTCCAAAGCTTTGCGAGAGGGAAGTGAGCTGCCTTTTACCCAGGTTACATTTTACATAAATGCAAAAAAATCTTTGAAGTACAACTGAATCACCCACATTCTCACTTCATTTTTTATTTCTTGAAGAAGAGAGAGGGTTTGAAAGACATAGGGTCAGGAGAGGAATTCCTGCCTGTAGAAGTTTAAATCTGAGTTGGTCACCTTTGATTCTATGGCCACTGGAGACAGTGGCAGCTCTCGGGGTGATTGAGCACTTATCTCAAGGGAACAGAGCACTCACCAGGTGCCTCTTTGTCTCCCCTGGTAAGAGAGAAGCCACAGAGCTCAAAAAGAGACCTGAAAAGTTCTGTGGGACCTGGGGCTGCTCTTTGCCCTGGGCCAGGTCACACAGATGATCCCAACTCCACACCATCAGCCCCATGGATGCTTCCAAGATGCCTCCTCCAACCTCCCCTGATGTTCCTGGGCACCACGTGGGTTATCCACCCAGGCCAGAATGGGGCCAGGCACCATTACAACAATTTAACAGCACAGATGGATCTCTATGATTCTATGGGGATGTGCTCTGTGCTCAGAGCCAATCAGTGGCACCTCTGAAAACTTAACATGGAGCACTATGACTTCACCTCCTGATGGCAGCTACACGTCCACAACAACGCTAGTGAAAGCCTTCCCAGTTCAGTTCCTTGAGGAATACAAAACAATTGACTTTCTAGATGTAGCATGAGGTTTATTTATTGCAACTTTTGAAAGCACAAAACATAGACAGATGAAAGGCACCGTGGAGAGCCAAAATCATACAGTCACTACTACCCCCTGTTACAATCTCGTTTAATTTACAAACTGTGCAAGCACGATACAGTGTAATTAACCATCCCTACATGCACACTGCAGCCTACAGTCACTTCAGAATTGATCTGCTCAGTAAATCCCACTGGCAATTTAGAAATCAAGCCAAGTACGTAGACAGTATACACAGTACTACTGCTCGCTGGTAGCTTGCTGCATGCATAATTGTACAAAATATCAGAGCTTTTTTACATTTTCTGCTGTGTTGACTGACAGCTTATAGTTCCATAAGGAAGAAAAGACTTAAGGAAAGTAGCTGGAGTTAACTGAAGGTTGAACTCTCAACCTGTGATTGATGCCACTGCTACGCAGCTCCGGGAAATCGCGTCTTCCTGAGTAACCAGCAGCTTCTTAATCTGTGCCAGTCATAAGCATCGCAGAGACTAAACTGGGGATTTCACTCCCACTGATCATCTAATTAAAAACGTTTCTTGACTTGGCATGAGGTCAATTTATCCCCATTGAAATTAACGTAATTCCTGCAAAACCCACTCCTTCCAGCAGCAGGTATTAATGTTAAAGTGAGGCTACGCCGTTTTCTAGGTGGATTTTGCAGGACAAGCCCTTGCTTTTGCAAACTGCGCTGTGAGAACTGCAACTTTTGTAGGGTTTTGTCTAAAAGGTTTGTCAGTGTTTAAGTAAATGCATGCAGTGAAATAGGTGTTCTGATGGGTAGGGGCTGAGCCGCTCCTGTGTAGAGCTGAGCTTTTAACTTTGGGATATGAGGGTCTGTCGTATTTCTGAAACACAAGGCTTTGTGTTCATTTTAGCACCACGCCAAAGAGCAAAGTTCAAAGGAGCACAGGCACTTCTATTAGGGAATGAAGTCAAGGATGGCACAACACCCCTCCAGATAAAATCCACCGAAAAAAGAGTGCATAAATATCAAGCATTAGTGCGGTTATTGCGCTGCACAGGTAATTATCTGCCCCCAGGCTCCAAGAAAATCTGCCTTTTGGATTTCTGCAGAATGATGGAAATGCTGAATAGAAATAAAGATTTATTGAATCACAGCGACTCTACTGTGCATTTTAAGACATATTTATAAGCAGCAGCTGCAGCAGCGATTACGATAAATTTAATATTCAGAGTTCATTTCATGATTCAGAAATAAAATGAATAATCCATCAATATAAATTGACTTGAGATGAATATCAAATTGCAAAGTCTTTCGAGCAATTCTGTTTGCTAATCTACATGAACATGACCTGGATTAAAGGGATCTGTATGGTTCAGCATTAACTGAGAGAGAAAAAAATCTGGCCTCAATGCGAGATACAAAAGTCCATGCAGCAGAAGCATCTTAAAGACTTCTGCACCCGTGTGGCTGATGGCTTTGGCGAGCTCTGCCTGCACGAAGCCACTGACCTCCCTCCTCTTAATTCCAAAGATGATGTATAAAATATCCTTAGGTATCCAGAAAAGCTGGCAGACAGCTAAGGACATTAACTAAATGGGCTAAAAGACATGGGTGTTTTCACAAGGCTCCATGTCTAACCTACTGAGGCACTTTTATAAATGTCACTGCATGCCTATACACTTCTTTGGGAGCCTAAATACACTTTGCAAATCTCCCTTTAATATTTTTAAATACTTTTAAGCATGCCTCTCCATGTTCATTAACGTGAGATCAGTAGATGCACAACCAGACAGAATCCCATTTCCCCAAGGTAATCCTTTTTCATTTATAACATGCAAAATGTAGGGAATTATAACAGCGTTCATAAAAAAAAAAAAAAAAAAAAAAAAAAAAAAGTTGTAAAGCTATTTGAAATATCGAGACAGAAAATGCAAATCAAGTCTAATCCTTTGTGCTCGAGCAGTGGCGGTTCGTGGTGCAGTGGTGATTCCTACATGCTCTTTTGATTATAAGGCAAGTAGAAACTGGAGGACAGAAATACGGCACATTGCTTTGGAGCAGGATTGCCTTTTATTTATTATCATTTTGGGGGGGATTCTAGTGGGTGTTAGCTTCTTCACTCTGTAAGTTTCACTGAGAACTTACCGAACTGAGAAAAGGATGAACAAATTCCTATTAAACTAACAGTAGCAATTCCCCATCCCTCATCCCCCTCTTCCCATGTATCCAAACAGATGAGGAGAAATATATAGGATTGCATTACCTCTGTCATTTTGGGCTTCCTGGAGCTGGACGGGACAAGCCTGCCTGCCTCTGGCCGAGGAGCAGTAGCCATGGTGTAGGTTTCCCTGCTCACCTTCTGCTTGGACCTCAGGAGGGACAGGGCAGCTTTAGTGGATATACCCGGAAGGTTGGGGTTATACAAGCTAATACACCAGCTGGCATACACTGAAGACCGCCGGTCGACTTGCTGGATGTGATTTGGCTTTATGTAGTTTAAATAGCACCAACTGACATTAGTGGTTGTGTGGAGACTGGGGAACTGAAGTACCTTCTTCATATCCGTACCTTCTCGAGACTTCATTGCACTTGAAGGGACCTCAGACAGAGGTGCAGGGCTTGGAGGGCTTGGTGGAGGCTGCTCCACCGGCTCTTTGGAGTCTTCTTTCTTCACGCTTTGTAAAGGTGCCTTGACAAGGGGCTGCTTGCCAGCTGGCTGCTGATACTCCTCCAGTGCCTCAAAGCTTGGAGAACTGGACCGGGACACGGCTTGCTGCAAAGTACTCGGGGTTTCCTTTAGCTCCGACTGCTCTAAGGACAAACTAGGTGGTGTTTCAACCTCAACCCTGCCTTGGCTTTTGGTAAGAAAGTGAGTTTTATCCTGCTTTTTCCCTTCCTCTATTGCACTGGGTGGCTTCACCACTTCTAACTTCCCCTCTGCTTCTGACACCTCCTCTTCTTTCACTCTTTTCTGCTGCTGCGTTTCCATCGTCAGCTCCAAACTGCCCGCTGGAGAGAGCATCCTCTTGCTTCCACCAACGGTGGACGGGCCTCCCTCCAGCCCAAGGACGCTGTCTGCTGGGGAGGTGAGCGGGATGCAGCCCTTTCGCTCCGGTAGTGGTAAGGGCACCCTCAGATACGGGCTCTGGAAAATCCTTTGCTCCTCTGTGATCATCTGTGCAAGATCAAACCCAAGGCCGTGCACATCAGCACTGCAGACCAGGGTGCCCTTGGGTTGGCAATCATCGAATTTGGGGAGAACTATAGAAGAGGAACTGCACTGGGATTGAGTGACCAGGATCTGGGAAAGCGTGGTGTACATGGCGCTCCCGTAGGACGGCATGTTGGTCTGAATGCGGACGGGGACCACGAGGGACACCACAGGGTCGGACCGCGTGGGAACGACGAGCTGAGCTGTGGACACGGGCACCGAAGGACTTGTCGTGCGGGTCAGGGGGTACAACCGAGTGTCCGAGCTGTATTCTGTGCAGGGGGAAAGGCTGGAGGTCCCTGCTGCTGGGAATAAACTGGATTTGAGCTGTGGTAAATGTCCCTCAGCTTCGGGCAGCTGGAGAGCAAACTGAGACTGAAGAGGCAGGAAAAAGGCAGAGGAGATTGGTGACGAGCTGGGGTAGTGCACCGGCAGGAAGGAGGGGTGCTGCCTGAAGGGCACCTCGGTGGGGTGCGGTATCAGCGGCGGAGCGAGGTGCAGCGGGCCCGGGTGCAGCAGCGTCTGCTGGAGGGGCAGCGGAGGGGTCTGGAAGATGGAAGGGGGAAGCTGGGGCACGGTGAGCTGCGCAGAGAGCAGGTCGGACATGGTGTGTGCAGCAAAGAGCTCTGCAGGCTGCCCCGGCTGGGGAAGGAGGGGCTGGTAGGGGAAGATGGAAACTTGTGGGGAGAGGTACTGCTTTTCGTGCAGCGTTAGCTGGGGGATGGGATGGAAGACCTGTAGGGCTTCTGTGTAGGGCTGGGTATATGCAGGCTGGGGGCTGTCTTTTGGCTGGCTCTTATCGCTTGGGTAGGTACCGTGAGAGGGCAAAGGGGATGAAGATGGCGGCTGATGGGGCAAACTTGCCGAGGGAGATTTGCTCGAGGAAGGAATTGGGTCTTCTGCCTCTGGTCGGCCTGCTGGGGCTGGGGCTGGGTCTGGCTCATGCTCCGGATGCCTGGTGAGGGATGCCTGCCTCACAAGAAAGCATTTCCTCCTCTCCTGGGGAGCCGAGGAGGTGGAGGGGCCAGGAGTGGAGGCAGGTGTGGAGGACAAGCTCCCGTAGTCAAACGACTTGCTGCGGGTCTCCGACATCTGGGAAACATGGGACACATTGGGTGTCTGCTCAGAGGCAGATCTCCGCATCTCCCTGGAATGGTGGTGGTGGTGGCTTGGGACCATCAGCATGTGGGAGCCAACACCTGGAGGCTTGGAGTGGGATTCGGGAGGCTGGCTGCCGGGCTCCGTCTTACTGTGATCTTCTCGATCGAATGACACAGAATGGCTGGAGCCATGGGATACACTGCTCTCCTGGCTCGGGCTTCTGGTGAGAGACACTGACTCGAAGCTGGACTCTCCGGAGGACTGAGCCATTTCTGCCAGTCGCAGCCTCTTCTTTTTTGGTGGGAGTTTCTCTGCAGGAAGCTGAGAAAGCGTTTGGCTTCTCTGTGGCCATTGAAATTCCTCCGTTTTTTCTGGCTCTTTTGGAGGAGGTTCTGGCTCCGTTTCTGGTCTGTCAGGCTCCTCCGTGACCAGAATCTCTGGGACCTGGATGTTCGGCTGTCGCACCAGCTTGGGCTGCAGGGAGTGATGTGGTCGGCTGTGCTGCGCAGTTGGCTGAGATGGGAACTGTGGTGTGGGCTTCTCTTCACCCTCCAAGCTGCTCACCTGTTCGATGGAGTCGGACTTCTCAAAGGAGCTCGTGTGCTGGATGACAGAGATCTCCTTTGAGGTTGTCCTTCTCTCTTTGCCTTCCGTGCTTGAAACCAGTTTGGTGTTCCTGGAATGGAAGCTGGCACTGACATCAGAAGGTGCGGATTTCCCCGGGTCTGCTGGTGACTTCATGGATTCACGGGTTAGGTTTAAAGCGACGTCAGATGATGCCGGGTTTGCAAACTGAGCCCCTGGCCCAGTGCTGGAGGAGGGAGTATCCGACAGCTCAAAAGCTGGAGGGTCCTCATCATCACCTAGGCTCTTCTCTTTTCGCCGTTTTCGGAGCGGGGTAAGCTCCAAAGTGCTCCCTAGCTTGTAATGCATCACCTGGGGCCATGTGTCAGGATCCATGACATTTTTCTCAGTCTCTGAAGAGGTATGGGAAATGGAAGAACGTGGCTTTGAGAGCTGCAGTTCTGAACAGTAGTATTTCTTATGGGCTTCATAATTATCCCTTTTCTTATACCGAGCACCACATACGTTACATTCATACATGAACCCTTTAACTTTCGTCCCCTTCCGTGATTTTTTGGTAAGATCGCTTTCCTTGGTTTCAGGCTCCTCGGGAGGTTTGGAAACAGCTTCTTTGCTCGCAGAGCTAACCTCCTCTGTGACATATTCTACTCCCAAAGGTAGCTCTATAGCTGGTTGTCGTTTTAGCATTCGAGGATGGGAAGAAAATGCTTGACTGCGGCTTAAGACTTCGGGCTCCATGATGTGATCATCAAATGAATAGCTACCTCTGAAGGTGTGTGGGGAGCTTATAGTGCATGCAGCAGAAGGCATTGAGTGGCTTCTTAGGAGAGGCACTGTCTCTGTGGCACTGTGGGATTGCTGAAGTGACAACAATGATTGTTCGGGCTTCATTTTTTCACCATGGGATGTCAACGCTTTTGAGGCATCCAACTGGCTACCGGAACCGGACTTGATATCAAACTGGAATGGTTCCCTATAAGCAGCAGACTTTGGAGATTCAATGCTGCTACGTCTAGATAAAGAGCTTCTTCTAGGCTTAACACTATCTATTTCACTGGTATCTACAACAGCTTCATTAATTGTAATTAGCTTAGTGATGTGTTCAATAACCTGTGTTCTAGGCACAGATAATGGTACCATACTGGGTTTCTCTTCGGTGGAGAGATGCGGAAACCCCTGCGTTGTGTTTGTAGACAACATTGCAGTCCTTTGCCCAATTCTACCACATTTCCCAAAAATAATTTCTGCGTAAGATTTTGCATTAGTATTTGGGGGGCTGATCTGCTGCTCTGCACTTTCTGACCTGGAGAAGTAGCCCGACTCAGTACTTCCTTTACTCCCCGGGCTCAGGAAAGCTTGTTCATCTATGACCTTCTTCCGTTCGCTCAAGCGGAGTGCAAGCTTCTGCTTTATCGTGTGGGTATCTTCTGATTTATGGCTCAGAGCTTGGTCAGATGGCGGCTCTGCAAACTGGCTGCTGTCCTCGAGCGACTGAGACATACTGGAATGGGACAGGGAACAGCGGTCGTGGCTGGAGCCTTGGCTCCCGGCGCTCAGCAGGCTGCTGGACAGCAGGGTGTGCTTCTGCCTGGGGGAGAGCTCTGCAGGGTGACCCGACATCGCTCCCGTCTCCTCCTCCGAATCTGTGCTTTCCCCTTCTGTTGGCTCCTCAAAGTCCTCCCCACCAATCCTCTCCATTTCCAAGCTCGACGGATACATCTCTGCTCCTATCCCTGAGGCCAGCCCAGCTTTTATTCGATGAGCATGAGATTTCCTATGTTTATACAGATTGCTCTTAGTCTTAAAAGAAAAGCCACATGGAATGCAAGGGTACGGCCTCTCACCTGTGTGTGACCTGATATGTTTTTGGAGCACACTTGGCTTCGCACAAGGCCTGCTGCAGTACTGACAAATGTATTTGCCTGGCTTCTGAGGTTTCTTTTCCTTCTTGTGCACTTCCTCAGCTTGTTTTAAGGGAACCTGTGAAGGGCGAGGGATGTAGACCTTTTGAACGGACGGCATGTCCTCTCCAGGAATGATCGGTGAATGGGAAGGCAAGAGCTGGCCGTGGTGTGCGTGAAGCCCGGGCGATGGAAAGGAGCCAGAGGGACCTGGTCTTACGGGATCAACTAGCTGCCATGTGGGCCCTTCAAGGACATGCTCAGGTTTCCCAGGAGACATGAATGCTGGTGACAGTGCGTGCTGCTGAAGCTGCGAGACGTGGGGAGGGTGTTCGAAAGAGGAAGGCTTCGGTTGCTTCTGATGTCCAGTCTTCTCCTGAGATTCCTCTCTTGGAATCGGCAAAGAGCCAGAAAAGTGCTGCTGCGATATGAGATCTCGGAGAGGGGTTCCTTGCGAAGAAGAGGAGCTGCCCTGATATGTAGCTGCAGATGAAATACTGGCTTGGAAAGCCTCTCCTTTGGGAAGCCTCTTTCTTGGACTTTCCTCAGCCTTTTTTGTGCTCTTCTGGCTTTGTTCAGGATCCATGACCTTAAAAGGGTCTTTGAATGCTATTTCGGGAAGGTTTTGGCAGGCTTCATTTACGAATAATAAAGGTCTCTTCTGCAGATTCCCTGTTTTGCCTGCATTTGCTACGAAGCTGGAGTCGCCAGGAGATGGTTGTTGATTTAAGATTTTACTAAAGTGTCACTAGTTGCTATTTGACTCAAAAAAAAAAAATGTTTCAAGGTCAATAAAGTTCACATTGGTAACACATGACAAACTACTTCAAAGAGAGAAAACTTTCCAAAACTTTTAGTCCAAATATTTTCCTTGTGAACTTGGTTAAGGCTTTAAACCTTGCCATTTTATTTCAGTTGACAGTGGCAAGCCTTCAAAGTCAAGATGCAACCCACAATGTGTCTCTTGTTTGTTATGCAAACCTTTGAAAACTTGAGACTTTAGTGCTCATCTCATAATGATCTTTTTTTCCTGTGCAAGGAAAATAACGCTGAACGGTGTACGTCCCCCTGTGTCTTCCTTCTGTTCCACTTCTGAGTTCAAAAGCCTTGCAAAAGCATTTCCAACATTTCTGCAATTACGTCCAAGAGAAAAACAAACAGAAAATAATTACTTCAGCATTTGTATTTAAGTAATTAAACAGTGCTACTTTTACAGAGAACAACCGTAAATATTTCGCAAGAAGAAATTCAGAATAACTGATTGGATGTCCACAATTTATGAGACATCACTTGTAATGATAACCTAAACATAAATCGTACTAAGTCAAACCTCAGGGACTTAAGCTCAGTGTAATGTACACATAAGCTGGCACTGCAGCTGTAACCAAATACAGTAACTTGAAACACACTCAGATCTGAAAAACGTATTTAAAATGGCTTCGAACGTGGATTCCTCCTAATCTCCTGCAAACATTTATAGTTTCACAGTTTTCTGTAATTGCACTTCCCTTCCAAACAGACACAACAGTAAAACTGACTGTATACAAAGCACTGCCTAATGCAGCACATACATTCACTGACGAATAAAAAGCAAATCCCTCTGCATGAAATCCGCCCCTAAGCTTGCAGTAATCTTCTGTGTCACTTACAACAATAGCAGGCAAAGAGAAAGGACGTGCACTCTTCTACTGAAATTTTGTTGCTTTAATTTCCTGCCTTTTACTGCCAAGCAATGATGCAAGTCCAGCTCTATACTATGCGCATATTTCGTACGGGCAGGATGTTGAAATTTCTGGTCTACAAACGTGAATCCTCCTTACAGTGGGAAGCTCTACGAAACCTACCATGCTTGTCATCAAATACAGCTACTAATGAGGCACTTGGAGGGGAAATACTCTGCACTGGAAGAAGACAGCATCACCAAGAGATGGAATAGGAAGTGGGAGGAGTGTTCCCAAGGATGGGGCTTTTTAAGTGAAGCAAACTGATATTATGATTTACAGTGAGATAGAAAGGAAAGTATCTTTCTTATCAAAATATTCTCTGCTTTGCTACAACAGAATGGCATTAGTTTAATGGGAACTTGCTCAAAGCCATGCTGCTTTCCTACTGCCCCATACAGGGGGAGAATGCAGGGACGGGGCTGAAGAGTAAACCATATAAAACAGGGAGGCACAGGGGACTGCACTCCATGTGCCTGAGAATTCAGCTGCCCAACAGCCCAGCCTTATCCAGAGCAGCAGCAACAAAGAGCCAGCAGAAGAGGTCCATTGTGTTCTATGCAAAATCCCCTATTCATCTGGTCCTACAACCCTGTGGATGCTCTGCATTCCAGGAGAAAGAACAGATGTGGGGTGTAAGGTAATTTAATTCAGCTGCATCTAAAAATATGGTAACATCCCCTATTGGAGGTGTTCAAGGCCAGGTTGGATGGGGCCTTGGGCAGCCTGGTCTGGTATTAAATGTGGAGGTTGGTGGGCCTGCCTGTGGGAGGGGGTTGGAGCTTTGTGATGCTTGAGATCCCTTCCAACCCAGGCCATTCTGTGATCCAACCAACCAGATTTTACAGGAGTGGTTAAAAATTGCCCATTCTTTGGATGCGATTGATCCATCTAACCTGAGGTGGCTTCAAGCCATAAAATTCCCCTGTTCTCTCTTATCATCACTGGGAGGGGCAGGTGCCAATGAGGGACCCAACGGGGACAATGCATCCCACTGTGACACTGACTGTCCTGATCTGTTATCTCTCATTAAACAGGAGCAGTGGCTTACTCATTCTGCTCTGATGTCCGCATCTGAGATACATGCACAGAAAACTCACTCCTATCTTAATGCTTTACTTTCCTTTTTCTGATCTCCTCCAGCAAGAACTTTACTTCTTCCCAGCCTTGCACTTGCCCTGACTCGCTAGGGAAGGTGCCTCATGTTTATGTGCTCATTACTACAAGGCGTAATTAATTACATTTTGAAATCCCTTTCTGAGAGCGCTGGCTCCTCCGTGCTGACCAAGTGTGGTCTGGGCTACACTTAGAGTGCTGTATTTACAGCACAGGACTTACTCAAGATCAAAGGCATCTGGGAAGCTGATTTATCACATCCATTTTTGCCCAAGATTGTGTTCTTTGCCCCACTCGTGACGCACGGAGCACATTAACGTGGTAGCAGAGGATTTAAGATGAGACTTTTTCAGCAAGCACAAAGTGAATGCTGCCTCCCACAAGCTTGCACACTCACATTTAAGAACTGTCAACAAAAGAAAGCCTGAAAAACATGTTAATACTGTTTTCTCCCCTAGACTCTATATCCACCCCTAAGTGCAAAACAATTGGGCCTGTGAGGAAGCTTTCTGAGATGATTCAATATCATCCCAACTGTTCAGGCTGTCTTCTGACGAACACATGGGCTGCAGCTGATTTAGTCAGGAACTCTGCACAAAAGTTAGCATTTAAAGGACTGGTCAACGAACAAGCACACCTGCTGCCTACAGCAGCGAGTACAACCATTCTGGGGCAATTCAGGCTACTTTCTACATATTTTTTCCATTATTGGAAATGGCCCTTGGAATGGCAATGGCAAAAGATAATTCTCCTGGCTGGATACCATTTCACTGGATTGATACCTCTCCAAGGAAAATTCAACAGTGCGGAATAGAGCAGCAGAAAAACATGAAGTCCACTGAAGCTAAAAACTGTGGGAGTGTTTCTCTTCTATGAGCTTGGTGACATGGTGGGACAAGGGAATGAAAGCTTCCAAAGGGCTGAGCGTGGATGCCCAACCCTGCTGTGCCCGGCTGGATAAAACCTGAGACAGCTAAGGAGGAGCACTGCGCAGACAAAAACGCCTGTCCTCATCTTATTTTTCTTCATTTTCTTCAGTTTCTCTTTTCTTTCTCTCAGCCAAAATCTGCCTTCAGAAACTCCAGCCTCTTTATTTTCATAGACGCATAGAATCACCAAGGTTGGAAAAGACCTCCAAGAGCATCTAATCCAACCATCCACCTACCACCAATATTTCCCTACTAAACCGTGTCCCTTATCATCATGCTTTCCCCATTCTCCAATTTTTTTTCTCAGAAAAAATCTTTTGCTTTTACTTTCATCTCTGCCTCCACATGACCTGAGAAGTCTCTTTTCTCTGTCGTGTGCTATGCCTCTACTCTTTCTGCTTATCAGTCAGTTGACTTTCATTTAGCTTGTGCTCTACACTGCCTTCTCTGTAGATCAGCACAGCGAGGCAATGCATAGCACTGGCACAATGTCAGCAAATCCTTAAGGAAAAAGTCACGGATTTTATGGGACGCGGTTTCCAGCTGCTAACATTGCATGTCTGGGGCTAAATCCAAAGTACAGGCATTAAAATGGAGGATTCCAGCTATCATTTCTCTTCAAACATCATTTCTCAGGGTTTTACTTGAAGTGCAATGGAGTGAACATGAACAGAAATGCCTGTTTCATTTGTAAGACAGAAACAAACTCTTCCAACTTGATGAAGGAAATAAATGAGAAAACTGAATGGGACCAGAGTTTCACCCTAGTGCCTGAGATAAAATGCTTAGGAATGCTATTTTAAACAGTTGTGTTGGTATTTTGAATTATTTTATTATGGCTGCAATGGATTTCTGTGAAGATGCACAGGAACACAGACTCTCCAAATCCTGAACCTCACCTAAGCCCTCCTAAAGGACTTGAGGAAGAGCCAACCAGCCAGTGCCAAGCGTTGACCCCATATGTGGGACCATCACTATTCATATTCCCTGGAAGAAGCTCTCTGCCATTGGATTTGGGATGGAAGCTCCCAGAAGTTGGCAGACGAGTGACATCCATGCCCCAGGTGGGAACGTAACTGAGAAGACATTTGAAGGAATCCTTCATCTACCCTGCGGTTGGCCTCCAGGACCCAATCCTTCTAAGTAAGATGTGGAAAACTGTGGTGCTTGGCTTTCTGCTGCTTGCCTGTTGCTTCCAGCAAGCGAAAACGTCTCATTACAGTGGTTCCTTAAAAACCCTCCTGGTGGCAAAACTCTGCTGTTTGCAATACCGCAGCAGATGGAAGGGTTTTCTTTGCTGTTTGGACCTGTGTAAGACAGATTGAGATCCAGCCGGCTTAGCAGGAAGCTATTCCAACAGAAACCCTGCCTTTCCGTACCATTCCAACCACAACAGACAGCATTTTCTTCCACACACTGAATTTTAGACTGTTTTTAAGAAGGTGAGAGCAGCTAGTGTGCTACTGGAAAATCTGCCTGGTCACTCTCCGTGATAACTTTTAAACCATTTGGCCCACTTCCATCAAATTTAAAGTCTATCATAGCTGACATATGTTAAATATATTTGGATTCTTCCAAGTTTTGTGAAAATGAATGAAGTAAGCAAAACACAAGCTCCTATTTCTGCTCTGCAGAAAGGTGCGGCTCCCTTCTTACTTACATTTAGCATTTTCCCATTTTTAAACTACAGATTCATCAATGTGGAGAGACAAAGCTGAGTGAAACCAGATCCCTTTTGTCAGTAGCTCATGGTGTTCCCAGGTTCTTACAAAGCTCTGCAAGGCAATGTCTTATCAAATCAGATAGGGCTACGGGCACAGAGCATTCTGCTGCCTGGAGATCACGACTGTCACCATGAGATCCCAGCTGCAGATTTGAATGACAGCACAGATGCTCCCTTGGACTTTCAAAGTGATTTATGGCCAAAAGAGGTTCACAATGTAGATAATGGGCAGCACTGGTAGATCATTACCTCTTGTATATATGCTCAATAATATGAAATGCTGATGCAGCATTGGCAGGACTTGCCAGGCAAAAAAATTGCTGTTTAGCAAAGAAAAAGTAAAGTAAGGCAGACAATGAACAACAACTGTTTCCAGGCTGAGCCCAATGCGAAGGGCAATGCACACATCCAGAGCAACTCACTAGGAAAAAGCAGAGGTTACTTACAGTGGACTTGACAGCCTGTAATTTTGATGGTGTCTCTCTCTCGTCTGCCCAAGATTTAATTTAGTCTGTAAAAGAAAGAGCACGTTGGAATCATAGTGCTTGGATATTAAAATGCCATCTCAGCAGTGAGCACACAGGGTTACATCAGGTGCCCTGATGGAGAGAATTGCTTGGTAACCAGAACAGTACACAAACAGAGTCCCAACAGCTGGAGAAGCCCTTGGTGATTGCTCTCACCTCCTGCAGCAACTTCACCCTGATGGTGATGCTCACACTGCTGGAACACACTGCTATGGGTTCTCCTCCTCTGTGGACACCACACATTGGCAAGCACACATTTAGGTCACCTTCACTTCATTCAACGAATTCAGTTCCTCCATACTTACCCTCCACTGAGCTTTTAATATGAATGCACTGATCTGCACAGGGACAGGCTTAGGCAAAGCAAGACCCCAAGTGAAGATGCACTCTGAAAAACAACCCCGAGCACAGAATCATAGAATTGCTCAGGTTGTAAAGGACCTTAAAAATCATCAAGTCCAACTACAACCCAACCACACTATCCTAACTCAAACAACACTCCACTAAATCATCTTTGCATACACTGCATGCAGAGAAAAAGAAGACTCCTTCACGGACATGAGCACTGTAATTCCATGGAAGAACATACGGTTCCTCCAAGGCACTGGCCCATCACCAAATCCCATGCTCAATGGCAACCCACTCTGCAGCAGGAGGGCTCAGACCCACAATAACAGCAAAGGATGAGCACAGCTAACCAGAGCTCTTCCTTGCCCGTGTGGTCACAGCTCCTCTGAAACACAGAAGAACAGAAGACAGTAGCCACTTTTCCCAAAGTTTTAAATGGGCTTCACTCTTTCCACAACTCCCAACCTGCCTTCAGTTCCTGCCACATTGACTTTTAATAGTGCTGTGTCCAGCTCTGGATTGTGACTTCCTTATCCCTCCGAGCCCTGTACCACAGACCTGCCCATGTTATTCAAAGCCCACCACCCCATTCTCTTCCTCCTCAAAAATGGCCCCATAAGGGGCTGAGCAAATATCTAAATGAGAGTAAGTGTGGACAACTAAACACTTGGGCAAGCAGCCTCCTCTCACCTGAGGAGTGTCCTCAAGCATAGCCATGAGAGAAAGGTCATTTTTTCAGAGCTGAATTTTGCTTTCCTGTTTTGCCATCCCAACTCCCAGAAGCTCAGGAAGGAGCAGCGGATGGATGGCACAGCTGTGTCTGAACACAACCCTGTCTCCTCCCAAATCCCAGGTCCAAAGTGGAAACAAGTTTGGAGAAGTGTTGTAAGCTTCACTGAAGACCTGCAGCCACCACAAACCATGGTGCAATGAGCCCTCATTTTTCTGGGAGAGAGCTGAAATTTTTCCCCCCCTGGGGCTTTGCATCCTAAAACTCAACCAGGGCTCAGAGAACAATTCAAACCACTAATAGGGCATCAGTATCTGCACGGAACAGAAGAGAATAGAGCAAAACCAGGGCCCTGCTTCCACCTTTGGAGTCATGCTTTATGACTGAAGAGCCACCAGGTGGACAGACCCAATGCTGAGCTCCATGAGCAAAATCACACATATTTCTTGCTAATACCCAGGACTGACGAAGGGACTGCACCCAGCAATCAGCGACTTCCACAAGCCACAGTTTATCCAGATGTGAGTCCCAGTGACATGCTCAGTGACACGTATCACAGCAGACAAAGGAAACACTAACAGAAGAAAGGGGACATGCTCCCTAGATGCAATCAAAGCAGAGCAGATGCGTATAAGCACTGCTGCAGAAAGTCACGTCCAGCAGGGATTAATGCAAACAGCTCTGTAAAAAGCCAATGTGCTCCTCAGGGACAGCACGAGGGTATCCCTAAGTGCACATCCCCCAGGTGGTGAGCTCCATCTCAGCCCCTTCTCCTCTCACCTCACCTCCAGCTCGTTGCTGGATTTCCCACCTTACCCTGACCCCGCTGCATGCAGCAGCAGCTTCACATTTACAGCTACAACCTCTAGGATGAACGCGCCTGCTTCTCAAACCAATTCCACATATACAACATCTGCTGAGCTGCTCTGGGCTCGCCAAGGGCAGACAGCAATCCAGGGCTCAACTCATGTGACTTGGGCTCAATTCCCACTTCAGTTACATGTTTCCTGTGTGAAACTGGGCAAGTCATACATCTACGACCCGCATTAGTCCCCACTTCTAAAATGGGGATACTTCCCTATTCTGCAGATGTGATGTGAGTCATCCATGAGTGTCCGTGAGGCCCTCGGATACTACGGGAAGGGAGAGACCTGCAGAGATAAAGTATCCTCATAACTAGAAACAGACGGGGAGACCTCCAGGAGACTTTCTCTGCTCATTAAAAACTCGAGGATTCAATGCTGAATTGGTTCACTTTTGTTTCTAACACACGTGGCTTCAGCAGTTCCCCTTCTCACCAACCTGGGCAGCCGTGGGCACCTGTACCAGCAGGAGAACAACTGTGTGCTTTGCCCCCAAGGCATGCACGAATGATGACTTTCACAGCTTAAAACAGTTTTTCTTTTTCCACGAAAGCATCCAAATTGAAGGAGAGTTAATTAATGCAGCTAGTGAGCGCCACTACTGGAAAATGGGCAGCACGGAGAGAGGCTTTCTGCCCCACAAACCCAGGTAAGGAAAACACCATCTGAGAGCTCCATTCCTCCTGGTCCCACAGATGCAGAAGACAAGACAGGGTTGTGCTGCTCCAGAGCACACAGCTCTGCACACTGCTGACTGACCTCCGAGTAGAGCAGTGGGCAGCCCAAGGCTGCTCCACCTCACCACAAACACATGCTTGGGAGCAGGAGTCTGCAGTAATCTCACTTCCATCATTAAGGACAGCTGGGATTTGAAGTTGGGTTCCTGCAGACAGGAAGGTGATGCCAACACACCACTCTTATATCCCAGAAGAGGATTCTTTTTTGCATTCGTAATGTACCTAATCCTGTTTTCTCGCACATAAAACTCAAGAAAATGGAGTTCCTTCCCAATTTTTAAGATGACCCTTAAGAGCCACACAGCACTGGTGACTATGAAGTGGGATTACGTGCATCATCACCACGTCCCTCCCGAGGATTGTAACAATCTCTGCTTCTTTCACTTCTCACGCACTCACTGGTGCAAAGAAGCCATTAGTGAACTAATATTTTGAAACTACTGCTGTGTAATTCTTTCAAAATTCGTCCGAATTCGATGCTCCAGACCTGCCAAACCCTGAATGGGAAGCCAGCTATTGGTGAGAGGGCGGCTCTTTCCAAAGGTAATGTGACTTGCATGCAGCTAAAGCAGTAATTGCCTTTCCCAATAATACCTTCCCCCTGCTGAGACTTAGGGTTAAACTCATGCATTGAGAAACCTTCCAAAACGTTTCTACATAGTTTCAAACCACAGGAGTGGGGGGGAGGGGGGAAAAAAAAGGAAAAAAAGGAGAAAAAAAAAAGGACAACTACAGTTCAGATGGAGTTTACGATTTCTGCTCAATCTCATAATTGCAGGGTGAATCAGTGGGGAATGAGGTCTGAGTCAATCCCGCAGCCCCTGGTCTCCTGGCCAGCAAGCTTTGTGGAGATCAGCTGAAAATGGTTTCCCTTGACCCTCCCCTGACTTATCGATGAACTGCCTCTCCTTCCTGCCATGGATGCACAGAGCCATGGCTCAGCAGTCTTGCTGCCCGCTCACTTCTCCTTTTGTGCTAAATTCAACCAACTGATGGATAACAGAAACGTAAAAGCAAAACCCAGGTACGCTGTGTGTCCCATGTAATTTCAGCAGGTGAGTGAGAAGTGAAATGCTGCTTCAAAGCAAAGGTTGCCCTTCTGCAAGACTGCATGCAAAACCTGGACACCCCCATGGAGCAATGTGCTCCCATGCCACTGGTCCTTGGGGTCAAAAGACTGATCCTGGCTTCATCTGTTTATGGGTATAATTGCAGCCCCAGAGCTGCCTCAGTCAGATAGAGCCCGGGTCATAAAGCTGTTGCTTTGCATGCGTAGGAGACCGGGCTTATTTTGCTCATCACGGTACACATCTTGTAAAGTCCCATGCAAATGCAACCCCCCCCTCCCAGAGCCTGGTGCTGCAGGCAGAGCACATTGTCTGCATCCTCAGTATGCAGCAGTGATTTTAGCAGTCAGTGCAAAAAAAATGGACCTGTAGCAATGACCAAAATGAAAAGAAGCTCATCCTGATACTGTTCATTTCACCCTGCAGCGATGCATTGGGAGTCCCAGGTCCTGGCTCCTGGCTGCCCACCTGGGAGCACTGGGTTTATCCCACCAGCAAGGAACTGCAGCTGTGTGTAATTATAAGATTAATTCCCATTGCAGAATATTCCTCAGTGTTCCACATGCACAGATTTTAGCCACTCAAGGCTTGGACCCCACGCCAGACTACATCACTCTTGTCTGGTTCTGCTTCATAAGGGTCCAAGTCTGTTGCAAAGCTTGCAGATATGCTCTTTTCAGACTGGAAAAGTAATAAACTGGACTGCAGGGGTGTCTGACCAAGCATGGGCCATGGCCCATCCTGCCCATGGGGAACTCATCCTGCAGCCAGGTGCAGGGTTTGCCCCAGAGATGTCCTTGCAGGACACAGATGGGGCAGTGATGTCGCCTCCAGGTTTGCAGGACTGAACAAAATCTAATGAGGAGTTTAAAGACAGCACAAACAATGCAAGGCAACTTCTAACATTCACATTTCATCTCTGCTCCTGGATAATTTTACTCCTCAAGCTATTCTGCAAACTGCTCTTTGTCTCATTAACAATAAAACAGAAGCAATTAAGCAAAACGCAATAAAACCTCAGCAAAATCAAATTCAAGCAGCCTCCAAAATCAGTGTATAACCTCACCAAAAAGACAAAGCGATCTTTCAAGTTGACACTGCAAAACGCTTCCAGTTTGCTCTGAATACGCAAGCAAGGGGAAGAAATGCTACAAAAAACCTCTGCATGCAAACGCACCTCACCCTGCAAGTGGGAGCTGCATTGCTGCCTATCCCTGTGCAGAACTGCTCTGCTCCAAGGCCACGGCAAGGCCCCCTCTCTTTGCACAGAGCTGACTATGCAAAATGGAGATGCAAAGCATCCGCTCCGGAATGCATCTGCATCTCTCTGTGCACAGACCTCAAAGAGAGTAACAACGCACAGCTCGAGCAAGTTGACAAAACTGCTGAGGTTTCTCTGATTTGGGTTCACTGTTCTTTCAGTGCTGCCACATACATGCACCCTTTTTAGTGCCCTTTTTGCCACTGACCTATTTATTTCTTTTCTGTTTTTTTTTTTTTTCCCCACCAGTTCTATACGGTTACACATTGGAGTTTCAATTTCCTGCCCTTTGGAGGTCTGCAGAACTGAGTGCTCTTCTTCCAGCTGTGTGTTCATGGGACAGCAGAACCAAGCCCTGCAGATCTTAGAGTCATAGAATCGTCACAGAATTACAAAATCACAGAATCACAGAATCATAACTATGGGCGGAAAAGTATTCTAAGATCATCAAGTCCAACCATTGACCCACTGATGCGCCATGCTAGATGCAACGCTGTGATGTTCCTGCTTGGCTTCAGATAGCATGTACACATTGACTTTTTTTAATAGATACATTTTTTCCTTTTAATGGTTTCTCATTTACACTTGAAATCATTAAAAATCTCCGCGTTTTTGTTCATTTCCTTTTCTGGGAAAACAAAGCAAATTCACAGGGCTTTAGCGAACTCTTGGGACACACACAGGGCTGCATCCTTCTACAGTTTAATGCCAGCCCCTGGTAAAGGTGAGAGGCGTTTGAAAGGCAGCCAGGAAAATCTGAAGTATCACATTTGACGCGCACAATGTCGAAATAAGCCAAAAGCATGCAGGCCACAATCTGCAGAGCTCCTCGCAGGGACAACCGATGGCTCTGCTCACTGCAGCGTTCAGCAAAACCAAAGCACGCTCAGCAGAAAGCTCCCACCAAAAAAAAACAACCATGAAAAGAACGAAAAGTTTCACCCTCTCAGCTTGCTGATTTATTCTTTTCCCCCTATGTACAGAAGAGAGGGATCAGGCTGGTAAAGTACTGATAAAGTATTGCTGCCATGGAGTTCGCCATTGCTTTGGCTTTAAGAGTGCTGTGCTGATAGAGGATCAACGCTGAGCTGCTCGTTGCTGGCTCAGTCCTTTGCTAAGCCATTGCCCAGGGAACTGCAAGCAGGAGGGAATGGAAAGAGCATATGTGAGATATGGAGAAGTCCTGAAAATGCCCAGGCACAAAGAGCAGAAAACCCAATGAACTTCTGCCCAATAAAATGCAATATTATAGAACCATAGAATGGCCTGGGTTGAAAAGGACCACAATGATCATCTAGTTTCAACCCTCCTGCTATGTGCAGGGTTGCCAGCCACTAGATAATATCACGGCATGCAGGAAGGGATCCTATCTTTAACTCCAATCTACATTGTTGTATTTAAAAAAAAAAAAAAAGGACTTATCTTAAAAAAAAAAAAAAAATCATAGCAAAAATACAGTAAAATTGAGCAAATTAGAGCAAACGTATCTCATCCCTCGGATGCTCAAAGCCTTGGAGTAGACTCGGGGTAATAAAACTGACCTGCACCTCTGTCCCCAGGGGAGTGAGATGTCCTCCAGCAATGGCTTTGAGAGGTGGGAGCTGGTCCCTGTCCTGTCACAGCCGTGTGCTGGGCTGGGTCATCCTGCAGCACAAAGCCCTGCGCCATGTCCCAGCGAGGGGACACAGCCAGCAGTGGGCCACCTGCCCTGGATGCTTGGCTCCAGAGATGGGATTGTGTGACAGCCCTGTGCAAACCACGCACTGGGCAGAGCCAAAGGATTTCACTTTTACATGGCAGGGTCCTGCTGTCACTTTTGTAACTCCAGGAGCAGCTCCACTGACACAGACCCATCTCCCATTACCCAGAGGGACAGTTACCTCCATGCTACTCAGGATGAGTTCCTTGGTCTGCAGCTTCCCCGCATCTGGAGGAAAGCAGTTTCCTCCTCCCTCGGAAAGGAAGCTCCTTTGTTTGCCTTCAGGTCCTCACAAGATCTCAATTGCTTCAGCAGGACTGGAAAGAGTCGGACTTTGCTGGGAGACGCACGGGGAAACCTGAGCAGAGCCCATCCTGGCTGCCCTACCCAACAGCATCACCCCATGTTACATGGCTGATGACCATATGTCATTGAAATCTAATTGAAATCTAAGGACTCATCATTACAGATCCCATAAACCCTTCTGAGCAACCACAGCCTGAAATTCCCACAGCCTGTTGACAGGAGGTTTGTCTTGCCCAACTGCCTTCTCTCTGCTCGGAGGGTTCCAGCCCTGGAAGCAATGCATTGAGTTAACCAGCATCCTAAGTGATGTAATAAGGACAGAACGATAATACAGATATCCACATGCATTATTAATTCTCAGAGTAAGGATGATGCAAAAGCAGGATGCAGAGAATCACTGCTTCCGTCCACAGACCCCAGACAAGAAAAATCAGGAAAGAGCTCTGTGTGCTCACACGTTGATGTGCATCAGTGATCCCACACTGCACAATGCGAGGACACATCACCACTGGCAGACCCTGGTGCTCTTTACATCCAGGCAGGGAGGTTTGGGGGAATGTCACCTTCTGAGCTCTTTCTCTCTTGGGAAAGGCCAAGCCAAATGACAGAAAAGAGGAATCATTTTAAATCAAGATATAAATTTGTTTAATGGGAAAGAATGAGAAAAAGATGACTGAGTTTGGAGGGAATGCTGGTAACTCTGCAGGAAGAAGAAAATCAAATCTGGACACTGTTTGCTTCCCTCCTTGTCGTCACAAAACGCCCCTGTATGCACATACAAAAATATACCTCGTGCAAATGAAACGAGCCAGTACTAAATGAGAAGCAGAATGGTTTTGGGTAAATTTCCAGGTGATTGACCTCCTATTAACAGATGCTTCTTGTGGATGAATGCAAATATTTAGGTAGGGACCCCATTGGCACTGCATCCACCTATTCCTGTTTTTTCCTCATCAACCTGTTCCTCAGGAACCCACAGCACCAGCCCACCCTGCAGGAAAATAAACAGAGCAGGGCTTCCCACATCTCCTCTACACCACAGAGCCTCCATTCTTTTAGAGCACCTTAGAACAAAACATCAATCAAAAATTCCCAAAAACTCCCACCAAGGATGCAGCTGGACCAAATATTTACTCTGCACCACAGTTCCCAATGGGTTCTCAATGGGCTCCCAATGGGCTGCTGTGGCTGGGGTGGACTGGGCAGGGGAAGCTGCTCCATGTCTTAGATACAGTGTGCATTCTTGGCTTTAAAAGTCAATTTGTAATGAAAAAATGTGTCAGATTTTTAAGAAAATTGATTGAAGTTTTAGGGAAAAAAAAATACCACCAAAAAGCCTGGCTGTCTGAGTAAACCTCGGCATCTATGAGGTGCAAGGCATTTTTTGGTGAATTTTGTTAGTATTTAATCGGCCACTGAAACCTGTGTGATGAAAGAAGTTGCAGATGGAACCAGTTGCAGATGGGTTGAAAGGAGATGCTGAGAGTCCCCATTTCTGGGCAAGTTTCATAGCTTACTCCAAATCACAGAACCATAGAATGGCCTTGGTTGGAAAGGACCTTCAAGATCATCCAGGTGCAGTAACTCTCTGCTGTGGGTTGGTTGCCCCCCACCAGATCAGGCTCCCCATCCAACCTGGCTTTGAAAGCCTCCAAGGATGGAGCATCTACATTTCTATGAGCAACTTGTTCCAAAAAAGTTGTAGATGCCCCATACCTGGAGGAGTTCACGTCAAAAGGGGATTTGTGCACGCCTTTCCTACAGAACGTGGACATCCTGCTCTCCCATGCAGAGCCTGCAGAAATTACCCACAGCACATCAGAGCCATAAGCAAAACGACATTTTAATGCAGATCAGGAGAATGGGAACGCTTCAGTGACACCAAGTTCCACTTTCTAATCCTAATAGACCTTATGGAATTTGCTTCTAATGGCTAATTAATTGAGAATCAGCCAATTGCGCGTACATTTATTATCGTGCTTCTGAAATAAAGTGTGGCTTCTGTTTAATTAGAAATGAGCTCACACTGGTGGCCACAGATACCTTTAAAGCACCTTTTAGCACTTTTCAGCTGAGCTCTGGGTTGGAATAGCATTAAGGAAATGCTATGGAGGTCAAAAATTATGTGCACTGGTTTCAATGCATATAAATATTTTTCAATGCTTGGTTTCACGTCCCTCCCGAAGAAGGTTAATATCTCCATGTGCACAGACAGGAAATCTGAGATAATGTTCCTCCTGCTCAGTGCAGGGCTCAAGAGAAACCTCACAGGCTTCAAAATGTTTGTTTGATGACATTTGTAAAAGAACTGTCTTTGGCAAGAAAATAAAGGGTAAGGATTTTCATTAACACTTCCACCCTGATGTTGTTTGTTTGGTTGGTTGGTTGGTTTATATTGTTATTTTTTTTAATAAAGCAGGTCACCTTTTTCTAAGAAATAAAAGCAACAGCTCTTAAGCACACAGAGATTCTAGATCCAAGAATTACCTCAGCTACTAATCCAAAAACCTTCTGCCTTGTAAAGCCTCAGAAGAAAGAATTCCTCAAAAGCTGTAAGATGAAATCTCCTATAGGTTAAGCTGCTCAGAAATCACAAAAAGCCCTCATTATTTTAGCATCAGCAAGAAATTCTCTGTCAAAGATCACAGCAGGCTCCATGTCTAAACTTTAGACCAAGTGGCCGCTTAAAACAAACAACAATAAAAATAAAAGCAAGGTTCGTGATGCTTGGCAAAACGGATATCCAGCCAACATCCTTCTTTCCTCCAGGCTGTGCCACAGCATCGTGAGAAATAGCAAGAGAAGTCTGTGGCAGTGCTGATATCCTGGTGTTTGTCAGACACTCTGGCCAGACCCAGTCAGCCTCACACCAGGGTTGCAATGAGTTTCCTGGTGCAAGAAGAGCAGCAAGAATGCAAAATTTCACCTGCAAAGCATAATGCTGAGCCTCCAAGCAGCAGCTTTTTGGATAGAGGGCTGCTGAAAAATAGCCATGATTACCTCCAACTCTACCTAAAGGTAATTTAAATTACGTATGGTAAGTTATTTTTGCTGTGTCCATGTATTAAAACTGCCTCATGCCGAAGCACCAGGCATTGCAATGAGAACTCTGCCTCAGTGTGCCATGCAATGTTTGTAGATCAGGCAAGTCTGGAATTGCCTCCAGCCTTTCCAGGAAAGGATTTTTGATTTTGTTTTGGTTTTAAAAGAGGAAGAAGAAGAAGAAACAACACATCATTGAAGGGCCAGCATTCCTGCTTTATGCCTACAATTAGTGGGCAGGAAAGAACAGCTACAGCCGTGATCTTCGTCTGCTGATGCGGGTCTGTTTTATGGCTACTATCTCTGCAAGCTTTAGGCAGCAGGCAACAGAGGCTGGGCTTTGTCTGAGCAGGTCAGTTATAGCAGTGCAGGCATAAAACCTGGGGGACAGGTTCAGAAAAAAGGGACAGGTGAGGTTTCTATTTGCCCCCGAACAGATGGCCCCAGTCACATCTCATTAGAGAGATCTCTTGTTAACGTAGCCAACAGCGAGGTCGGGGCTGGAGGAAGAGTTCACAGCTTTAAATAGAGCAAGTGACATCATCAGAAAGATCCGGTGAAACCAACAGCCCCAGTGCAGGTCAACAGCACTGCAACGTTTGCAAGAGCAAGTCATGAGGGGACAAGAGCTTAGGTTTCCCCCAGCGCCTTGCTGTTGGCCATGAGCTGCCCAGGAGCCTCACTCCTCTGCTCTCTGGCTGCAGCTCTCATCAAGAACCTCAGTGCACACCTCCAGGCACAGCCCACCTCCCTCAGCCTTTCTTCATCGGAGAGGTGCCCCAAGCCATCTGGGTAGAAGCCCATCTGGGGAACCTGAAACACTGACTTTGGCTTTGTGCCTTGCAAGATTTGCCTTTTTCAGTTTTCTGCCTTCATTCACGTGCAACAGGACCGTGTGGGAGGAGATACATAAAGACGTGGACCTGTTTCTTGTTATGGAGAGGATGCTTGGGTCGATGAGTGCTATGACTGCACTGTTGACAAGAGAGAAGCATACTTTCTTTCTTCCCTTTCCTAAAAGTCACTTTGGAAGATATCATTCCTTCCTACAGCAAAAGTAAAATGGTAAAGTGGTGTTCTTAGAACCAAACCTGAAGGTTAAGAAGAGGGCTTCAGGAAAAAAAGAAAACAAAACATCATCCAAGAAGGAGGGAGTTCTACGAGTTCAAGGCTGGATGCAAAAGTGTTAAATTAAAAATACACTAACTGCATGATAATTCCACAAGAGCTTGTTTGTCCTCACAGTTAGGCTCTGAACAGCTCACAAAGCAAACACTGTGACCAGCAGAGGCTACGTGGGCTATCAGTGATGAACTGGTGTGCAGTAAGTGCAGAGTTTGTTTTGGGAATTCCTATTCTTAGTTCTAGATGAAACAGCAGAAAACATAAATGCTACTACAGGGAGATCATTCCAGGAAAACGATTGCATCACATTTAAGGTCTTTGATTTCTTTGGAATGGGTGTTCCCAGGACAATTACAAATTTGGTTTTCAAAAGGTGATGCCATGATCTCACGTGGTCCTCAGACACCCTCAAATATGAAGATCAGAAGACAGCATGATAAAGAAATGAGTCTGACCGACTGCTCAGCACAGGCCAGAGAACTCTCTGCTATATCTGCATCAAGATCATTACTCTGACCCTCAGTATCCCTTACAAAAAGCAAAACCAGCCTAGATTTAAAGTCTGCAAATGATGGCAGACAAAGCAGTTCTCAGTGAAGCTGCTCCACTGACCGACTACTCTGCTAAGATTCTGTTCCTGTTTTCTAGTCTAACTCTGTCTGGCTTCACGGCCCAAAGACTGCATCAGTAAAATTAAACAGCAGGATAGGTTTTTTTTGTTGGTTTTGCTCTTCAGTGAGAAATACCATGTCTGTCACAAGGTCAAGAACAGATCTCCGCATGCCATCCCTAAAACCAGCCATATATGTTGCAATCCCCCACCCACAATTACTATTTGAGATCTATGTGGGGCAAGAGAAACATATTTCAAATTTTAGACCTTACACAAACCAAAACACAGAGAATTCTTGGAAACACGCTTCTTCTCAATCAGCCTTCTATACATTGAGCACAAGCTTTCTAGCTGCAACTGGTTCTGTGGTCTGCAGGGCTGACTGTGACACTGTGGAACAGCTTTTGGTGAGCAGTAATGGTCGGGAGCCAGAAACCATCATAATTTTCTCTGGCCATTGAGACCTTACAGGGTTGACGGTCAACAGGAAAATAAAAAGGCATCTCTATTCTTTGCAAAGCAGCTGACATTCCTCTAACAGCAAAACACATTTTTTTTCTATAGCACCAAGATTTGAAAAATGTTATTCTTAAGTACCACGATCAAGAAAAAGACTTTTTGTTTTTCCCTTAGCAACTGCAAGGCCTAATAACCACAGAGGACCCAAGACCCCACGCTGAATGCTCTGCAGCCCTGCGCTTCCCCTCCTGGCTCCACATCCCAAGGACCGGTGCTGCTCTGTGTGCCGGTGTTTTTAAAGTTCTGTTCCAGTTACTTAAAGCAACAAGAACTCTGCAGGGCTATTATAGCAATTTAAAAAGTAAACTTAACAGGGAAGCGAGGCTGGTTCCATCTGGCTGACAGATTAAACAGAGCTGGGATGTGCTTGCTGTTTCAGGACGGACTCGGGGCAGGGGCAGGCATTGAGAGCAGCTCAGCCCACGGCACGGAGGCACTGGTTTACCCGAAGACACTGTACAAATATTTTGCTGAGCTGTGGAAGGAGGAAGCTCCCCGGCCCTGTGCCGCCGTGTGTCACGATGGGTTCTCAGGCACAATGCTCAATGAAGGCTATTATGGGGAAGGGTGTTTATTTCACACTGCGGGGCGGTTGCCAGAACACACAATCACGCATCTTACCCAACAACCCTGCAGGCTGCCACGGAGAAACTCCTCTCTGAAAGAGAAGGAGGCAATTATCCGGTGATTAACTCTTTGGTGACAGCACTGGAGCATCCTGACTCCCAGCACTGCTTAAACCCCACAGAGCAACACTGGAGGGACAAGCCTTTAATTTCATTATGGACAGGTGAGATCATGGCTCTCCTTCTCAGTGATTTTATCCTTTTGCTGCTCATCGGCTTTGATGTTCCTTCCTCGATCATTTCCTTCTCTCCTTGGAACAAGAAGGCTGAAAGGGCTGCACGGCAGTAGCACTAAGCAGGGCAGATCTAATCATCAGCTGAATGGCTGCTGGTTTGTGACGCTGTTTTGTTTTCTTTTCCCCCGAGTATTTAATTTTCACTCCAACTGTCATTTTCTTAATGATGACAAATGAAGGAAACACCCAGTTAAAAAGCCTTATCCTTGTAAGTAAAAACACTGCTCAGCCTCAGCTCACGTCCCACTGTGCTCTTCCTTTGATAACAATTCTAATTTCCTTTAACTGTTTTTTTTGCCCCGGGGTGACTGCTGTCTGAGGCAACCACTCCCAAAATGCACAGTAAATAGGATCAGAATTAGGCCCAATTCAACCCTCTGCTCCTATCCCAACTGCCAGTTCAAAACTTGACAATTTTATTAAGAAGTCTTTCTGATCCCAGGATCCCAGAGGGAACACCAGGCAAACCCTTGACAACTTCACAGAAATAAGACATTATTATTCCCCTATTACAGCAGCAAGCACAGGATCCTGGAGAAGCACTGTGTGACAAGCTGACAGCAGAGCTGCACCCAAACGTCCTTTTTTGCCTCCTTCATCACGACAAGCTTCTTTTTGCATTCTAAAGAAACAAACTGTGAGCAAGCAGTGATACTTTCCTACCACTTCCCATGCAGCAATCTCTCCTTTGAATGCTGTGCTGAAGTCTTACTGCTTCTTGCAGGATTGCCAATTGATTTGGTGTGATGGGCTGCAGGTTAATGCTGCATGGAGCTTGGTGAGGTGACAAGGAGCCTGGAGGTGCCACCAAGATCTGAGTGCTGTATTCACAGGAGAAGGTGAGGAGGTGAAGGTTCCTGCATGCTGCTTTTAGCATGGCTGGCATTTGTATTGCTGTCTTGAAGGTGGTAGACTGGAGATCAGCATTCTTGAGAAATCTGGTGTTTGAAAGGCACTTGACTTCAAGACGACCACTTTGAGATCCCACCACCCTCACGGATGTAAGAGACTTGTGGTTATTGGCATTTGTCTCATAGAATCATAGAATTGTTTGAGTTGGAAGGGACCTTTAAAGGCCATCTGATCCCACTCCCAGCAACAAACAGGAAAACCTATGAAACCTACAGCTCCATCCAGGTTCTCAGACCCTGGTCCAGCTTGACCTTATGTGTCTCCAAGGATGGGGTATCCACCACGTCTCTGGGCATCCCAGCAGTCTGTTAACAGGACCTGAGACATTCCTGCTCCTTGGATACCTTTGGCCCTTTCTCCTTGCCTCTCATTCACTCCTCAATCATCTCTGGGGCACACTAACTCCAAGGGATGCACTGAGCAAGAAAGCAAGAAGTTTCTCTGTGAGGTGTTGGGGTGGCTGGCTGGGCAAGGAGCGGCCATGACGTAGCTCAACAAAGACTCGTTCTTCTTAACACTAAAAGAGAATGAGCCTGACCCATGCACTCCAGCAGAGAAGCTGCTCCCACCCCAGATGCTGAGATATCTGATGACAGTGTGGGAGGGCAGAGTCATCTCCTGCTCTCCAGATATCTCTGTAATAACGCTTCCCTCCACCTCACCTCATACTGTTGGCTCTTGCATTTCTCCCTGTAGCTCTGAGCTCATGCAGCAAGTTTTAAATCTCCACCTTGTTTCCCAGAGAAACCATCTCTTTCCTCGTTTCTCCCCTTGGCCATTATTTGTCACTGAATGTGACAAAAGCATCAACTCTCAAAAGCACTGTAGGATGCTCTCCATCTACGGAATGCATTGTGTTAGCTACCAGACACCTACAAGAAAGAAAGCTTATCCAGTGTTCAACATGATGCTTCAGCCCTAAGGGAAAAGCCAGCTACTGCAGAGCTAATGCGATCTTTTCAACTACAATCAGCAACTCACCAACGTCGCCTCACCCTGGGGTAAAACTAGTAAGGCTCATCTTCTTTCTATGAATCATCCCAAGAAAACAGCCACAATTAAACTATAAAACACTGCTGTCGCAGTGTGGGGGACTTTATTTTTAGAAGCAGCTTAAAATAGTGTGTTATTACCTGGTTAAAAACATCGCTTCTGTGTTTTGGGGAAGGCTGACACAAAGGTGACACACGTTGCTGTGCAGAGGCACTTCACTGCAGGCGCCAGGAAAAACTGAAAATACAACACGTGTGCACCCCTGGCATGGATGGTGCAGGCTGCAGCTGGCTCCTGGCACAAGGAGACGAGGACATCCTTACTCAGCTGTCTACCAAAACCTACCATGGATCACCAGATCTCTGCCAAAGCCAAATCCCTGCCCCCTCTGAGCCTTCTTGTGCTTTTTACCTTTCCATGAGAAATGGAAAATTCATCAATGGAGACACTGTTGGATCCCAGCAAGATAAAACACGGAGGGATACACCACAGAAACAACAGGTTGGCTGTGAAGCCAAGCAAATAAAGAAGAGCTGAATTAAAATGAAAGGAAAAATTCCCATTTATCCGACACAGGGGCAGAAGCACCCTACCAGTGTGGGGAAAAAGGCCTTGTGTTCAGGCTTACAGAAACCCAAAGTCTTCTTGATATTTTAATTGAAAAGTTCACTTTTGAGCAGTGAATAAATGCAAAAGGAAAACAGAGGGATGGATCTGACGGAAAAGTGCCTCATTTGTTCAATACTGCTCTGCAACTTTTGCTCTAAGCAGATACATGTGGGCAAGCACATATGCAGTGCCCTACAGTTTGGTTTCGTGAAAATCTAAACAACTCTTCAGAAATGGAAAATAGCAAAAGAAAGAAGCATTAAAAAAAAAAAAAGAGAGAGAGAGAGAGACAGGAAAAGCAAGTGGCTTATGCAAGTGAGAATAGCTATGATTTTGGGTGAGACACACCAGTGGAAAATTACAGAAAGAAAAAGCCGCGTGTGAGATGGGGCAAGGATGCAACACAGACAGCGGTCTGGGTCCTACAGGAGATCAAAAGCAGAACCAGGCTGCTGCCAGAGGGGGAGATTTGGTACAAGTGTTGAAAACAGGAGCAACAAGAGAGAGGAATTTTGGGTGAGGGCATCGCATGGGGGGTAATTGGGCCAACTCTGGGTGGGCAGTATGGGCATGGTGACAGGAGATGGATGTAAGAGCAGATGGAGAGCCAGTGGCTGGGTCTAAGTGCTGGAGTGTCATCTCCCTCAAAGCCGCACATTGATACACTGCACCATGTGAAAGAAACCTAAAATATCACTGAAACTCTTAGAGGTTTTGAACAATACTCTTCAGACATGTTGCTTTCACAAATTAAAGCCAGACAGATAAATGAACCATAATTAATCTGATTAGGGTTACTGCAGTGGTAGGAATCACTGACTGCTACAGTAAGCACTTTTTTCCCCTCTCCAGAAAGAAATCCCTTTGTGCACCTGCTTTTAACACCACCATGCTAGATAGCAAATCCAAACATAATTCAATTACAGTCAGGAGAGATTTCATCCACTCAGTGAAATGCAATGAATAAACACAAAATCATTCTCATTATGTCCTCTCTACAGGGATATTTAAGGCTTCTTCTCCCATAGTAAATCAGTTTTATGTAGTCGGTGTCCTTGAAAGCACCACTCTGCAAGCCTGTGTTCACAGAACTCCACTTCTTCTCAAGTTCTCATAACTTTGGGTAACACACAGATCACAGAGGTGGGGATGAGAAATCAGCATTTCTCCTCCTAGCTCACTCTATGAGCTTAATGCAAGTGCTGCCCTACTGTGCCTCAGTTTCCCTCTTTGCAGCATGCGAGTGGTATTTCTGAGACTATGACATAGGGGCAGGAAATCCTCATTCACATCACATCTGTGAAGTCAGAGATGAAAGATGAGATGCTCCCAACTTAAATTCCCAGAAACAGCAGATGTCAAAGAGGAGGGGAAGTATGAAACCAAGAGCTGCTCTGACAAACACATACGTTGAGGTGCAGCTAACAGCAAAACCCAGCTTTCCCTTGCAACAGCAAAACCCAGCTTTCCCTTGCAAAGAAACAAGATGTTGCCTCTCATCTGAGCCCATTTGCTGCTGATCAGCTTTGGGCTCCCTCCACTGCTTCTGATTTGTTGAACACTGACTGCTACAGGGACACACGCGCTGGCTGTGCATTCTCTTTTTGGTCTCTGTGGGCACCATCTGGCTCTGCCCCTTTCTGTTATAAATACTATTTTGATCTATATGAGAGTCCGTGAAAATCCATGAATCCTGGAGTATCGCCCTTCATAGAATCACAGAATCACCAAGGTTGGAAAAGACCTCTAAGATCATCCAACCGTCCAATGTTTCCCACTAAATCATGTCCTTCAGCTCAACACATAAACATTCCTTCAACACAGAATCACAGAATGGCCAGGGTTGGAAGAGACCTCAAGGATCACGAAGCTCCAACTCCCTGCCACACGCAGAGCCACCAACCTCCACATTTAATACCAGACCAGGCTGCCCAGGGCCATCCGATCTGACACCTCCAGGGATGGACGGGGCATCCACAGCCTCTCTGGGCAGCCTGTTTACACATTCACCACCATCAACACTGCGGCTCTTTAACCACCAACTGCTGCACAAAAGGGGTGTGAACAGAAGATGGGTTTTCCATCAAGTAGGCAGGAGAACAAAAACTCAACAAACGCTCAGGAGAAAGCCAACGTGCTGATTTTGTGACAGCACAGATCTTTCAGCCTCCCAGCCCTGCACAAAACCCACACTGTTCAAGCATCGCATGGGAAATCAACATATTTCTCACGACAAAACTTCAAAGGGGCCGATAACATCTCTCACGTTGGGACACAAATCTCATCATCCCAGGGAGCCTTGTTGCCTTTTGTACCTCTTACAGGGCACGGCACAGTGCTGGACGTGGGTGTCCTGGGGACTGTCCAGCACAATTCACTGTTATCAGAACGGGTTGCAATGATGGAACATGGTATGCTTACTAAAAGTGCGGCTGATACCAGGCTGGGACGGGCTGCAAGTACTTCGGAAGCCAGGATTAGGATTCAAAATGGTCTTGGTAAGGAGTAGAAATGGTCTGGAAAAAAAAATAAAGAGAAAAAAGAAAAAAGACAATTCAGGAATGACGGGTGAACAGTACCAAAGGCAGGAATAATCAATGACAAGTCACAGGGGAAATAACTAGCAACCTGCAAGGATCTTTATTATTTTATCTATTTATTTATTTATAGGAGAAGGATCTCAGGATTCCAGAACCAGAGTTGGATGCTATTGGGTTGCTGCTGTATGAGCAAGCATCCCTCTGCCATGCACAGAGAGGGATACTGCTCACCATATACACAGAGGGAAGCACTGTGGAAGTCCTGATACCAGACACTGCATCTCAATAGAACTGTAATGAAAGTCCCAACGTGGACAGCAAGAATGATGGGAGGCCACGAAAGCACAGACTGAGAGTGGTGCAATCTGAAAAAGACTCTTGGGAAATATTACAGTGTGCTCAACAGAGGTCTTGCTCGAATATCCACAAATGCCTCGCTTGTGGCTGTACGCAATAGGATATCACACTACTCACATCTTTGAACAAACCTGCCTTCCCACACAGCATGTAAAATACTTGCTCACAGGTGAAAGACTGCCACATGAGTGCCAAAAGCCCTAATTACTCCTAAGGAGGAGTAACCTGCACAGAATGAGATGGGGCTGGAGGGAGGGGTTGGGCTGTGGATGCAAGCACTTCTAGCAGTTGTTCTGTACCTCCCCCAACCTGACAGGTTGCTCACCTGCAAGGGGCTTGCATCGTCCCACTGCCGTGTTGCTCCTCTACCACTCAGGCATTCTTAGTTAAAAAGAATCACCAAAATGACATGGGAATAACAAATGGCCTTGTGCCTTGCTGATGCATAAACACTTAAACAGGTCTGTGACAAGCTGAGGCTTCAGCTTCTATCCCAGTTTAGCTGGGGAGCATCCTATGAAACAGGCAAGTTTTCACTGAAAAAACGCATCAATCTGAACTGGGAGGCATCTGCCCCATCTGGGTTGTGAACACAGAATATCAGATTAAAAGGAAAAAGGGAAAAAATGCAGCAGTCCAGACACTTGAGATAAAGTAGCTTTTATCACCCTCTCTAACGAGGCCACGTGCTTTCTATCTCCAGGCAATGACATTGTGCAAGCAGTTTGAACGCAAATTAAAAATTCATATCCCCTGCTGTGGCAGGGGAGGGTCAGGGCTCTGGTGCCCTTTCCCTGTTTCTGGAAGATGGTGGCACTGCCATCAGTGCTGGGAGGTCAGTGCTCCAGCTGCCCCACGGCAGGTGCCTTTATGCAGGGAAGGGCCTTGCTTTTGTGTTAAATAAATGCTTGCAAAACCTATGGGGGGGGAAAAAAAAAAAAAGCCTGCAAATATGAAAAAAAAAATCTCTATTTGAGGTTGAAAGCGACTTTGTAAATCGCACAACTGCTCCAGAGATGTCTGCACACCTCCTTTGCAATGGCTCGCAGCCATCACCGATCACTGAGCGCTGCGTTCTGACAGAGCTGTAGCTCTGCGTCGCTGCTGGTGGGACAACTCATCTCCCAGCAGTGCTGCATCCCGAGCAGACACACAGGTCACGATGCTGCCCATTAAATAAGAAACTGAAAGCACCTTGGGTCTCTGTGCAGCAGCACTGAACAAGAAGTAGCGATGCTCTGCTTCTCGGAGGTGATGCAGCCCTGAGTTGGTGGATTGCTGTCGCTGCTATTCCTCTGCTAAGAGGAAAAAATATTTAAAAAATCCACCATTTCTGTGCTGGTTCACCCAGCTGACAGGAAAGAGCTGGAAAGAACCATTGCTTCTGAGCTTAATTACATCCGATGCTTCTGAGGGCGAGGGAAAAGAGTACTTCATGAGCCAAAACCAAAATGTTAATATATTATACTGCAGCAAGAACACAGCAACTTCAAAGCTTCTCCTCCCTACACCCTGAAGTGTGAAATCTGAGATTTTTCCCCCCAGTAATGCTTTTTGCTCATTTCCTGCCTGGCTCCATACTCTTCTAACAATGAATCAGGGCTAATTAACATCAGTGTCAAGATTAAGATCATGTCTAACGAGGACTTTCTTGTCATCTTGTAGGGAATTAAACTAATGATGGGCTGACCACACTGCTGACTTGGGCTAACAGCCCCCACCCGTGGGGAGGTGGTGATCCCAGGAGGAACCAGTTTGCCCCTGAGCACAAATCCTTGCTTTGGGGAAATGCAGACCATCTCCCAAACTTGGTTCTTTGCCTTCCACACACATTTATAAATCCATCCTCACCATTTATTTTCACATTCCTAGGGGAGGAGCAAAAAGTCATACAACAATCTGAAGCTATGGTCTGAGGTAAGTGAGATACACTTCTAGCAAAAGATCCTGCAAGCCACCAGCAAGGAGAAATAAATTAAAAATAATCCAGCAACACATGGAGTTCAGAAATCAGTGATAAGCAGCTGAGAAGAAACTTTCTCTGGATTCCACTCCAAATATAAACCTCTGGCCTTACTACGTTCCTGGTTCCTATAAGGCCATAGAATAACATAATCACTGAATGCTTGGGTTGAAAGGGACCTTAAGGGTCATAGAACCATGGAATGCTTGGGATGGAAGGGACCTTAAAGATCACATAAGCATGGAATGGCTGGGTTGGAAGGGACTCAAAGGTCATGGAACCATGGAATGGTTGGGTTGCAAGGGACTTAAAGGTCACGGAACCATGGAATGGTTGGGTTGGAAAGGAGCATAAAGGTCATAGAACCATGGAATGGTTGGGTTGGAAAGGAGCATAAAGGTCATAGAACCATGGAATGGTTGGGTTGGAAGGGAGCATAAAGGTCATAGAACCATGGAATGGTTGGTTTGGAAGGGACTTAAAGGTCATAGAACCATGGAATGGCTGGGTTGGAAGGGAGCATAAAGGTCATAGAACCATGGAATGGTTGGGTTGGAAGGGACCATAAAGGTCATAGAACCATGGAATGGTTGGGTTGGAAGTGACTTAAAGGTCATGGAACCATGGAATGGTTGGGTTGGAAAGGACTTAAAGGTCATGGAACCATGGAATGGTTGGGTTGGAAGGGACTTAAAGGTCATAGAAACATGGAATGGCTGGGTTGGAAGGGAGCATAAAGGTCATAGAACCATGGAATGGTTGGGTTGGAAGGGACTTAAAGGTCATAGAATCATGGAATGGTTGGGTTGGAAGGGACTTAAAGGTCATAGAACCATGGAATGGTTGGGTTGGAAAGGAGCATAAAGGTCATAGAACCATGGAATGGTTGGGTTGGAAGGGAGCATAAAGGTCATGGAACCATGGAATGGCTGGGTTTGGAAGGGGCTTAAAGGTCATAGAACCATGGAATGGTTGGGTTGCAAGGGAGCATAAAGGTCACAGAACCATGGAATGGCTGGGTTGGAAGTGACTTAAAGGTCATGGAACCATGGAATGGTTGGGTTGGAAGGGACTTAAAGGTCATAGAACCATGGAATGGTTGGGTTGGAAGGGACTTAAAGGTCATAGAACCATGTAATGGTTGGGTTGGAAGTGACTTAAAGGTCATGGAACCATGGAATGGTTGGGTTGGAAAGGACTTAAAGGTCATGGAACCATGGAATGGTTGGGTTGGAAGTGACTTAAAGGTCATGGAACCATGGAATGGTTGGGTTGGAAGGAAGCATAAAGGTCATGGAACCATGGAATGGTTGAGTTGGAAAGGACTTAAAGGTCATAGAACCATGGAATGGTTGGGTTGGAAGGGAGCATAAAGGTCATGGAACCATGGAATGGTTGGTTTGGAAGGGAGCATAAAGGTCATGGAACCATGGAATGGTTGGGTTGGAAGGGACTTAAAGGTCATAAAACCATGGAATGGCTGGGTTGGAAGGGAGCATAACGGTCATGGAACCATGGAATGGTTGGGTTGGAAGGGACTTAAAGGTCATAGAACCATGGAATGGTTGGGTTGGAAGGGACTTAAAGATCATAGAACCATGGAATGGTTGGGTTGGAAGGGAGCATAAAGGTCATGGAACCATGGAATGGTTGGGTTGGAAGGGAGCATAAAGGTCATAGAACCATGGAATGGTTGGGTTGGAAGGGACTTAAAGGTCATAGAACCATGGAATGGTTGGGTTGGAAGGGAGCATAAAGGTCATAGAACCATGGAATGGTTGGGTTGCAAGGGAGCATAAAGGTCATGGAACCATGGAACGGTTGGGTTGGAAGGGGCTTAAAGGTCATAGAACCATGAATGGCTGGGTTGGAAGGGACTTAAAGGTCATAGAACCATGAATGGCTGGGTTGGAAGGGACTGACTTGATTCAGATCACTCATCGACTGAACTATGAACTTTCTGGTAGACCGCATGACCAAGATAACTAGGAGGAATTTTCTTCCTCATCCACTGTTTACTGGTGTCCATATCAAGTGTGTTCATGGAGAAGGTGCTGTGAAAGGGCTTGATACACTCTCTAGAGGAGACACAGACAGCTCAGACTTCTGCAGCTAGTGCTGCTATGGCCATGGCTTCACTTGAAGACCCATGGGAAATCATCAGCCCACCCTCTTTGCTCAGGTTTTGTGTAACACATAAAATGCAATGTTCTCAAAATAAATCTTTTGCTGTCAAGCATGATATAGTGTCTACAGAAGTTCCTCCAGCTATTCATCCTTCACTCAGCTCTATGAACAACAAGAAAATGATTCATGTGGCATATCTCTGGTGCTTGTTGGTTTTATTTTATGGTATGGGGTTTTAGAAGTTTTTCAAGGCATTAAAAAGCATGACCATTGCCTTCACCATAAAAGATGAACAAAGAAGCAAAGAGAGGCATGTGCATGCACTTTTTGACACTTTTGCAGAGCAAAAGCATTCTGCTGAACCAAAGGAAATGAGGTGAGACTATGAACTGAGATTGAACCAGCAGTTCACGGGACTTGAGACAAAAAACAGTGATAGGAAAGAGGGTAAAAACTAAAACATTCTCCTTGCAGAACTTTGGTCTGCATCACAAGTAGTTATTGCAAGAAAAAACAATATGATGGCCAAACTCATGTCCTAGGATCACTGGGCTAAAAGACCCTTGCCTAATTTTGGTCAAGAAAAACACATCCGTGCATTGTACGTGCTGAAATGCCACAGTAGGTTCACCTCACTGGTCAAGAAGCTCCCACATATGTGCAATTGCTGCATGCCACTGCTCACATTCTTTAACCTTCCCATCTGAAGGACAACACAAAAGCATAACCCCCAGCACAGCACTCAGGGCTGATATGCATTTTTCTCTTCCACTCCTCATGTCACAGAGCCTATTTGTAGGGAGCACAGCCAGGCTGGTTAGCTGATTGTTGCTGGTTTTTTTTTTTTTTAATTTTCCTTATGACAGAGAAAAAAGTAACAATTTTCTTCTGTGCACAGAAGTTCTGCTGTACTTTGCTGGATGACACACCAAAGAACCACAACTGCACAACCCAGAGGAGACAAACGGCTGATGTAAACGGAAAACAGTGCAGCAAAAGGAAGTCTTTCTGTAAGGCAATTACTTTGTTCTTTCAGGGGCATTTTTTTTTTTTTGGGGTGTCTTCTTTCCATAGAAAGTTTCCACTACTGTTATTTAAATGAAACTCGCAATTATTTTTGGCCTCAAACCTATCTGTTTGCATAGCAGGAGCTCCGATAAAAGATAGAGAAACAACACAGAACTGTGCACAGTTCCAGGTTCCCAGGTCAGAAACCTAGAGAAAACAGGAGGAATTCCCAAAAACCATCAGTGAGTCATTTTCTTAAACCTGGAAAAGAGCTCAGTGCCTCATATAGCAGAGCCACTGGAGATGCTTTAGGGGAAGACACAGCTGCAAGAATGTGAGAAGTGCAAAGGTCCCTGCACAGGCACACAGGCCTTCATGGGACGGGACAAAGCCAAGCAAGGGTAGAAATGAATAAATAGTGGGAAAACTCTGCACCAAGAGTCATCCCATCACCTGGAATCACTCAAGGCTGGACGAAGCTCCCTGCACTGCTGGGTTGGAAATGCTGCTGATCTCCACCACCATCTCCACTGTGGGCTCCAGTAGACTCAGGCATAGAGAAAACTACCACCCAAAGGGAGCACAGCATGGGGCAGAGCTTCAGATCTGGTAATCACTCCAAGTGATTTGGGGCTGTTGCTTGTCCCTTTGAGTGCAGGTGGCTGCATATGAAAGCAGCTTTTGCTTCCTGGCGCTGCATGGCAATGCACTGACAGCCTGCAAAGCACAGCCTCGCTGTACAAGCCTTGCAATCCACTTTGCAGCCGCCTAAAGGGGTTAAATAACACAGAGAGCACGGGTTTCTGGTGGAAAAATGACTCACAGGAAGGATGGCAACAATGCACTGCTATGAAATATTAAACATAATAGGTCTCACAGCCCCGGAATGAGAGAATAAGAAACAAGGTAAGTGGACCTGTGTCTTTCTCCCAGTTCTCAAAGTCACTAATGGCCCTCTGGGTTTCTGAACAGATGTACTGCAGGTACCACATTTTATTCACTGCAAATTATTGCCTGGCATTTAATTAAAATTTTATTGTAGCGATTCCCATCAGCTCTCTCCACAGCACCAAATGGACTGAAGAGAAAAGTGGTTCTTTGGAGTTGACGAGCCCAGTTCATCAATAAAATGCCATAGATTTGAAAGAGGGGGGGCAAAAAAAGTGTGTGGTGAGAGGTTTGGTTAATGTAAGGCTTTTCCCTGCATGGGAGCCCCGTGGGGCCTTTCCTGGCACCAATCAGAACCAGCTGAAGACCAGCCATGGGTCATGCTGTTTGGTTTGGCTCATTGGGGTAATGCAGGATCCCTTTAGGAAAGAAGGATGAAGAGTTCCTATAGATGGAACGGATGAAGAAAATCTATCCCATGAGAGTATGGACACAGTGATGCTCAATCTATGAGCCAAGCAACACAGCCAAGGAAGGAAACATCCACAAAGCTGATGCTCCATAGCATCAGACTATCTGGTTTGGGACACTATCCCAGAAATCTTACTGTCCCACCAGCAGTTGAGGTCATTCTTGATCCTTCAAAGGAGTGGTAAAGAGGCCAAAACCAAGACCAAACATTCTTAGCTGCCCAAGCAATTAGAAAAAAAAACTGCACTCCTGGCACCTGCAAACATCTGCTGGAAGCTCGGAAGCAGCAAAAGCAGTTTCCATGCCAAACTGTGAGGGATCGGGGACTGCTAAGAAAATCAGAGGCAACTCCTCTCTGTCCACAGCCACCATGAAATGGAGGAGAAAAGAGACTTACAGCATCCAGCACCGAGGCCAGGATGGATTAACAGCATCACTTGCCCTACAGCTCACAGCACTGGGAGAAACTCAGCTCTTTGGGCTTAAAACAAAGAAGCTCTGATGGCAGCACCTCTCTGGAGTCTGAGGGGTTAACGTGCAGCACAGCTCTGCTCCAACCAAAGCTGCAAACCCCCCTCCAGAAGTATCTGGTGATGCTTTTCCCCCCCACAACGACTACTCTGGGAAGGCAGGGGAGACAGAAGGAGAATGATGGATGCAAAAATTAAAAGCTCAATTAATAATTAATTGATGAGGTCATCAAATTGGATGGATCTGTCCATTTTGCTTTCTCTGCTCTCCTGTTAAGCGGACCAATGGTGGGTGAAGTGCTCCTGGAAGGACCATCATTCCTGCACACCGCTGCATGACGCTGCCCTGGGTGCCATATAATCAATAGTAATAAATCTCTGCTGACTGCCATAAAGACTTCACGAGCGTTAAGCAAACAGAATGCCTCCAGAGATCCCAAAATAAAGTGAGAGGAGGGTTTGAGTAACTTATTAAGGTAATCATTAAAATGCATGCTTGTAAAACATCAAATATGCATAGCACAGACAAAACCTCCTTTCCTCTTTCCGGTATCAGCCCCTCCACAAACAAGAGTGAAAAAGAACACTCTTAAACACCACCAATAAAACACAGCACAGGAGAGCTAGCAAGCCCTGTTGCCTGCCCACCGCAACCCTTTCTCTTCCCCCTGTATATGCACATTTCCTCTGAGTTTTGCTTTCAATGATAAGCTCCCTGCAGCTGTGAAAACGGGGCCAGTTTTTCTGATGTGTGCAATTTCTGGCATGATTTTGTTTGTGAATACGTCGTAAATGAGAATGACCAGGAGTGCTCAGACTAGAAGAGGTTTGTCCCGTGGTCGATGTATTTATTGCAAGGCTTGCAGCATCCTCCAGAGGTGGGCTGCTGAAGCAGGTGACCTCATGGTGTGTTCCATGCAGCAGTGGCATAATCCAGACTCTAAACCGGGTCAGAAGGATAACAGCCCACTGGTATGTGAAAACAGAGGAGAAGTATGATCTGATCCCCAAATCCTGACCCTGGGAACAGGCTGGAGGTGGCTCAATGCCACCAGCACTGGGTCCATTCCAGCCCCTGAGTAAAGGGAGCCCTTATGAAACCCGTATCACAGCCACTTGCTTAATGCATTTCTCCCTAGAAGTACTTACAGAGTTTCCTTGAAGAACCCCCAAGCATAACAGTTTCCACAGCGATTACAGAAAAAGCAGCAGTGCCAGAAATAACACTGGTAAATGGAAAACATCCCCTGCACTCCTCTCGCACACGCACACACCCATGGAGCACGGCGAGACGATTCCTCGTGGCGGCCGATGCCGCCCTGGGCAAATGTAAACAGAAGGGAATGGACTCAAAATATCACTTTCTGATGGCACACCGAGTGCCCTCACACATGCAACAACGTGCCCCTGAGTTGCAGTATCACCAGTGACCACACTCTGCACGGAATCCACCACCATATTCATCGCTTCCCAGCTACGACATTGAAAATACTCTGCCTAAATGGCCATTTTGGATGCCACGCAAAGCAGTGAATACCAGAGCTTATCTAAACTCTCTGTTGTCGGCACTCACACTCCTTCATGCTCTGCCCTCTGCCCTTTCAGAGAGAAGGGAAGGGAAGAGGGAAGAGGGAAGGTGAACAGCATTCAGCTTTAATTCTCTGCGATGTGTTCTGTGCTTGAGACACATCCACAGTCAGAAGCTCCCAGGACAAACTCAACCCAGCAAGTCTCATCTCAGATAGGCAGGAATGGGACTTAAGGATTTCTGTTACTTCATGTACTTGATTGCCTTCATTTCTGCCTTTACACCTGTTTACTTAGTAAAATTCAAATGCTGCTTTAACATTTTGGCATACCATTTCCTATCTGCTGAATAATTATGATTAATGCAAATACGAACACGAAGTATTTCCTAACGTTGCACAAATCCCCACCGGTGGATGACAGATCAAAACACGAAGGTAGCAGACCATGTCTGTGGCAATGAATTACAGGCAGAATCAAAAGGCAGCTATATTCCACGGAGACCATAAGGCAACCAACACCTCATCTGGGACTTTCCCTTCTCTTCTTTAAAGACCGAAAACCTGCATAATGCATAATAAAACCAACACTGCAGGCTTTTTCTTCAGCAGAAAAACAGCACAGCGCTGCCTTAGGGTTACGAAGAAAAGTTTGGTTTGGCAATTATGGTTTCAGCCTTCCACACTTTGCTCTTTCTGAACGCAAACGATGCCATGTGATGCAAGGTTGGAAAAGGCAGCAAGGCACTGATTTTAATGAATGCTCCCCAAAATGCATTGGATCAGGTTGCCCACGGAAGCTGTGGACGTTCCATCCCTGCAGGCATTCAAGGCCAGGCTGGATGTGGCTCTGGGCAGCCTGGGCTGCTGTTGGTGACCTGCACACAGCATAGAAACTAGATGATCACTGTGGTCCTTTTCAACTCAGGCCATTCTATGATTCTGTGAAAAAATAATTCCCTGTGTGATGGCACCAACCAGCACAGTGCATTCACGGGCAGCCAGTCGCTACCACTGTGCTCCCAAACAGGAGCTCCCTTACGTGTTGGTCTGCTTGTAGAGCACAAAGAAGACCCAAGGCCATTGGATCCCATTTTGGCAGATTCTGGAATAGCTGCCGAGCCATCAGTGCTGAAAAGCAACGGTTTCTTCAGTGCCCTTGAACCATAATGGTGAATCTCCACCATAATGTGTTTTCAGAGTTATTTGTAGCCACTCACAGCAGCATGAAACACTCAGAATATTATTAGAAATAGTGTCCATTTACTTCTACTTAGCATTTTTCACACTGGTGGAAAAAACTCTGTGGCACTTTACAAACTGCTGCGGATGGAGTGTGGCAACGATCCTGGGAGGGAGGGAGGGAGAATATTTTTAACCCCATTTTACAGAAGTGGGAACCGAGGCACAAACTTTTCCGCAAAGAGATATTGGCCAGAAACACTTGTGGATTCTTGCAGGACCCCTTCCAGCAGAGCTCCTCTCTTCCAGAAGAACCGTGAGCTTCTTCCAAGTTACAGTGGTCGCACTTTTGTGCCCCAGCCAATTTTCTCATGTAAACACAGTGGTGAAATGGTGGGCAGAGTAGTTTCTCTATGGGTTTTGTTAATGCAAGCCTGAGAAAATCATGAAGGAAATACCTAAGCACGGCACACAGGTTTGGGGGAGGTAATTAAGCACACAGGTTGACTTCCCTTTCAACCCAGAAAACTTAATGCTCTGTATCTATCTATAAAGCTATTTTTGTACTTGGTTCAGACCTGACCTTCCACTACTGTTTTGTCCAGAAGTCAAACACTCACATCTTCAAAGTGAAGCCAGTTTTGTTTCAAACACAACCAACACTCTATTTACTTCTTTAAAACAAGCAAAAGCCCAAGATTTTTGGTCAGCTTGAATGCACACGAAGAGGCTTTATATCCTGTCCTTCCTATCCTGATGTCCCCTACAAAAGTCTCCCAGTTTGGACCAATACTTGAGTCAGGAGACTTCACTAACTCACCTGAAGAAATCCCTTCAGTATTTCCACTTTTGCCAAAAGGAATCACTGCCAACAGCCCTTCCAAGGAGAACCACTCTGGAAACACCACACAGTGCTCATCCTCCTGAAGGCTGCATCCTTCCTCAAGCCAAGCCATCTGATTACCCTTAACTTGCTCCTTTCCAAGTGTCAGCTTTTTCATGAAACTTTTAGATGCTGTACTAAGGGACATGGTCTAGTGGAGAAATATTGGTGGTAGGCAGACTAGATGATCTTAGAGGTTTTTTCCAACCTTGGAAATTCTATGATTCTAACACTTGGTGTAGCCAAAAACCAACCAAGGGGGTTTACAATACGGTGGCAATAGGATGGCACCTGCAAATTACTGTCCCATCCCCAGCTCACAGCTCAGCCCATCCTGCAGCTGCTCATGTGTTACAGGTGGTGGAGGCTATTCCACTGCTTACTGAAACGTGTGAATTTAATCAAGCTCACTTGTTTGGGTTTTTGGTGTGTTTTTGGTTTTTTTTTGCTTATTTCTATTCACCTCATTTTGGCGACATTTTCAGTCTTTCCAGATTTTTTAATTGGCATTAGTTAATGCCCTCAGAGGGGAACAAACCCAGGAAAACTGAATATGGTGCAGGAGGAAACACAGGAAACCCGTGGGCAGCTATTTAAAGACCCAGCGATGCCTCATGGAAAACTCTGAAACACATCCAGGCAGTGACAAACCCTGCAGCTCCGGGTCAGAGCCTCCTTGGGGTCCCCACTGCCCCCAGACAGAACACTGTGAGGCTGACCCTCTTCTCTACACAGCCATAAGACAAGGGGTCCTCCTAAATCCCATGAAGCCTCTAGGACCATTCAAACACAATTAGTGAGCGCTGTACCCTATCACAGATAGCAGCCACTGGTTCACCTTCACCACATCATTTGGCCAGAGACTGCACATCATAGCTGCCAGCAGCAACACAGACCTATAAAGCATTCAGTTCACTTCTTACCTTCATACTGCACTTTTGGGAAGCACGTGGACTATCAAACCTTTGGCTTATCAGCCTTTTACCCCAAGGGATGCCCTACCCCCAGCTGGGAACGTAATGAGTTCACAACTCAACCTGGGTCCCTCCACCAAAGCAGGCAGCGCCCGCATTTGCTGTGGCACTGCCCACAGAAAAGATTACCAAGAGAATAATCACACGCCCCAAGGTGAAGAAGGCTGCTCCACATCTCCAGGAGACCTCAACCCACCAGTAATTCCTATGAAGAGTGACAGCAGGTGGTTATACAATTAAAGGTTGTGTCTACTTTGGGACTTTTGAGTTCTACAAAGCAGTAAACTTCAGGAGAGCCCATCTGAGCAAGGCAGTAGTTGGATTTCCATCTGGAGCACAGCAATAAAGACTTCAGGGAACGACGACACTTTAACCGGGTTTGCTGGGAAAAGGGCCAGGCTTAATTTTTTGGGATTCTCTTGAGATTTCCCCTCTAAACTGAACCACCAAATGAGGGATCAGCAAACCCCTCCAGGTCTCAACGGATCCGAGAGCAATGCTGCCGCAGGAACCCAAATCCCAGCTCTGAATGCAGCTGGATCCAGCCAAGTTCTGACACGCTTCACCTTCCTGCCTAAAATCTGCAGGTCTTATAGTAAAGCAGAGCAAAATAACAGAAACCCCAAAGCCTCCCAGTGCTGCAAAGCCTAAATAATGGTTTAATGAACAGATGACCCTCCAAAGTCCAAGGGAGGAACAAGGGAAGGGTGGGATAAATGGTGTGGGAAAGACGACTTGGGATCTGGAGACCTCCTGAAACTGAAAATCTCATTAGCACAAAAAAAGAATTTCTATCATCAAGGTACAATAAGGCTTCCCACCATGCTGGAAGTGCTGGAAGGGCTGTGCAAAGAAAGGAAGGCAAGGTAGGGGATAACAAAGGTTTATTGCATGTTAACTTTCACCAAATGCTTTTTGAGCGACTGAATAATCCCCTTTAACACAGGCCCTCCCCACGCAGTGCTTCCTTTGATGCTCATTAAAAGGTTCACCTTATGCAGGATATGGAAAGGATTAAAAAAAATAATAATATTAAATCCCCATTCTGATTACTGCGCCAATTATAGAAACCGAGATCCCAGCTCAGCATGCAAAGCCAGCCTGTGGGAGACCCCGTCCTGCATGCCAGCAGTGCCTGCTGCAGCACAGGGAGCACCACGGAGGAACAGCCGATGGGTTGACGAGGGGGAGGTGGAAGGATGCAGCTGTGCAACGGGCAGGATGGAAAACAGCAGAAATGCTTGCCCTGCACGCTGGCTGGCTGCAGGTCCCTGCAGAGCTGTAAGGATCTCCTACCAAGCAGCCTTCTTAAACTCAGACACAATGCTGTAAAACATACATTTTAAATAAATAACTTTCCAGAGCTTTTCTTTTTCTTTTTCCCTCCTAAGTTTGAACCCCGTGCCAAGAAACTAAATGCTCCAAAGCACTGCTGCAGAAATGGCAACTGCTGAAACACTTCTTGCATTCACCACATGCAGCCAGACGTGGCCAGCAGGCAGTGGCAGCCTCAGCAAGCAGGAGACCTGGGGAAAAGAGACAGAAGGAGCCTCCCAACATGGCTGGGAGTTCCCAGAACCCCTCGGTAATCCCCTAGAGATCCCCTAGAGCCCAGGGACAGCAGTGCTTCCCCAGCCCATTGCATTTCCCTGCTAGAGCAACCCAGGGCAGCTGGTCCCTGTGGCTCGGGAAGTGCTGCTCCCAACAGTGCTTTCGTTGTCAGCTTCTGAATAAATATTGTTTTCGAAACTGTTTCTCAGGGGACTCACCCCAAGGAGTCCCCACATCCGCTCACAGCCACTGCAGGGCGAGCGCTGCCCCACTCTGACGGCTGCTGGGAAGAGCTGGCTGCAAGCCTGAGGTCCTCATGGAGAAATGGGGGTTAAAGTGCTCAGAGCAAATGCAGTCCTTTCCCAATGCTCCAAGAGCATCCCCACGAGAGAGGGCCCTCAGAGGCATTTCTTAGAGGATACAGCACAGGTGCTGGAGGTGTCCCATGGGACACAGAGCTCAGAGCTATGCAATCAACACGTCTATTAATGAACCAGTAACTTCTGAAAGGCTTTTTTCTTTGATGCAGTTTACGCAAGTCCTCCACAAGTGCTGTTTGTCCTCTCCTTAGTGACTCCTCCATGGGCTGAGCACCAAGCTGCAAGCCCTGGGAGAGGGCTGCTCTGCAAGCAGGGAGCACATGTAACCCTCCAACAGGATCCCTCCATCCTTCAGTGAAGGCTGCATCTTTAAGATAGGGGGAAGCAGCTTCCGAGGAGCTCTACAGCAACAGCTGTGTGCAAAGACCAAAAAGCAACGGGTGCAGCAATTCTCACAGCCATGGGAGCCAAGCAAGAACCAAACATCCCACAAACCCCACCTGCTCTTGCTGTGAATGCACACTGACAGCACCCTACACATTTTTCCTCCAAAACTCCAAAGTTTCTCAAACACTGAGACTGCAAGAAAACCACACCAGTCCCAACAGACAGGGGATGGCTGGAGCCCAGCGGAACCAGAGAGTGTAAGAAAGGGCAGTGGGGACACCAAGACACCGAAGTTAAAGCTGACTCTGCACGCTGACACTAACAGTCTGTCAACACCAGGGAAACCAAAAGGCTGCAAGCTGCAGGTGATCCCCAGCAGCGGAGCAAGGGTTGGGTTGTGTTGCTCACACCATCAATCACCGTGGCAGCTGCCCCGGCCACTTCCACTCACCACAGCAGAGCTGGGTAGAAGTACCAGGCGCCTTCGCGACACTCAGCCAATTAGCACCAGAATGATGTAAAAAACAAATTAATAATAATAACACGCAGTGCCTTTTTCCGGAATAACAATCCACACATTTGCATAGAGCAGCTCAGCGCGTGGCTGCGTTTCTGATCGCACCTCCGGGTGCATCAAAAGCATTGTTAATTTCCATCGAGGAGGCTAAGGAGCTTAAATCATTAGCGCTCATTTAGTTAGACTTAATGCATTTTAACGCTGCCTCAATTTAGGCTGAGACGTGGGCACCTATCAGCCAGGACAAAGGAATAAGAAGAAAAAACTAAAAGCGATAAACTATCCCCGGGTGCCCTCAGTCTGTGCACCCACAAAGGGTCACTGCATCCCCTCTCGCATGCTGGGCTGGGAGCACTGAGCCCACGCAGGGTTTACCCACGCAGGATTCTGCTCGCTGCCGTCACGTGGCGCTCCCCGATCACTTTCCTGTGCAAGCGTTAAGGAGGAAATCCGTCCTGGACAGATGGACGGACACAGGCGGACATGCGGACACACGACTCACCCTGCTTAACACAGCCAGCGCGAGCCCGCGGCAAGTCCGGACCTTAATTAGAGCTAGACACCAATTAAGACCCCCGAAGCCAGCAGCACCCCGGTGCTCCCCATCGCGCCGCTCTGCCCCCAGCTCCCCTCTGCCCCAGGGAAAAAAGAAATCGAAGTGAAATGAAATAGCGAAAAAGAGCACGGGAGGGAGGGAGCGGTGCCCGTTACCTGCGCTCGCCCCCCGCCCTGCAGCCGCGGCTCTGCCATTGCCTCTGCAGACCCTGGGACTCCGGGGGGATCTTCTGCCGGGCTGCAATAGAAAAGGTTCGTTTCAAGCTCCTTATTTGGGCAGTGATGTCAGGGGAAGTTGTGCAGGCGGCACCACCCCCTTTTTCCATTCACTACACATTGTTTCCTGTTGTCAAGAGCTCTCCGCGGGCCGGGGACGGGCGAGGGAATCCTGCAGCCCCCGATGGGACGGAACGCAGAGACGGGAAGGGGATGGAGCTGACCTGGAGTAGGGACGGGGGATACGGGGAGCCGAGGGCAGCGCCTCCTTCCTCCCCACCCCTCCTCCTCCCCCTTCCCGTCCCCTCCCCATCTGCCCTCCCGGCGCCGCGCACCGCGCAGATCTGCTCTCCGGGACACCCGAAGCGACCGCAACCCAAATTCAGGGTTGCAGCGTGTGGACACGTAGAGCTCAGCCCCCCACCAAGGGGGAAGGGAGGGGGGGGGAGGGGGGCTGTCACCCGACGGGACCCTGCGCAGCCCCGGGGCAGAGGGAGAGGAGGGGGGGGGGGGTGGCACCGACTGCCCACGCGAGATTTTCCCCACGCGAGACTTCCACACGCGAGATTTCCCCACTCGGGTCTCCCAGTGGGCACGCGGGGTTCCCAGCGGCACCCGTCAGCATCCCGCCGCCCAAACGCACCTCCCCTCTTTCCCCCTTGGCTTTTCTCGCATTATTTCATCCTCAGATGTCACTTTCTGTCGGCTCAGCTCTTAAGCCTGCAGTCCGATAGGAACGCCGGCTCGGCAAGAGGACTTTAACGTTGTTTGGTCGTTTTTAATTAAGCACTGCCCGTAACAAACATCGTGCTGGAAGGCGGAAACAACGCTCTCCTCACTCCCACCGTGCGCTGCCTGGGGGGAGAAAGGGACCTGATGGGGCTCTCCTGATGCAGGCTGCAAGAAAACATCACTACTTCCAAAATATGTATATATATCTATATGCCAAGCCTCTGTTCCTATCTGACTCCTGACTTTAAAAAGTCAGTGCTCAGCCAAAAAAAAAAAAAAAAAAGGCATCTAAGGATGAAGTAAGGATGCTGTGTGGTCTCTACAGCAGCCAGACCTGGCACGGAGTGCTTTTCGGGGTGAACATCAGCTCTGTTGTCGTTTTGCTCAGCAAACAGCATGTTGCTTTCCAGAACAGTGAATGATTGGAAACCTGCTGCTACAGCACTGAGCAGTCCCCTCTCAGCCCCTGCCCTCTGCTAACAGCAAGAAAATGCCATCTAACACAGCTGCTTTCTATGGGCTTGTTACTAGCCCAACTTCACACCCTATTTCTGCATCTCATTCTGGACAGAAGTGAGAATCACGGCCTTACGTGTTTAATTTTGCTACCATGGTCTCAGTTTGAGTCACTTTGCCATAAGTAGGTGCAATCATCTCATTGTACTGATGCAGACACTAGATATGGTAAATACTGATATATATAATAAATGAAATATTGCTCAAGGGGAGCATGGGCAGAAGACACAGCCTCGGGATCCATAGAAATAGCAGCAAGATGCACCACACAGCATTCAATACAGGAACACTGAAGTATTTCCTCAAAAGAAAGCAGTGTGGGTATTTTTTCTTCTATTACTTTTGACCAGCACTTTAGCATCTGCCCATCAGAGCAAACACCCAAACTCCCTCGTGCCACCTCTGAAGTCACACTTCATGCCCCAGCACCCACAAGTTCCAGGTATTTTTCTCCTAACCAGCACAAATGTGGCCATTGGATGCAATTAGCACACAGGTGTTTGCCCGTGGCGGTGCCTTTTCTTGGGTGGAAAAGTGTGGTTTTGCTGAAATGGGAAGAGGAAGGGCAGGGTTCCCCTGAGGCTTCACCCTGTGGGGCCACCGGGGTGAGTTTTGTGGGAACCCTTTGTTCCAAACCAATGTTTGGTTGGGATAGAGGCCATGTTTGGGTCACGGATGGCCAACACAACCACAGCTCCCCACACGCCCAAAGATTGGGCTTTTTCCCTTCCGCTGATCCCATCCCTCACCCACCTCAGGATGGGTAAAAATTACCCACTGCCTGAAAAGGTCTCTTGGAAGCTGTTTCCGTCCCCGTTTTTTGGAGCACTCCATCCCATTGCCAACTGCCAAAGCTGGGTCACTACTCTCATCTTTTCCATCTTTACCATTGTTAGAGCTGCTGTCTGGGTTCATGGAACAGGAGAGGAGGCTCCCCCTAAATCCCTTTGCTGCAGCATGGGAATCTGAGCTGTTCATATTCATTCTTGAAGTCACTTCACCTTTCTGTTGCAAAGTTTTCCCGTCTGGGAAACTGTCTGGGGACTGTCAGAGGTTGTTTGCTTCTCTGCTTGTTTGTTTGTTTAAAGCCCTCACGTCCATCTCGGAGCAATCATGCTCCTGATTGAAGAGGGCACTGGGAATACATTTCCCATGTCATTCTCCTGCTTAGGAAAATCACAGCAGCAGAAACCCGCAGATCCAACTTAACATTTTGAGACATATTTAACAACCTTTTACGATCTGAACTGTAAATCCCTAAAAGTGAAACAAGACCTTCAGAAGCCGCAAGCTCATGCCCCGCAGCCCGCACCAGTAAAAGCCCAGTGCTGGAAAAACTCCCCCTGCATTAGGAAATCCCATCACTATGTGAATTGATGGCAGCTCACGGCTCTTCCAGCCCTCCCACCAGCAGCTGGGAGCTGAATGCCCACTGCAGGCAGTGACCTTGTTCCCCCCATGCTATCCCCCTTCCCAGCACTGGGAAATCTGCATCACCCTTTCCACATCTGCAAAGTGGGAAAAATAGCTTTGCTTAACTCCAAAGGTCCCCGTGCTCATTAAACATTTCAAAAGCATGCGGGAGAATCTACAATTATCCAAAAAAAATCACTGCAAAGTTTCATTATTATTCCAACACTTACATTAAAGACACATGTCCTGGTAAGTAGCAGGCATGAGGAATCATTATGCTAATTTTAGACAGAGCATCTGCTCAACGTTAAATCTGAAACTTTGTCTCGAAGATATAATTTAAATTATTTTTCTTCAGAATTGACATTTGTCAAACAATATGTTGCAAATAGGAATTGCAGCCAACTCTGAGCAACCCGAGCGAACACACGCGCTGCGCCGCGCCGAAAAGCGCTCGGGGAGGGAGGAGAGGTTGGGGATTTTGGCAGGAGTTAATGAGTGGAAGAGCCAGGCTGCTGGGTTTTCTGCCCCTCAGATGCTGCTGTCAGCTTGTGCTGGGGGCACAGAGGGTGTTGTGTCCCCTTCTAGCCCACAGCAGGAGTTGAGGTCCCTTTCATCTCAACCTTTCTGTGGTTCTGCCATCTTGAAGCAACCTTCCACCCCAACTCAATGCAGCCCAACCAAGCCTAGCCCAACACAACATAACCCAACTCAACACAACACAACCCAATTCAACTCAACCCAATCCAGCCCAACACAACACAACCAAACTCAACTCAATCCAACCCAACTCAACTCAACTCAACTCAACTCGACTCAATCCAGTCCAACCCAACTCAACCAATCCCAACTCGACCCAATCCAGTCCAACCCAACTCAACCAATCTCAACTCGACCCAATCCAGTCCAACTCAACTCAACCCAACCCAATCCAGCCCAACACAACACAACTCAACACAATCTGACCCAACTCAGCCTGATCCAACCCAAGCAATTCTATGATTCTTCAATCTTTAAGACCCTTCCAGCCCAAATAGTCTGTGATTCTATGACTGTAGGACATTCCCACTTGCTTGATCCATTTTTCAAGGACAGGAGATATCATCTTCAGAGCCAGCATTTCCAGCCCTGTTGTGTTTACACAGGGGAAGGGACATGACCACCTTCAAGCAAACGTTTTTCCCTCCTTTCTGTCTTTCTCTGTACAACCTTCCTATTCATCTTAGACCAGTCATTTCCAGCATGTCTGGGAAGCCCTGGGGATTCAGAGGCAACTTCTAAGGGTTTTGTGAGTTGTCACTAAGAAAAGAAAAGCCAGTGTCTGGGGGCTTAAATTTGCTATGCAAATGACTGCACCCCACCATAAAAATGTAAAATTTACAAATCAAAAAAAGATTGGAAACCACTGACATAGACCAATGAATGGTAAATACCCCAATAACCACATCCACACACATGAAACAAGCTATTACAGAGTGGGTCCACATCCAGCAGAATGGGTGTCTATACATAACAAGCATTAATTTGAAGATTAAATAAGCATTTTCACCATATAGTTTGGATTATACCATGTACACAGGAATCATCTTCCCCCCAAAATATACTACACAAATGAAAGCATTGGTTTGCTTTTCCGAAAGGAAATCAACTGGTCACAAATCACTGTCTCGGTGTCCCCTGGTCACAGAGTCTTCTGCATTCCACCAAGCAAAACTCCCAAGACCCATCAGAAACTGCTCATCTCAGAATTCCTGAATCACAGAATCATAGAATCACAGAATGGCCTGGGTTGAAAAGGATTACAATGCTCATCTGGTTCCAACCCCCTGCTGTGTGCAGGTCACCAACCAGCAGCCCAGGCTGCCCAGAGCCACATCCAGCCTGGCCTTGAATGCCTGCAGGGATGGGGCATCCACAGCCTCCTTGGGCAACCTGTGCCAGTGCCTCACCACCCTCGGTGTGAATGCCTGGTTGTGAAATCAGCCTCCAACCCCTGAGTCATCTCCTATCTGGCAGGACTATATGGACATAGTCTACTAGGGTCTGGCAGCTTTTTAGACAAAAGACAGGATAGAAATAGCCATTATCTAGGCTTGTGGACATGATGGCCACAAGTTGTTCCAGGGGAGGTTCAGGTTGGATATTAGGAGCAATTTCTTCTCTTAAAGAGTGGTGAAGCAACGGCATGGGCTGCATGGGATGGCGGAGGTGTTCCAAAGATGTAGAGATGCAGCACTGAGGGGCAGTGAGGATGGCTTGGGGATGGACTAGATTATGAGTGTCCAACCTATTGGCTTGCCTGGGCTGCACCAAGTGAAGAAGAATTGTCTTGGGCCTTATATATGTAGGTTGCTCTGAAAGTAATGCCTCCTGTTTTTTTCCATGGAAAAAAACATGGAAGCTACAACCAATATAGAGAGCACAATAACACTCTTTAATAGAGCAAACTCTCAGCTACAAAACATCATTTTTCAACACAGTCACCACCATTAGCTGAGCATTTTTGACAGTCATGAACAAGAGCCTGCACGCTGTGCTTGTTCAAAATGTGCACCAGTGGAGGTGACCCACTGCCTCTGTCACCACTGTTGAAATGCAGCACTCACTGCCTGCTTCACATTCAGTGAGCATCTATTCAGTGAACGCTCACATTCACTGTTGGGTCTCCATAAACGTTCTTATCACAATCTAGTAGAAAAACACAACCAAAATTTGAGTTCAGTGTCTGATTGCATTCTATTTGAAAACTAGCAGACGATGTATTTCCATCGACTGAAAATGGAGTTGCAAATATACCATAAAATCAATGATTTTTATTTTTTTTGCATTCTTGAAACCCACTCTCAAATTCCTTTATCAAGACAGAAAGTACAACTGCATGTCTTTCACTGTACTTATTTCTGACTGCAAAATCACATCCCTATCCCAACATCCCGATAGATTCCATTTACCTTCAATGCAGTACAGCAAAGGATTCTCCCATCCTGAATTTCCCAGCAGGGACAACAATGTGCTGTCATCAGTGGGAAATCCCCCATCTCAGAGGGCAACTTGATGCAAAACAACCTCTGGTTACTTCTCCCACCCTTGTAGCACACCACCCAGCCAACGCATGCTCCATCCTGCACCTTTGTCACTTGCTCCCATAGCAGCTGGCTCTCACATTTCACTGCCTGGCCCTGCTCATCTCAGCAGCATGCGCACAGCAGGGGAGCCCCATGCAATGGGATAAGGTCAGCTCTCTGCAGGATTTTCTCATTTGCTCCAGCTGAGCTGGCAGGTTGTGTACTATTTTAGTATAATTTTAATAGCTCCCCCTAGGCACCTGGATCTGGGGTTGGATGCTCTTTCAATATCACGTGTAAGTAGGCAGGTAAAGAGGAAGGCCTTGCTAACAACTTGCCCATTTGTTTCAATGGTGATGCCAGGCAATAATGCATCAGTACATTTCCTTGTGAGAACTGTCTGCCATGACCAGGGCAGTGTTGCTCCTTGCATCAACTGCATGGCCCCATTTCTGGGTCTCACTACAGAAACTTGCAACATTCTGTCAGTTCATATTCTATCTTACAAGAATTAGCTTCTCCCCCCCCAAATGTACAGCATTTGTTCCTTAAGCACAGAAATCTGCACCTAGTGAACAGCAATGTTGGAACTGGTGCAAAACCAGTTCCTGCAGCAATTTCGTCTCTGTCCTAAGTGACCTCACGGCAGAGACTCGCATTGCTGTGCTTATTAAGCATTCAGTGGTATACCATTCACCAATGCAAAATATATACACAAACATGCATTTTAGACAAGGAAATCTACCATTAAAAAAAAAAAAACAAAAACCTTCCAAAACAGATGTACTAGCTTTTCTAACAGAGGAAATTACGACTTCACATCGCATACAAAAATAAACCCAAATAAACACATTGAAATGAAGGAACCCCAAACTCTCTGGCACCCTGAACTGATGCAGGAAATGCTAAAATTGCCACTGCGATTTTTGTGGATCCAGATTAGGCAGAACCTGAGCTGCCATTCTTGGTCAATTCGACCATTTTGAAATAAACCGCCCAAGATCCCATCAGTCTCAATGCAACCATTAATTGCTGTTGTTGTTTTTAATCTGTCTGTCCTGTAAACAAGATGGCCACACATCTCATTAAGGATTAAGGGAGTTTTCACCACCACCAGGACATGATAAACTCACAGGGCATGAGAAGGTATCACCCTCTGATTTTTATCTTTTCCTGCTGTTCTATATCCTTTCTCACGCATTCAGGGTCACAGAAGCAGCTGAAAGAGTTTGGGTTGGCCATACTGCAGTTCCCTTCTGCAGCCCTCAAACAAAGGGAAAAAATAACAAAGCCTGAATGCAAAATCGATGCTTCAAACTCACAGCGCCTGGAGAAGAAACAGGGAGAGGCAGCACTGCCTAAAAATGTGTGTTTGAGCTGTCAGGCACATATGGTGGCCAAATAAAAGGGTGCCTTTCTGTGAATGTGTGATGATTTATTTCTAGATGCAGGGAGACAGGACAGGCACACATTGAGTTCCAAGGCAGTTGTTGTAAATCAGGCTGTCATATTTCCTATCTTCTCAAAAGAATCCCGGGGAGGCTAATTTAAGCAGTGAGGTGTGTTTCTCCCTCTCTCTGTGCTCTTCCCTCCCCCATGGCTCATGGCAGAAGAGGTTCTCCCTCACCTCCAAGGCAGGAGAACAGAGAGGGAACTGCTGCTGGAGAGCAGCCAATGCTCCACACGGGGCATCAGCAGAAGACGGAGAAAATATTTCAGCTTTAGGTGATGTCCAGATGTTTTTGCATCTGCTTTGGTGTCTTTGCCTACCATTGGGATCTGATGTGTGCCCACATCCACGAACATGATCCAGCAGTGCCATGCTGCAAGCTGCGTAGTCTAAACTTGACCAGAGGCCACATGGGACCTAGAATGCTCCCCTGGTACCCATTGGTACTCATTTACTCAGGCACACACAGGTGCTCAGAAATGCCCCACGCTTGGAGCCAGATGCTTTGCTTGCACTTCATCTACATCTTGATCCAAAGGGAGGGCACCTGCTCCACCTCCACTGGGCATGGGCAGCCCCCACATTCAACACAAAGCACATAGACTGCTCTAAGAACAGCCAGTGTGCACTCAACTCCTGTCCACTACTGACACCAGTATGAATTTTACGATGCTGTCTGGGACTGGGGGGCTGCAGCTCCCCCTACACATCTCCTCCAGCTCTTCTCATTTCCCACTGGGAAAGGCAGGACAATGTCACCCTCAGCCATCTCTGTGTCATGTTATGAGATAAAAATCTCCACCTGCACACCCACAAAAGAGCACAGAGATTCCAGGGGAGGTGAAGGGACCAAGCAACACCCTGCTCGCCTACTCTAAGCCCATCCCAGGAGCCACGGGCCCCTCCCTGCCCATCTCCATAAACCCAGAGAAACACAGGGCATGATAGCAGGTGGGTACCCAAATTATGGGCTCAGAGGAAGGGACACCCAGCCCAGGGCTGCCCCAGGAGAGCCTCAGCCCCAGAGCCAGGTGTGAAATCCACGATGACGAGAGCCATGACCCATGCTATGAGTCAACTTGAGCTCATTATGGACTGGGTGGGGATGGGATGCCTACTGGAGTGCAAGGGAAGCACAGCTGGGGATTGCACAATGCTCACAATGGGATGTTTGGGGAAGGAACCAAAGCCAGGGAAGGTTCAAGGTGGTTTGGGGAAAAACAAATATGGGAATATAGAGGGATAAAAAGATAGAAATGATCATCCCTGCACAACCAGTGCTGGTCATTGTGCTTCTCCAGCCATGCCCTGTGCGTGATGAATGAGGACTGTCCTGTCTTCTCACTGAGCTCAATTTATAACAATTTTCCTGTGTGAGGGACCAGTGCAGCAGCTAGTGATGGGATGAATGGTGATGGGATGGCAAAGATCCACACTGTGTGTATGTATAGATATATACTGCCCACTGGTGGACCCCCATCCTGAAGGGCAACCCAAGTCAGATTGGACAGTAGCAACAATTTCTTCTCCCAAGGAGTGGTGATGCATTGGCACTGCCCAGAGAGTGGTGGGGTCACCATTCCTGGAGGTGTTCCAGAACCGTGGGGATGTGGCACAGAGGGATGTGGTCAGTGGGCATGGTGGGGATGGGCTGGAATTGGACTGCCTGATCTTACTGGTCTTTTCCTGCCTTCATGATTCTGTGATTCTAAGTTATTTTTCTCACACTCTCTAAGGCTGTTGGCTGTCCATTTAGGATAACCTCCAGAAAGCTGCATTCTGCTACCAGCAGCGCTAAGCTTCCTTCCCTGACTTTGCTTACATGTTTAAAAGACTAGTGTGGAAATTTTTCTTTTCATATATTTTATTTTACAGCTTCAGTTCCTCACAGAAAGCTCCTAAAGTTTTCCTTCCAAGGCTTACATCTAAGTAATTCCAAGCTACAGCCACACCGTATATGCTGGCTGGTACAGCTCTCTTCCCTGCCAGAAAAGCAGGTCAATTATAAGCAATGAACCACATCACCAGGAGAGAAAGCTGGTTTGAATTCTGGTCAATTAGTGCTTAAAAATGTCTTGGAAGAAAAGGGTAAATTGAGCTAATACAGCTCTGCACAGAGACCTACATGTCTCAGCGTTGAGCGCAGACGGCAGAGGCTTAACTTCTAAGATGGCAGAAATTAATGGTGTTTTGGCATAAAATCAACTTTAAACCTGCAGGGTGAAGTTAGCAAGGCTGCCCCAGCTGCAGAACACACCAGCACCCTCCAAGAAGGAGCAGTGTGGTCCCCGGGCTCTGCTCACAGCATCCTCTGGATGGGACCCAAACACGACCTCGATGAGCATTAAACCTTAATGCACTCCTCATCACAAACTGTCCCACCACTGCACGTCACCACGTGGATTTACAGCAGCACAAAGCTGATTAAGTAAGAAAGGAATCAAGGAGCAAAGCTCCGCCTGGACACAGAGCCTGCAGGATGACTGCATGGTTGGAAGGTCCATCCCGTTTTCCTTCTTAGCAGATTTGGCTTGGGCTCACTCCAGCACAAAGCGAGGCTTGTGGAAGCAGGGTTTGCCTTACGGCCCGACACGTGAGGCTGTCATTCTTCAGCAGCCTGACTTTTCCGCAGCTCTCACCAAACAGATCTCTGCGTCATTTTATCAATAATAGCAGTGTCTGCCTGGTTTTTAAAGTGTTATTAAGGGTCCACTCAAAGATTTTCCTTGGCAGTCAATTCCAGGGCCTAATTATGCGCTGCGTTAGCAGGCTTAGTGTTTTTAAATGTAATACCTAATCTCGTTAGGGGCCACGTGCTCTTGCATTTCCAGGGCAGGTTAAAAAAGAGCAGCATATAATGCTGCACACCTTTACAGTATGGTTACTGCATTGACAGAATTTCTGTGTATTGGGTATATAGCAACTGCTCTGCATCCCTGATGTGAGTCACCTCCTCAAAATGCTGCACTGATTTATAGAAATCCTTCACATCCATCTCTCTGAATGCCAACTAAACTGAGAATGCCTGTTGTTCACTCAGCCCAGTGATGCTCTGTGCACAGTGACCAAAAATACAAATTTATACATTGACTGTCTTCAAACAAACACTTGACATTGGTTCTCATGCTGCCACAGCAAGCAGATGACGAAATGCTACTGCTTGCAGTTGACAGCAGCATCACTCACATTTTCTACCATTCTGCCCATGTCTAACATGTTTCAGGTAAGAATTCCCCTTGATGTGAGCTGGGCTCACACACATGCAGTTGGTCTACACTGGCCGCCCCTTGGCCAAGAGGCAGAAGAAGTAGGGAGGTACGGTGCAACCTCTCCCCGTGCTGCAGCACCCATAATTCCTCATCAACTTTCCCATCACCTCGATATGGATAACCAGATCTAACAGTGATGAAGATAAAATAGGTGCACAGGCTTCAGATCAGCTCTTCCAATTGCTCTACCTGTACAGAGTCAAGTCCACACCTGCCTCCCATTTTCAATATTCACACACTAGCTACTGTTTTTTTCTTTCTATTCCCAGAATAAATCAGAAAAAAAGAAAAATAAAGCAAAAAAAAAAAGAAAAAAAAAAAAAAAGGCATTTTGTACGTCTGTGTCAGCATGAAGTTGTGCTGGTGAACATTACTCTTCAAACTCAAGCATCTCGAGTTTAAAAGTTACTTTGTCTTCTAGGACCTACCTATGTAAGTGTGGTCACATGGGATTAAAGCAAATCCTGAGCATTAAAAAGGCTAAAAACCCCCTTGACTGAATAAGAATAAGCAAATATTACTCTAATTGCTCCCCTGCCTACAGGATGGAGCAAGAGTTTGAAGCGTAACTAAGGATGATGACACAGAGTCGAGGAATATCTCGTTGAAAGTAAAAGCCCTTGGCAGCAGAGAGCTCCCATGCTACGAGCAGCAGCCTATCAATTTCCACTTTGGGATCTCCTCTCTGTAATACCTGAATTATTTCAACCCATGAATTTGATGCATCATATGGAAGAGAATCCATCATGGGTACCTTTATGGCAACATCCTTCCCATTGACTGACGTTGACCTGCTACTCACAGATAACATTAGAAGCCGTGCTGTTTCCTTTCTCCAAGGGGCTCAAATACTGAAATGCATTGAAAATTTGCACTTCTATTACAATAAACTTTCCCAGTCCTCTGCCAATCCTGTTTGATCACCCACATGTCAGCATTAAACATGTAAGGATAGCTTTTCTCCTGATCTGATGCTGTATGGACATTCCTCTGCATGTATTTGGTCACTCATTTCTACAACTTTCAAAGAATATCAGAGCTTTTGAGCAAGCACAAGTTGTTGTCACGCAAATCTGTGTGCAGATGGAGAATGATATTGTTAAAATAAGTGGAAACATTTTGCAGAGGAGCTTTAAAAATGATAGAACAGATATACAACATATAACAAAACATTAGATGCTCAAGAGCATGCTATGGGTAAAGTGCTTGCTTGTGCTGCTGTTATTTTTCCAAACTTTGTGTATTTAAATGGCTATGGGTGAAAGACAATAAGACATGAAGAATGACACTGCAAATGACACTGGAAGAAGCTCACCTTTCCCTGTTTGCTTGTTGCTTCTTTGCATATGATTGTTTACGTTCTTTTGCGTATCCATGCTTTATGAAGACTAACAACACTTTCTCAAGAAGTAAATATTTCAAGGTGAATTTTCTATACGCCTTCAATCTGCGAGCTGGGGTGCACAAATACCCCACTGTTAGTGCAGTGAAACCTGAAGGACTGTAAGACGAAGAGAATAGGGTGAAAGTCTCACCATAAGGACGTACACAAACACACAACAAAACTTGCTTGTTGTCCCCAATGATGGATCTTCCCAAGGAGACAGAGAGCTGATCTTTGCTATGTTGGACTCACAGGCACTTCACTGGCTGAGGACTAGGAAGGAATGGATTTGTGGATACCTCTGTTAAACTCTTAAGACAATCTGCCATTACAATATGATTGGGTTTATGCAGTAATCAGGATGTGACAAAATAAAAGCAGACTTTTCCATCCCTTTGTGGCAATGCGAGTAGGTACATGCTGGAATTGGGGATGTGGGGGATGACCAGCCCCATTCTGAGCAGGACATACAGCCAGGGTGGCATCCTGCAGAATCTGATGTGTTTTGAAGAATATCATCCTTTGGAATCCATCTGAATTAAGATTCAATTTAACTCAAAGACCCCTGGGACAGTTTTGTACACAAGCTTCCCAAGCAGCTCAGTGGAGTGAGGAGGAGCATCTTGGGAAAGGTACTAAAAATAGGTCCTTTGGTTACCACAGCAAAGTACCCAAACAGGCACAGAAATAGTTCAGTGCAAACAGAACCTGCATTTCACTCTTTTCTGCCCCATCTCCCAAGCCCATGGTATGAGACAGGTAGCTATAATTAAAACTTGGTATCTTTTCTCCGTGCTGAGCTCCATCCTGCTCTTGCAACCACTTTGAGCCTCATTTGCTCACAGCTGCCCAATGTTTCAGCTCAGTCAAACAGCCCCTTTCGTAACTCTGAATGAACGAAGCATCAACAGCTTTCTAATTTTGGATCCAAGAACAAATCTCAGAGGGCCAGGAGCTCCAGGAGACCAAGGAAAGTCACATTAATAGCTGCACTCCACTTCGCAAAGCCCTCCCCAGCCCTGGGATCTGGGTAAGCCTTACAAAGACCAATGAGCATCTAGATTCTCTATGCAAAAGGCACGAGCAGGGTTAGTGGTCAGTGAGTGATTTCCAAAGGGTGGCAGAAGAATGATGTGCAGCTGGACGAGGCTTTCAGCTCCCAAATGCCAGCAAGAGAGTTTCAGCACCTGTGCTTGCTGCTCGGTTATCTCCCATGTCTCAGCAGCAAGCAGGTTGCAAGGAAAGGTTCAAAGAACTAGAACGTCTGTCTCAGTCTCACTTGAGAGTTGTCTCTTTTGCATGTGGATCGGGACTTTGCAGCACTGGAGGACAAACAGGAACAGTGACCAAATGCCAGGAGCCACAGCCCAAAAGCACAGGCCAAGAAAAGTCACTGAAAGCAAGATGACTCCAGGTGAGCAATGAATGGGTTCCTGAATCTCCTGGAGCCAATGGGGTGATGTGCATGGCTGGGGTTCAGGGGGCACAACCATTTTCAACCAGAGGTGCAGAGCTGCAAGCAATTGAAGTGACTGGGACCTTCCTTGCTGCAGGAAGATGCTCATGATGCTAAAAATGATAAAGATCCATCCTACTTGTTCATCAGGCAGCAATGTGCCAGCACTGGTAAGCAAATGACAGTCATCAGTGCCCTACAGGCTCCAGGTGGCAGGAGATGCCAACCTGCTCTTCAAAATGTGAGTTCTGGGCAGAGCTACATAGGAAGGTGCAAGGAAGGAGGAATCCACCAGGATTAAGCTCAGAAAACACTCCAAAAGCCATTACATTTAACCCCAGAACGCACTGCAACAAGATTCTCAGTGCTTACTTAGCCTTCGTAGAAAATTAAAGGTGCTCCAGTAAAAACACAGCCTTATCCTGGTAAGAAATCATCCACACGTTTTAATGTGCCACCTGCACACGCTGTGCAAATCTACAAGGCCCTAAATATAAACAGACAGCCCTTTCCTGGCTGTTAAAACGAACACTACCTCGGCTTGTTCTCTGAGTAAGCCAAAATTAGAGCTGTTTGGAGATCAGAAACACGTTAGGGTGGGACACTTTTTTTTTTTCTCTCTCTCTCTCTCTTCTTTTCACTGTGTTTGTAGTTTCATGAATAGGGCATTCATTGTGCCCCCACCCCAGAGATATACCCACCTCGGAGGTAAGAGTTAAAATTAGTGTTGAGTTTATTCCTGCTACTGTCAGCAGAGAAGCTGGCTCGTGTGGGATGCTCTGGATGAGGCAGGCAAAGCAACACCCTGGGAAGGCTGCAGCTTCTGCTGCACCTCTTCTCAGAGAGCTAAGGGTTCTGCATGCACCCTACATAAGCACTGGTTTAAAAAAGAAAAGACTTTGTCCTGCAAAGTTCAGCAGTGGAAAGTCATGGCAGCACACGGACACATGACCTGAAAGCTGGGAGCACAGCAGACCTCAAGATATGAAGCGTGAGCAACGGATTTCCATTCCAGAAGACCCCTAATCACATTACAGGCCGTAAATCCAGAGGTGACATCCCTTATTATGAAATAACAGGCAGCTCTGGATGCAGCATGCCACATCCATCAGCACGGGGGCAGGGAGAGGCCAAAGAAACCCCTTCATCACCGCTGGGGCTGTTGGGGAGCAAGAGAGATAGGGCAGGCACCTTGCACAAGGCAACATAGAAGGGGGTGGGAAACAGAGCCTCTCTGATAGCCCGAGCTGCAGAGAAACCCTCACAGCAGGCTGCTGCTGGATGTGTCTGTGTACACAACACTTATGTACTTCTATACCCTGAGTGTGCCCTCAATGCCGGGCTGGTGAAGGGCACAAAGGTCCCATGACAGCAGTGCTGGCAGGCAGCTCACACCCCTCCTCTCCCAAACCTTTGCTTACATTTCATCTAGTCTACTCTGATTCCAAGGTTTAATAAAATTGAATCCCAGCATGTCTTGAATTAATTAATTAGATCTTGTTCCAAGCCACCGTGCCAATTTCTGCAATTACGCCGCTGCTCACGGGAGAGCTCGGAGTGGCTGCATCCGTCCCCAAGCAGCTCCAGAGCAGCCAGGGGCTGGGAGCTGTGCTGGGGTGCAGCAAAGGGGTTGGTTTCAGTGCTTTTTGGCTTTTCTTCTCCTCCATTTGCCCACTATGAGCAAGCTGTGGAAATCAGGGGGAAACCGAGAGATTTTGAAGAGGCAGCAGGATTCTCCTCTGCATCGGTCTTCCCCAGCAGCTGATTTTCAACAAGTGTGACATCTTGTGGAGCACCCTCAAAGCCAACGCAATGCTCCCAACACTGTTGCAACCTTCGCCCATCTTCCCTGCTGCAATTGAGAAAAGAGCAATCTCAGGTGCTCAGTGACTACAGTGACGAGCACGGTATCACAGCTGGTGATCTCAGAGGTCTTTTCCAACCTTTATGATTCTATGGAAGATATATGAGGGCAGTGGGACAGGAGATACTTCCCACTGCATCTTTGACCATTTTGCACCATTTTACACCATGTAATTAATGTTGACTTCTGAAGAGTCTCAGCTTTGCCTGCTGCCAGTGCACTGGGCAGGGACCCTGACGAAGAGTGCTTGTTTACAAACACATTAAAGTGTGTTTAAAACCCATTGTTTCTTGCTCCAGCTGCCCGAGTACTTTCTGATCAGCTCCTGGACTCATACCAAAAATAAAAAACGACAGATTGCCAAAAAGGACAGAGACGGAGGGGTGGAGGAGGGATGCAAAGCAGCTAGACAGCACAGCAGATGAATATTTTATCCTGCTGCCTCTGGGAACGGAGGTCAGGAGCTGGAGCAGGCTGAAGAAACACATTGCAAGGAACACTTGCAGAATTAAAGGTCAGTGAGATAATGAGCTATAACAGCCATGGAGCAAAAAGTATTTTCCTGATGGAGACAGCTCTGAGCTCTCGCTGGAGACAGGCTACCTGCTGCTGCCATGGGGCAAAATCTGTCCCCTTCAATTACCACTGGCCATTGGGACCGAAGATGAGGCCATGTCACACTGCAGCACCCTCCTTCCATTCTCCCCCTGTTGCCAGGACTGCAGCTTCTCCCCCAGACATGGCTGCAGCTTCTGCAGGTGGCCTGTCCAGCCCATCTGCCCTCATCCCCCATGACTTTCCTCTCTTTTACCCATGCAGAAATGTCATTTTGCTGCCCGCTCCGTGCTATACCACATTTTAGCTCTGAAAACAACAACACGGAGCTGCACCATACCTGTAGTGAACCACCAAACTGCCATAAGCTGTGCACCTCTGAAGGCTGTGTGCTGAAAGCAGGCAGCAATCAAACCCAATTCTCACACAAGAGCTACATCCATCTGTGTCATACAGCCATGTGACTCTTGGTCCCTAAAAACTTCCCAGTGCACACACCAAGCCCTGGGCTGTGCTACCACATGCATGCAGTGTAAATGCCCAGCACTGGGCATTGCTTCACCATCTTCTCCTGGAGGGTCTTCTCAGTGCTCCACGGGCTTCACTTCCACAAATTTCCCTATATTTAAACAGCCAGCATCCCTAAGAAGAGTGAATTTCCTGAAGCAACTTCAGGAAAGTTGCAAGGCGCACTGCAAGGGCAGTAAAGGAGAACAGAAGTTGGGTACCTGATGGTCATGTTCTCATCTACAAGGCACAAAAAGCAACCACAGCCTCTGCTTCTAAGTATTTTATAGGATCCAGCTGCTAGTTACAGAGTCAGACAGAAAACCACAGCAGAAGGAGCTGAGAGGCAACCTGCACATCTCTTGAGCTCAGACAACTGCAGCAAGGACCTGGACATGGGCATGCTTTTGTCCTGGCAGCTCCAAGCAACACCAACGGCACACAGCAAGCAGAAATATACAAGTGAAAACATAAGTCAGACCTTTGCCACTCTAGACATCCTTTAGAATGATGCATCACCAACCATCTCACCCTGAAACTGCAAACTCCAGCAAATGCATCACATCAAAGGGGTGCACGAAATGAGATCCTGGAACACCCCGGTGATGGGCCATGCAGCACAAGGCACCAAGGCCAGGGCTGAGCCTCCTACCTGCTGCCCACTGCTATGGGTTCATCTCCAGCACTTTGAGGAGGCTCAGGGTGTTCATATGGCGACCTGGGAGAAGGAGCCTGGGGAGAAACACAGGAGACCAAGGTGTAAGGGGTGATTTTAAATCAAACAAGTCATTCACGCCACAGACACACTGCCTGTCATGGAGACATAAGGGCTTTTCCTTTGATCTCTAAGGTCCCTTCCAACCCAAGGCATTCTGTGATTCTATGGTTCTATGATTCTGCAGTTCTGTGATTTGATGATTCTATTCTCACTCTTTTGCTCCTTTCCTCCAACTCTCATGCCATTGTTTTGGCCTTATCTTTAGTGGCATCTTTCATTTTATTCCTGTGGTCTCCTCATCAGAATCCTTCTGGAGAAGTGTATCTCCTATGAAGAAAGGTTGAGGGAACTGGGCTTGTTTAGCTTGGAGAAGAAAAGGCTCCAGGGAGACTCATTGTGGCCTTCCAGTACTTGAAGGGAGTGGATGAACAGGAGGGGGAACGGCTGTGTGTGAGGGTGGATGGTGATAGGACAAGGGGGAATGGTTTTAAATTAAGAGAAGGGAGGTTTAGGTTGGATATGAGGAGAAAGTTTTTCACCCAGAGTGTGATGAGGCACTGGCACAGGTTGCCCAAGGAGGCTGTGGATGCCCCATCCCTGCAGGCATTCAAGGCCAGGCTGGATGTGACTCTGGGCAGCCTGGGCTGCTGTTGGTGACCTGCACACAGCAGGGGTTGGAACTGGATGAGCATTGTGGTCCTTTGCAACCCAGGCCATTCTATGATTCTATGATTCATTATATGATCTCTGGACTGGGCTGCAGCAAAGCATGTTGACCCACTCCACCCTCAGTCATTGCTGCCCTTCATGGTCTCACATCGCAGAGTTACTCATAAACATTAGACTTGAAGTGGCTTTTGATGAGATTATTTTCACACATGAAATGACTCATTGACAGATGCACATACAGAAGGCACAGGCTGGTCACGGGCTTTCCAGCTCCTCTAAAACCAAAGACCCCAGATGGGATCCAGACCCCATCCTGAACATTCAGAGCTGGACCATGGCCATGCCACAGGGCCAGCTGCTCTTGGCACGGTCAGGAACTCTTGTTCCATTCTAACCTGAGAGCCAGCAGGGCTGAGCCTGAGCAGAAATCCAAAAATCACCACAGGTTATAGGAAGATTCCCAGGAAAAGAAATGAAAAAGTAAAAGGCTGCAATTAGCTTAGAACAGAACTAAAGAGCGAGTGACTCTTATTTTCCTTTAGCTCTTATTACTGACCCAAAGAATAACTTACTCCTATTGTCCGATTAAATTCATTTTTCCCATTACATAGGAGGAAATATCTACTGACAGTTCATTCCCGGAGGATTTAATGGGCCTAATGCTGTTAGCCCATCCAGCAGTTCTTCAGAGCATCTTTCCCACCATGCCTTCTGCTGCCAGCAATTCGATTAAATGATTTTAAATCTGCATCCTTCTCTTGAAAATGTGTTGGTGCACACACATCCATTATGAAGGTACAGAAAACTCTGTGCAGTGTCACTGCAAAAGCACTCAGATAAACGCCGTGGACGGAGCTGAACAAGAGCAGTGAGAATACTTTCCATTATTGTGAACAAAAAGCGGAAGGCGAAGCAAAACCCTCCTACTTAATAATGCCAGGCAAATAAAAAAGAAAAAAAGAAAAAAAAAATTATACCTTAATCTTGCAGCTTTCTTACAAAACAAATTTGTTTGAACTCAGCAAGTGTGAAGGACCCAAACGTACTACGCAATCAGTTTAACAACCCACAGAGGCTGTGAGTAAATGTTGGTTTTACCTTCTGAACATGGCACCACGGGCACAGCTCAATTAATTCCTGAAGCACGTGCTATACACAAACATCCCAACTGTCTGCTGAGCCCTGCTTAGAGGCTTGGCTATCATCTTCTGATGCACTCACAGAAGGTTTCACCCAATGGGATGAGCACAGCATCAGTTCCTGGGCAGGGCAGGAGGCTGTCAGTGCCCACAGGCAGTCCCCTGCCACTGCCCCACTGTCCCCAAGGCCTGCTGACACAGTGACATCTGCCCAACAGCACACTGCAGGGCACCACCCAAACCCTCTCGCCCCAAAACCAAAAGCCATAGGGTTCGTATACCCATCATGGATTCACCCTCCCCTGCAAACCAGGCAAAGAAACAACCTAACATCATTCTAATTGCTTCCAGCACTCCAATGAGCCAGGTCAGCCTGCTGGCTGCTTCCTTCTCCCTCCTGCTTTGCTTTACCTTCCGTTGACTTGCAGGGAGAGCTGTTAATTTTTGCATTTTGCAACAAAAAAGCCTCAAACACAAGTTGGGCACACACTGCTTCAAAACAGGGCTGAGCCCCATGGCTGTGGGGCTCTGTGCTGGTGCTGAGCCTGTAGCCCCAGAGTGCCTGAGGGCACCCACTCCATTTGCTGTTGACCAAAGCATTTAATTGCATGTCCCCAAGTGCACGTGCAGGCTCCTGCAGGCGTTGCTTGGGGAACGCAAGGAAAATCTGGCTCTGGCACAGTGTTGCTCTATTTTACCTTCTTTACTGCTCAAAAAACATTTGGCCGTTGCTGAAGAGAGCCAGGCTAGACGCATACATTACAGCCTGCTCCAGAAATAGCACATGCTGGCTTGCACAATTTTTGCAGCTAAAAGTCTTCCTTTCAGCTCAGCAGCCTGTCCCCAGCCATGGAGTGCTCCAGGGAAGGCAAAGTGCAGCCCCAGAGCTGTGGGATGAATCATCCTGGGAAGGCTTCTTGATGCTGAGTGCAGGTGAACAAAGCAGGAAGCCAGTGAAATCATTAAGGAGCCTTCATGCAAACCAAAAACCATGGTTGGTATCAGGAGGCATGAACCAAGCACTCGACTGAAGCATATGCATCACATGTACATCACACCCATACCCCTCCTGCAGCACCTCCAGAAGGCATCCAGCTCCAGAGAGATGGATCCAGCTTACCACGTGCTTCCAGACTGCACAGATCCAATCTGCCCATACATTCACATGTCTGGGAATTCTATACCTCCAGCAATCCAGCTGCATCTGGTTTCTGGTCTACTGCATATCTAGAAATCTCCAACGGTCATAAACTTTTTTTCTCCATTCCCTCAACACAGCACCTGCATGGGAAAAGAAGTTCTAGGGTATCCTAGACATTGCTGTTTGCACTGAAGTCATCACAGGATAACAAGCGTTTGGATCACAGGGAGACAACGCACTGCCTGCAAGAGGGAAGCAGAACTCCCTGCCTTCCTCTGGTCTTGTTTTAAGACAAGTCTGGCTTTCAGATGCAGGCAAGATGAAGACCAGAGCACAAGGGCTGGCACACACGTGTCATCTGGTTGCTGTGCACCCCCTGCTTCTCCTTTCCCTGCAAGAAATCACTTTTCTGGGGGGAAGACAACACTGCTGAGAGCATCCTCATCACTCAGAGAACACAGCAAAATACAGAGTATTAGCATTCAACCTGCTGCAGGGGACAAATGCCACTGAATAGATATCACAAATATCTTAACCGATGGTTACAGCTATAGGAAAAGGCTTCCCATAGCTAATACAGGTCTTTGCTGTCAACACCTTCTGCTCTTAGCAGTGCCTGGCTGTTGCTGTGCAGGTTACAGCACTATTTTGAGTTGGAGGCTGCAGGTCCAACTGCTCACCTGTGATTTGTGCTTTGCTGCTGCCGGTGCTCCAAGGACACCAAGAGCAGCACTCGCATGACAGCTGTGCTGTGTCAGAGCTGCATGGGCTGTGGCAAACACCAGAAGAGCAGCAGAGCCTCTCTTGCCCTACTGAGGCCTTACACACCATGGTAATTAACCCAGATGTTTTCCTTTGCATACCTGAATTAGAACATTTTTTTAGGGGAAAAGCAGTAATCTGAAGGCAGCTGTTTGCCTCCTGGACCACAGCACAACTTAGGTGCTTTGCAACCCGGAAAACAGAGTCCAACATTTCTTAAAAGTCCTGGCTGGTTGTTATAGCAACATATGCATGTGTGTATGCGTGTGCATGTAAAACAGACTCAGACCCAGGTTGTCACGGGCAACACGAGTCAGCTCCGGAGCAGAACTAAACTTGCTGCCTCGCCTGGTGTCACCCAAAGGCAGCAGCCAGCCCCGAAGGGATGGAGCTGGGAAATATCCCCATGTCCCACAGCCCGTGCCAGCTGCTGGCACAGAGCTCGCAGCCGTCTCGCAGCTGATTCAGCTCCTTAAGAAGAGGGTAATTTTCTTTATCCTGTTTGCTTCCTCCTCCCTCGCAGGCTGCCACAGCACCTTAACCCAGCTGGGTAAGACAAGCTCATGGCTCCCTCCCAAACAGATGGCTGCAAGGAAGGTCCAAAAATAATCTAACCCATTTGCCTGTGCATTCAGAGCCTGCTCTGCTGATTGGCAGACCCTCTGGAGACCACCAGAAGAAGCAGATGGTCAAGACATGAGATCAGAGCTGGAGAAGGAGATGTCAATCTCCGGGATGCAGTGCCAGGCTCGGGGACGTGGCAGGGAGCAGGCGAGGTACGCGGTCCCGTAAGGACAGCGTGTGAGTAATGAGGCTGGCTGCAAAGTCTGGGGTTTGCTTTAAGAAAAAATAATAATAACAACACATTGCACAGCCTCATCGTGCTACAGGAGTCAGCCCTTGTATTGCTGCACCCCTGGAAGGCAGCTGAGTCTCTGCCGGCCTCCCCATCAATCTCCCAAGCAGAGGTCGGCAAAGAACAAAGTGAAAGAGAAACAAAAGCAGGGCAACTCAGGAAATCACAATGCTTGCAATTCCTCTGGTGGCAGGCTTTGCAGTAAGCCTATTTTTCTGGGTTAAAAACATATTTATATTTAACATGCTTTCCTGGGGCCTGGACTACCACCTGGTACAACAGAACAGAGTACCAGGAAAGTAGTAGTGAAATGATACCTCCATCCCCTTACACATGACACCTCTATTACACATGTTTTTGGCCAAACGTCTCAGGGTGATGCAATTCCACAGCATCCTCTGCACAGCACTGTAATGGTCCTTGAGCCCACTTGGGGTGAGGGATGCAGTCAATGTGGAGGAGGTTGTGGAAGGGAGAGTTTAGCTTGATTAGCACCCAGCACACCTACAGAGAGGAGAGACCTTGGGTCTGGAACACCTCCCAGGGGAGATGGTGGGAGACTATCAGTGCAGCAGGCACTGAGCTGGGCAAAACCTACAAAGTCGAGGAGTGGATTTGACACAATGCATCTCCTCCACCCCAGTGTCAGGGTTTTGGCAAACCCATTCCTCAGCACACTCCTCTATGGCAAATTAGAATTTCTTCATCTGTGTTCATTCCTACAGCAAATCCTCGTTCTGTCTATATCATCAATGCTATCAAACAACATTACGTTCTTCCCCTGCCCTGCTATATGGGCTTTGTTTCCCTCTCTCCAGTGCTGTCAGGGCACAGCTCTGTTGATCTCCCCATCCACATTGCAAGCCTCTCACATCCACAGCTTTACAGCTACACTGTAAGGCTGTAGACTACTCTGTACAGCTGTAGTTCAACCCATGTCAACACTGAATATTTTCATTTGTGATTTACTTGATACATTTACTGTCAGTGCAGAGTCCTGCACTGGAAACAGAAAGCCTTATTGTTGTAAAATCCAAAGCAAAAGCATCAGGAATCCCCTCCACCTCCCAAATCCTCCTACCAACTTCTGAGACCAAAACAATATTTCAGCATCGTTCAAAAGGTACATGGGCTTTGGACAGACAACTTTGAAAAAATATATATATATATTTATATAGAATGGTCCCTTCCAACCCCTACGATTCTGTGATTCTGTGATATATATATATATGTATATACATATATATATTATATATACATATATATAACATTTTTAAGTAAATGTCTGTGTATAAGGAATGCCCAGGCATACCACCCCAAATTGCCAGCTGTACACATCAGAAGCATCCCTGGAACTCCTGCTGCAAAGCATCCCCGCGCTGCCCCATGCCCACACTGGACACTGACAGCACTTTGAGAGCCTCTCTGCAAATAAAACCACCATGAATCCATGAATGTAGACGTTTGTTACCCCACTGCTTTCTTTTTTAACCTGCGGTGCAATGTTGCTGTAAGAAATTGAATCCTTGAGCATAAAGTATGTGTTACAGCGCTGCCTTATACAGCAGCAAAGTGATTAATTAAAATTTACAAGAGCAATCCAAATGCCTAAACATGTTTCTTGGCGGCAGCTCCCAGGACCCACTGCCAATAACATCTCAAGCTAATGACAGCCCCAAAGTCAACCTCTGGGAGCCATGAAGAGCCTCTGAGCTCAGCCAGTTGGTAACAGGAGAACGGAGAGCTCCGCGATTCCTCAGGAAAACAAAGCACGTGAAGGCAGCAGGGGCTGGGATGGTTGGCTCGCGCTATCCCAAGTCACAAATGCTGGCCCTGGCCCAGGTTTGAACTGAAAACGCCGCGTAAAAAAGGGACAGAGCCAAGTTTGCATCCAACCGCGGGAGCTGAGAGCTTCCAGGCAGCGCCTAACGCTGCGCACAAAGCAAACCACTCCCTGGGAGAGCTTCTTCTCAGAGCTCCAGAGGACGCAGACGTTGCGCACGCTCCTTCCCCACCACCCCCAAATCCATCAGCAGAATATAATCCAATAACTCGATACTCTGGGTAACCTTTGAAAACCCAAAACTGCAACTTCCCAAAGGCAATCGTCAAGTTAGAGCCAAGGAGGTAAAGCCGGGGTTAAAGTTGTTGATTTAAATGGAAAAAACAGTCGGGAAAATATCACAGTCAGCTGTGGCAGCTTTACAGAGGTGCAATCCATCGGAGCCGGTCTGGTCAGTGGGAACTGGTTGCATAAATCAAACAAATGAGAGTGGAGAGACTCCTTAACGGCGGCTGCACCGCGTTAGGCTCTTAACAACAGGTTCCCTTTGCAGCAAATAAATGCAAAACTTTTAGCGTGCTGAACTCAGCCACACCACCTCTTCACCTCCCTTTATTTCAGTGTCATCACGAAATGATTTCATTGTTTTCAAAGCACACTGGTTGCTCATTGGTAATGACTTCACCGCCGCCGAATAAACATCGCAACGATGACTGGGAATTGTGGAAACACAACTCATCTATAACTTTCTTTTAGACACTTAAATTAGTACGGATCAACTCGGTCCTCCTGGAATAATAATTTCAGCAGCGGTGTCAAAAAGCAAATGAGAAACAAAATGCCTTACCCCAAGTGAAAGTAGTGCTGCTGTCCAACCACTCCTCTAACGAGCCCTCCAGCTCTCCCCCTCCAAATGGAAGTTTGTCATGGCACACGTCCTGCTTTCAGGAAGTAGATTTTTACAGCTCTCATGACAATTTCCTTTGTTCTGCCAAGCTACACGCACCTGACAATCGTCATCTGCACTTACTGAGGACTCAATAAGTCTAACTGCCCAGTGCCCAGCTTACCAAACACTTGAGACGGGAGCTTCTCCTCCAGTCCCTTCTACTGACCCACGATAGTGCCACAGTTTCCACTGGTCATAATATTGAGCAATGGCTCCTCTTGCTCTGAAGAGCCCAACAAGTATCATTCAAACCTCGTGCAAATGAGATAGGGGAGATGTTGTGCAAGATCAGCTCCAGCACAGCTGGGAACAGAATCCAGGGCTGATTTAATCCAGCAAATCACCCCAGCCAGATACATACAGGCTGTGCCACCTGCCATGCTGGACCACCTCTCCATAAGGCCTTTCTTCACTTTTTTTCTTTTTTTTTTTTTTTCTTTTTTTTTTGCCACTGTGCTGGGAAGGAGCTGTGTAAGCTAATTAGTAAATGTGACCTGCCATCCCCTATACAATCATAGAAGCATAGAATCACCAAGGTTGGAAAACACGTGTAAGATCAGCCAGCCCAACCATCCATCACTAATATTTCCCACTAAACCGTGGCCCTCAGTGCTCCCTGAAAGATCAGCTCCTGAGGAGGGTATGGCTCTTTCAGCACTGCTTCTCATTGCTTTTTCTAAAAATCTTCAGAAGCGAGAGACGAGCTTTAATTAAAGAATGTTTATTTGCAAAGCTGAGAAATGCCAAAATTACAGCTGGCTCTACAAGCTTAATTTGTTCCATTGTGCATTTGAACAGGGTTTTCGGCAGATGAAGAGGTATCTTTTGTATTAATTTTTTCCTTTTTCTTTCCCCCTCCTTTTTTCTTTTTTTTGCTTTTTATGTACGTGTTACAGGACTTCTGCCCTGCTCTGCTCCTGGATGGCCAATGAACAGAGCGGAGCAAGCCAAGAAACCAAAGCTGGTGCTATGTTCTATCAGACAAGGCTGCCCTATTATCTAGAGTATCTTAATGTTCTTTTAATGTTGTTTTCATGCAATTGCACTTAAATTGTCAGATAATCCAATTCAAATGGGAATAGTTCCTCTCCTAAACCACAGTTCATTGTCCTTAAAGCCCAGGGCCTGCTCAGGGGAGAGAAGCACTAATGACCGACAGCTGGGCGCTTACATGCTTTTTCCCAGTGGGTTTTTAACTCTGTTCCCAGTAGGCTTTTTAACTCTTTGATTACGAACACTGACCATTGCATTAAAATTTATGGCCTTATTAGGGAACAATTTCTTCCCCGAAAGAGTGGTGATGCATTGGCAGAGGTTGCCCAGGAATCACCGTCCCACTGAGGGATGCACGGTGGGGATGGGTTGGGGTTGAACTCGGTGCTCTTAGAGGTCTTTTCCAATCTTAATGAGTCTACGAAAATCCAGCGCGGCCACTAATTCAGCAAAACCATCAACTGCCCAGAGCTCAGATCTTGTCCATAACCTCCACATTTAGCAGCAGCTCGGTTGCACAAGCGCAGATCCTGGATGTGACTAAGTGCATGACATAAGTCCTGTTACTTGGGTGTCAACAACATTGCAGAATTTGTCTATCTATAGATTCAAAATCACGCCTGATGTTACTAAGTATCTGCATGTCTACACTTGTGGTGGTTTTCACTGTATTTTCATGCATTATTTCTTAAAACAAGGGGAAAAGTAGCATCAAGTACAATCAGATAGGACCATCCCGTAGAGCAGAGGGGCTGGGAGCTGAGCCCAGGGATGCTGTGACCCAGAAGGGACATGGGAACTAGGGAAGCAGCTCCGTGCCACGGAAGGAAACCCTCAGCAAGGAGGACCTTCAAGTATTAGCATGCTTTGCCTTGATCTGGCGATACGAGTGGTGCAGATACCCATCTGCAAAGCCCAGTCACGGTCTTTCCTCCAGTTTTCTCCTTGAATGCCTGAACACGAAACTAAAGCTCTGGAGGAACAGAGCTCTGGGAACCTAATTCTTTGACTACTGGGCCCCAGGAAGCCTGGGTAAACTGGGTACCCAGCCTTCACAGTTGAAAGGTGGCACAGCCAGAGCTGGGGAAGCTTAAATTCAGCACAAATCTGGGTCCTGACACCATAGCCCGATAAATACCTGGGCAAAGAAAACTTTACGAGGGCAAACAGCTACAGGAGATGAAAACAGCTATTGATCACAACAGCAGTTCATCATGATGGTGATTCTCCTTGTGTTCAGTCTTTCCACATTGAATGGCACAATGGTATGAGATGCAAGGGACCATAAAGACGATCCAGCCCAAACCCTCTGTCATGGATAGGGACATTTTCCACTCGCTCAAGTTGCCCAAAAATGTCTCAGAAGCCTCCAATTCCTTCCCATAGCCCTTAGCTCTGGGGAAATCCCTCTGCTCCAAGCAGGACCTGGGGGGTCCCCACTGCCCACCCCCCCTGTGCACTGCCAGGTAGGAGCACTGGCATTTATCACTCCTTTACAAGGGTACCATGTCAGGAGACCCATTTAAGCTCCATTATAACTCCTTGTGACTGACAAGCAGAGAGTAATGAGTGTCATTGCCTGAGGAAGGCCAGATGCAAAGGAAGCTCTAAATAGACCTGTCAGAGGGATGCTAAAGAGACTCATACATCAGCTAAACCAGCACCTGATACATAAAAATCTTTTAATCTATCGCTGTTTCAATTTTAAATGTTTACCAAGGCCCAGCATCTATAATGCTGCACAGGTAAGACTTTTTTTACTTTGTAAATAATTCCAATCACCATTCTAAGTGTATGCATGGATTTCTTTTCATGAAAAACAAGGAAAAGAGGAGGAGAAAAGGAGCGGCAGGCTGCCAGAGATCCGAATGCTTCAGTAGCTGACAAAAGACAAGAGAATTTGGGCTGATTTTCTCTTTTTTTTTCCCTCCTCTTTGGAATGATGAATTCACAAGTTGTTATGGGAACTAGCAGCACAGATGATGCCCCAAAGGAGCACTGAAGAACGCCTATAGGATCTGGAGGGATAATAATGTAGCACAGACGTCTGTAATGTATATGGCCTTCTCCAAAACTGGATGACAAATGTAACCCAACGCTCACAGCGCACACTGTGTGTGCCAGCAGGAACCCATGCAGCACATCAGCCCCAAACTATGTGGCTGCAGTCCTTGCTGGGGCGGCTCTGGCCCCATCCCAGCCGTCAGGACAGCATCCCTCCTTGTTTGTTTATTTACTTTGACAACACATTCATTTTCCTTCCCGCTACCTCACATTTTCCAGGACCTCTGTGCTCACAGACCGCTGTACTGCTGGGGATGGGGGGAGGGAGGCAGCTGGCACCTGCACCCGCAGGGCTGGGGATGTGAGCAAGGGACACACAGGGCTCAGGTTTTCCCCTCTGGAAGGTGGCCGAAGCCACAGCTCTGTGCAGACAACACAAGCTCTTCTCCTTCCTTCCAGCCTCCCCTCAATGCAGGGTGGGGAGGGATTGGACCTTCAGCACAGCTGATGGCTTTCCCAGCACTGAGCAAGCAAAAGCCCTTGGGTTGTTTTCTAAATGGGAAGGTTTTGTTTGGGAACACCTTCGCGCCCAATTGCTTCCTCAATGAGTTATAACACAGGCTGTGAGGAAGAGCAGAGCTCATATTCCATGGGTTACACCTAAACCCAGGGTTTACAGATAGAGCAGGTTAATTGGATCTATAGGGGATACCCAAAACCTAGACAAATGCGAATTACAGCAGTCATGCGATGGTCTCAACTTCAGATAGCATTTGTAGCACACATGACAGCATAAACTGATCAGATTAAGAACATTCTCCAGCTCAAATGGATGGGTCAGAGCACCACAGCCATGCAGCATCCCTGGGACGAGCCCAGGGAAACTAGGAGCTTCCAGAGCAAGACTGACACGTGCATGGCTTGAAAAGCACTCAGCATGCAGAGTGTTGCCATGGAAGATGCAGGATCCCAGCAGGAGCTCTGAGACGATGCTGAGCTCTGTGAAATGCAGCCTGAGAAGCACTGCCAGCACTCAGCCCCACCTGCATAGCCCTGAACCTGTCCCCATGCTGCGGAATGACAGCCTACAAGACATCCTGAGGCCAGGGGAAAATGCTAAATGACGTTCAGTCCAACTCCCGTGTCCCACCTGCACTTTCAGGCCATCAGCCTGCGGTTTGCCAGCTGTCCTTTCGGTGTGTGCCAGGAGAGGGCTCTTGGTTTCCTTCTCCTTTGTAACCTTCAGCACACCAAAACTTACAGACTGCATCAAAAGAGCAGAAAATGACACGTTCCCTGCATCACAAGCTTGCAGAAGCCACGCTAGGGAGCCACATTTACTTGTGCAGAGGACAGAATCATTAGTGATTCTGGTGGGTTTTTCTGTTTTTTTTTTAATTAATGTGCTAAAGGACCTTTCCTAAAGCCTGGGAGAAGTGGAGAACTGAGGGCTTTTAACACAGTACCTGCAGTTCGCATTTACCCAGTGATTTTCTGGAGCCTTTTGCCAAATGTCTGGCTGTGCTCTTCCAGAAGGTAATAAAAAGCCTGCACCGTGTTTTCTCTGCAGAACCACTTAATGGGGTTAGGAGGTTTGTTCTCAATTTCACATTAACTCCATGCATATTCTCAGTGCTTGCTGTGCTCTCCTCTCTGCCCTACTCTCTGAGCCCTTCCATGCACTTCCCACCACTTCTATTCCATTCTTCTAGAAAGAGAATTATAAAAAAAATGTGGAAATTTCATTCTAGATGGGGTTCAAATAGTAAATCAGCATCTCCCCACCACAGCTCCACGTGAGCACATTGGATACAACCTTGGCACCCACATACTAAGGAGTTGGACTCAATGACCCTTGTGATTCCTTCCCAACTTCAGATATCCCGTGACTGCGGGATGCTAAAATCCATAGTCCTCAGCCCCTTTCTTCTGGAGGGTAAGGACAAGCTAAAACAAAACATAATGCTTGGAAATCCAGTGTTCAGCCATTTCCCTAACCAAAATTTGTTCTGCTGCAGATGAGTTCCCCATGTTGATGCGCTGCTGTGCCTTTGGGCATGCCAGCTGTAAAAGGACAAGAGGAAGAGCTGCCCCAAGGAAAGGAAAGGCCCAAGGAAAGGAAGCTGTGCAGGTCATTTCCAGCTGTACCGGACATCCAGGGCTACCAAGACACTCCTCCATTAAAGCCACACAAGGCTTTATCCAAGCGCATCAGGTTTTTTTTTACGAGCCCAATTTATCACTAGAGACAGTAGTTAGTGAAAGAGTATTAAACTGTGCACAGAGGAAAATCAAACAGTCTTCAGAAAGCAGCCTGGCCCTTGAGAGTAAGGGTACTAATGAGGGATTTAAATGCTTCTGCTTGATCGCAGTGCCTCTGCTATAAACAGGACAGCAATGTGTCACCCCGGGCACCGACCCCCTCTTAATTATACCTGCTGCACTGCGCGGATCATAAAGTAAAAGGGAAGGAAAGGCAGCTCATAAATCACTTCCTTTATCACTGCGGGTATCGCATGAAGAGGACTGAAAGGAAAACCCGAGAGCTGAGGTCCTGGGTGCAACCTACAGTTTGCACTGATAATGCCCAGCAGTCTGCAGGGACACTGCACTCCCTTGGAAGTGCTCCAGAGCAGCACACGCTCCCTCCTGCCCTCTGCCCCATCCCAGCCCATGCAAAGCCCAGCACCGCAGTGCCCTTCCACCTGCAAAGCAGCTTTGTGCTCCTTCCAAGAACTCAACACAAAGAGGACAGACAGGCTTCCATCTGACTGTTCTCAAAGTCGGGATGAAGGAAGAGTTTCAGCGCTGCCTTCCAAGCAGCCCTTTGTAGAGATGGGAGGATGGGTAAAAATAACTTGTAATTAGAGTCTAATGAATCAGCACCAGTTGTCTAGCCAACAGCACACAGCTCCCATGTGCTCACTCGTCGCCTGATGTTCCTTTCATCATGCAGGAGCAGCATGCTGGAGGATTCATGCTCACTGCCCCCACAAATGCTTCTCCTTGCACTTGCAAGGCTCAAACTCCATTTCATCCCAGATAGAAACGGGACACAGCTTTACCTGATGAGGAAGCCCAAGCCACCAGCAAGCCTGCCCCGCTCATAGAGCTGCTACACCTGGAAGCACATGAAAGCAGCTTCAGCTCACCCTGCCTTACCCATTTGCAAAGGTTTGCTGCAGCCAAGAATCGAGCTTCGTCAGCAAGGCCAAGCATTCTCTGTGGCACAGTGGGAATCAATTCAAACTACCCCAAAATTCCTTGGCAGCAAGCCCTGGGCTTCACGGCTGCATTAACTGAGTGCAGTTCCACAAAATGCTTCTCATTCCCACCCTGCCTTCAAAATACCCACACACAGCTCGGTGCCAGCCTGCTTTGGGACGCGGTTCTGCAGGGGAAGAAGGACACCATGGCTTCCTATAGAGTGGTGGAAATAAAGAGGCACAAGAGATGCATCTTGCCACAGCTCAAGTAACGAGCGCTCTGTGATATGGGAATCGAACCCCTGATGGATGCAGAGCAAATCTGCAACGTTTGCAAGGAGAAAAAAAAAGATGCGCTTGTTCTAACTGCATATTCCTCCTGAGATATGGAAATTAAGCTGGACTTTTTTCCTTCTTTCATCCTAATAAATTTTGTATTAGAGCCCATTTCTAAATCTTTCATTTAGCTCGAGGTTTCAGCTAAGCCAGAAGAGAAAACGGATTTTCAACTGAGAGCACAACCAAAAAATAAAACGAAGATCAAGTTTGGTTAGGAAAGAACAGAAAGAGTTGTGAAAAAACATTGCTTTGTTGACTTCCACTTTGCTTTATAAATATCAAGACTGACAAAACATCAGAAGCTGCTCTTGCTGGAGATGAACTGAGCATTTTCAGTCCACGTCCACATCCAACACAGGTCAACCAACTGATGACACGGTCGTGGTCATGGCCCAAACTCCTATTCCTGATTTCAACCCCTTCCTTTCAGCTCTAAACATGGGAAAGTCGTTGCCATGCCTTGGCTATGAACAGTGAATGGGCACAGAGAAAAGAGAGCCCAAGGAATGTGAAAGGTTCCTGATGGCCTCATCCCACTGCACAGGACAGAAAGCTGCTTCAGTGATATTGAGGGGTGTCCTGGGGACCCCAGATTTTGGTGTAGACCTGAGAGTTTGGCAGATCTAATTTCCACACTCAGAGTTCAGGCTAATTCATTTCTCTTATTGTAGCAACTCTCCTGAGCCCCACCATCGTTTTTCTGAACACATTATATTCTGTACCAAATAGTATCTGAGATAACAGCCATCTACTGCATCACATACCTCAACGTACTCTGACTGGACACACCATATCCATAGCAATGCTTTTTAGGGTTGGGTTTTTTTCAGTCTGCTTGGTTAAGGGATGCTAAAAACGGAGACCACAGAGAGATTTAGATAAGCATTAGCCATTAGTTACATTGCTACAAAGCACGTGGTCAAAAAAGGAAGCCTAAAATAAGCATTCAGGTTGGTTTCTCACTTTCAAGCTTGTTATTTTTGGCTAAATTCCCTGCATTTGTTTTAGAGCAAAGACCAGGTCAGAAGCTGACATCCCAGTGGAGCAAAGCATTTTCCTTTTTCTCTTCTCTCTCTTCTGATCCTCCCTTGTTCTGCAGCAGGAAGGCCACAGGCTATTTCCAGGGCAAGGATGAAGGTGAAATCCGTGCAGTGCTGCTTTTTATTGCACAGAAAACAGCACCAATAGAAGAAATTTCAGGAGCTGCTGCATGGAAGGACCAGAGCAAAACCATGTGCAGCCATGGGAGGTGGGCTTCAGGGCACTTCTATGAAGCCCAGTTGCAAGCTTCAGCTAAAAAGACCCAAACAAGACACTGACAAAATACCAGGTTTTGTTGGGCTATAAAGCAGATTTAAATTATTCGGTTCTCTGCAAAAACCCAAGCATCACTTCCAGCATGAGTATCACACCTGATGGGCTCTGCTGGCTTTACAATGATATCTGCTTTGGGATGCAGCACTCACATTTCCACAATTAGACACCAGTCTGCTCACTTCTCTCTTGCCTGTGTGTGTGGAAAGAGCACCCACAGGTTATGGCTGCTGGTTTGTGCACAGAGCACAGGAGGGATCCATCTGCTTGGACTGTTTCATAGCCATAGAATCGTTAGGGATTATTATGAACCATTATGATACAAGGGAACGGAGCTATGAGGGGTCTGGAGCACAGGGCTATGGGGGATAGGGTGGAGAAGAGGAGGCCCAGAGGAGATCTCACTGCCCTCTACAACTGCCTGAAAGAAGGTTGTTGCAAGGTGGGGGTCGCCCTCTTCTCCCGTGTCATCAGTGATGGAATGAGAGGGAATGGCCTCAAGTTGTGCCAGGGGAATGTCAGGTTGGATATTAAAAAAGTTCCTTCTCCAAAAGAGTGATCAGGCACTGGGATGGGCTGCACAGGGAGGTGGTAGAGTCAGCATTCCTGGAGGAGCTCCAGAAACATTTAGATGTGGTAAAAGGGACGTGTCTTAGTGGGGAAATACTGCTGGTAGGTGGATGGTTGGGACCGGATGATCTTGGAGGTCTTTTCTAACCTTGGTGGTTCTATGGTACTATGATTAATGTTGGAAAAGACCACTATGATCATCCAGCCCAACCATGCCCACCATGCGCACTAACCGTGTCTCTCAGGGTCACATCTCCACTTTGCACTTGAGCACCAGTGCATGAAGCCTCACGTCACCGGCCAAGCCTTCAACTCTTGAAGTAACCAAGAGAACAACGGGCTAAAAATCCAGATTTGGGATTTGTTGTGCAGAACCTAAGGCCAAATAAAAGCAGCTGTTGGGAAATCTTGAGAAAAACAGAAAATCTGAGTCTGGTTAGCCCAGTTTCAGGCCAAGTTGTGACATCACGTCTCACAGGTCTCCTCACGGAATAAGATGTTCTTTTTCTGGACTAATAATAAAGAACTTTAGCCCTGAATAGAGAAGACATAATATGGGAAAACACTTGTAATGCCTTTTATGAAGATTACACGTGGCATGCCCACATCACCTCCTTCATGTGGGCTCTGCGCCTGCCTGAATGCATCCCCACATGTTGAGTGACACAATGGTGGGGTTGTTAGAGCACCAAACAGAGGAGATTAAAAAATAACACAGAAGGCAGACAGGATTTGGCCTCAAACAAGTAAGGATGGCAACGGGCAGCTCTTCTCAAAATTCACCCTAGAAGAAGGATGGTGACAGCTCAGCCCTCAGTCCAGCAGATGATAAAAGCAAGACGACAGGGTGGAGGTGAGACGTTTGCAAGCCAGGCAAGGGATGCAGATGGACTATAACTGCTTTCACTGTGTTGTAAATGCTTTGTACCTTCAAGGAATGATCTGATCTGGTTTGGTTTGAGCACGTTTTGCCACTGGCCCCATTCCCCAGCCCATCTTGCGAGTGCTGGGCCTGTCCCCAGCTGCCCAGGAGACTGCCACCCCATTAGCAGTGAGGGAGGGGAGAGATGGAGAAATGCCACCAGGATGTGGCAAAAAGTTGGCACTGGACAGAGACCACCTGGAAACAGCCAGGGAGGGATATGAGGCACAGCGAGCCATGGGAGGACTGGTGAGAAGTGCTAATCCAACACAAATTTTATCATTTCCTGGAGGAAACCCACAAGTCTGGGTTTTTTGTGTGTGTTTGTAGGAATGACAGAAAGAAGCTAGAGCAAAATATATGATGATCATAATAGCAGCATCTTTCTCTCCGCATGTATTAAAGTAACATAAGGCCAAGATCCCACTTCCTTCAAGAGTTTTGACAGCGCCTTAGTCACCATTAAGATATTGATGTGGCATTATTTTCTCCCTTAGCCCTCTAATTTGCTCTCAATTCATTGTTCATGGGATTAAGCCCATTTTTTTTTTAATGAAAACACAAGAAAAGCTCAGTGACAGGAGGATGAAGGAAGTCTGTGCTATTCACCAGCCACCCAGCCACCCACATGCTATCTTAATTCATCAGCAGACAAAGCCAGCTCTTTGTCTTTGCAGCTCCTTCTATGCCATTCATTCACGGTGAGATATCGCTCCCAGTAATCAGAGCCTGCCTATATGGGAGGGGGGGAAAGAGACAAAAACCATCTAATCAGGCCTTAGACTTAGCCCCATTGTCACAAAGACAGCTCCTTTTTTAAAAACAATGTATATATAGCAATAGATCTCTATTAAGCACCCTTTCCATGCAAAGTTAGATGGTCCCTTATGTAACAGGCAGGCAGCATGACAATTTCTGCACTTACAGGACTTCATGCCATTCATAGCAAAACAGCTGAGCACCAGGAAAATAATCACAAACCCTCAAGAATTACTAAAGAAAGGATTCCCACAGCTGAAGGTTGCTTTAACCTTTGCATCTTCCAATACTTTGTTCTTCTGGGCTTAATGACCTACATATGTGGTTCGCAACTGCTAAGGGGTTAATCTCCAACCATTGTTTTAATTGGATCAACAGTTGGCCTTCCGCCACTTCCTTTGGAAAATTATTCCACGACCTAATAGAAATCAGTGCCAGAGAGTATTTTCCTGAGAGTACGTGCCAGAGGAAACACTATGGGAATAGATAACGACCCAAGTTTCACAAGGATCAAATATTGCAATTATTATCATCAGCAGCCAGAGCCATGACAGCTAAAACTGCATGTGGTCACACTTCCAAGGCTGCAACAGCTTGGGAACGACCAGCTAGTGGAAAAACTTACTTAAAAAGCAGAATCTTGAACCAATGAAGAAAAAGGGAATATGAAAAACAATAGCTAATTCTCGTTGTGCCATAATGCTTAACAGAGGTGCAAGCACAGGCACCATGAAGATCACAGAATTGTAGGGGTTGGAAGGGACCTCCAGAGATCATCGAGTCCAACCCCCTGCCAAAGCAGGTTCCCTACACCAGGTTGCACAGGTCACCATCCAGGCAGGTCTTGAACATCTCCAGAGCAGGAGACTCCACCACCTCCCTGGGCAGCCTGTTCCAGTGCTCCGAAGATCCCAATGCTTCAGATATTTTCTTAGTGAGTGGGGATAAATGTGGCTGAGCACTGAGTAGCCATTAGATTCTGCACTGCTCCATGTGCCTCAGCCCAAATCTCCATCAGTCCATCAGACGGGTAAGAAAAGCACTCTTCCCATGTGTTCCCACTCTGTTCCCATGTGCTGCTTTTTGTTAGAACTTACCAAATGACAAAAAAAAAAAAAAAAAAAAAAAAAAAAAAAGCAAAAATACAATTTAAACAAATCCTATCAGAATAGGATATCTTGTGTAACTCTTAACTGTAACAGAAGTGTCACTCCTTCAGCTCGAGGAAATCAAGTTTTCATATGCCTGCAGGCATCGCCCCAGCACCACACACTTGTGCAGCTCACCCAGTGCCTCCGTATGGCTCAACACGTGCCATGCTTCACAGGCAGCTCACGTGCTGCAAATTTGCTCAGCAAAAGACATTCTTCTGGATGGAATTTGGTGACCTTACGTTGAGCCCATAGGCGTTAGGAGAGGGAGTGTATCAGCAGAGACAGATTTTTGCAGGATTTTTTTTTAAAAACACTCACTGTACAGACATCACTACATTCTGAATGATGGCTGGTATAATGGCCTTCCATTACGATCTCTGTAAAGTGGGCTATGAATACATCCACGCAAATGCATACATGAATAGCGCATCTTGTTTTTTATTCTTGCTACGTGTTTATGTGTCTCATTACACAAGCAAGGGCTCACCAGTGTGAGCTGTCAGATCCTAAATATGATGTATGTGTTATTGTTTTAAAAATGATCCATGCACATGGACAATTTCTGGCTGCACTGCATGCAATACTCATAGTGGGAAAGGAGGAACATTTTAAGACGTCTTTACAAAGTTGGTATCACTGATGTGCAACCTGTAACACACATCACGGAGCTGAGGTTGACAAGTTTTGAATTTTAAGAGGGAAATTTTGCTGCCCTGGGAAAACCAGAGCATCTGAAACAACTTCTGAGAAAGTCCCTTTGGTTCCCCTTGCTCTAGCCTGCCTACCACAGACCCAGCAAGTCAAGACCATGCTTGAGGACACCAGAACAACAGCGGTCTTTTGATGACCCATGGGTTTGATTATGAGCAGAAATTCCCATTAGCTCTTCAGATAACCTTGGCCACAGCTTTGGCCTCAGCTGAATGCAGCCTAGGCTGTTTGCTCTACCCCTTCTTAGTCAAGAGCTCTTCTGCAAGTCCCAGCCCCTTGGATAATCCCCCATGGAAACATGTTCCTCTATTGCAGATGAGAACTCTGGGACTTTAGGGACAAGTCGCTTGCACAGGTTTCAAGCCAGAGGAATAAGCAGATGAGGCTAGAGCTGATAAAGAATACCCTTAATTAGTACCTCAAGCCTTGGTTTGTCTTCTTGCTTCACCAAAGGCTGAAACTCTCTGCTGGCACTTCTGAGACATTCTCGTCTACAGGCAGAAAGGCTAATTATTAATTAAAGCATAGCAATGCTAAGTGATGCCGGCATATTTCCGTCTGTCATACAGGATATAGCAAATAAGAGCAGCCGTGTCTATAATTAACACCATCCCAATGCTCTGCTCTTTGCATCACTAAACAGAGGTGGTGGGATGTAACTGAGTCCTCCACTCCACTGCTACACAGTGGTACCCTGACATTCTCTTCCCAGAAGGACATCTGAGCTCAGCAGTAGAAAAGGCCCTGAGCCACTTCAGTAATAAAAAGATTACAAGCTTGAATACACTTACATATGTTTGTCTCAGAGAATAAGCAAATGGCAAAACTCTGCTTAGAGCAGCTGCTGGGATCCACGCAGCTGGATGAGGTCAGCCCATGCTAACAGCATCTACATGTGTGTGTGCCATCCATCCTCTCTATGGGCTCTAAAACATACCCAATATTTCTCATCAGTTCCTGACAAGGGCAATGTCTCTGTGCCCGTTCTGCAGGCAGGGAAAAGAAGCACAAAGCAGACGAGTGACTTGATAGAAGTCAAGCCACATACAGTTGGCTATAACTAAACCCCAGCAAATCTTGGCTTCATTTCCATTGAACATTATTCAGTGTCTTCTCATGAGCAATTCCTTCAAAAAGCAGAAGAACATCAGCTCAGAGGGTATCAAAAGAGCCTCTATTTTGCAGAACACTTAAAAAGATGAGAAATGTTGGGTCAATGTTTTTCTCAAGAAGTTGCGACTCATCACCAGCACGGAATAAGTGCACCTCTGGCTTTTTGGAGGATTAAAAAAAAAAAAAGAAAGAAAGAAAGAAAGAGATCAGATCAGCCTGAAAATCACTAGGAAAAAATCTTTCTGCTGGGAAGAGGAGAGCCTCTGTAACTCTGCTGTTACGGGAGGATGATGGGAGGGGAGGAGAGGAACCACCGGGCTATGAAAAAGGAGAGTTGTCAAAGCCAGGACAAGACTGACTGTGTATTAATTCCAGTGGGAGTAGAAAGGAAATAGCTCCTGGCTTTTGCAGCTGGTGGGAGCTCCTATGCACAGTGCGTGCTGCACCCGGGTGAACCAGAAGCACCCTGGGGATGCAGAGCTGCTGCCAAACCCTGACTGCAAGCGGGGGTGGAGAGGGTTAGAGACAAAGAGCAAAAGGTGGAGAGCAAGTTGTCAGCCAGGAGGGCAGGAATCAGACTCGCACACAGCCAGCTGCAGGGAGCGTTCTACCCTGCAGGTTGGTCGGTCCCTCCAGCAAACCACAGGGACAAAGATCTCTTTAAAACTCACTTTGGGGCACAGGCAAGGTATGCAAAGCCTTTCAGTTTCCTGATCCCTGCAGCAGGCGCAGCTCAGAGGCAACGCGAAGGCGTCGCAACACTCTTCTCTCATTTGAGCCTGAGAAATCCACTCGTACACAGTGACATCTGAGGGCTAGAAAGTTCTACTAGCACCCAGAGGAGATGAAAATCTCTGCGGGGTGGATGCAGCCAGCACCCAAGCAGTACAGATACATACCAGCCTGGTGGGATGAGCCAGGCACCTTCTCCATTGCATTCAATGAGGATGGACCAGACAAAGCCAGAAGTCCGTATCAGGCCACTTTCAGTTCCACAACTCGTGTCCTGCTAAAGCCTCATTTACTTGGATCCTGTAAGCCTGTGTCTGTATATAACCATGTTGTATTCACCAATTGAGAAAATCACAGCCTAACAGAAAGGGAGAGAAGGGAAAACTCAAACAGCTTGCCCACACACTGATGGAAGGCAGAAGGCAATTGCTTCCCCCAAAATAAGACTTCAAAACCAACCAGCCAAAACTGCAAAGCAATCTGGAATCTGAAAGTCAAATGAGGCTCTTTGTAGCCCTCTCTCACCACAGTGAGAGCACCCAGCATCCCCTGATCAGCTCTACTTTCTTTAACATTTGCATGCATGCCTCCACGCATCCCACACTCACCACCTAGCTGGGTGAAGGATCTGAGAAAGAACCACCGTTCAGCCTTCCCCAGATGATTCAGAGCCTAAGGTCAAACACCAAAGCACCTCTGCCATTTGCAGAAGCGATATGAAAACTTGTGTCTTGAAGATTTACATCCCTCCCTCCTTCAAAATCCATTTCATTCTCTGACAACGTTGGTTTCAGATGGAACCAGAGCTGGTTTTTGCATACAACAATCCAACACCACCCTGTATCTATCCCAGAGGATCGCTACAATAGGTGGAACCCTAAGCCATGGACTAAAATCAGAGAATCATACAATGATTAAGGTTGGAAAAGACCACTCAGGCACCTAGCCCACCCACCAAACCACCATCACGGTGCCCACTAACCCATGTTCCTCACATAACTCAAATGAAATAACTCCACAGAGCCTTTAGACTAAGAGCTTTGGCCCAAAGACTAAGAGCTTGTCTTCAAGTGTTGGACTCTGACTGTTCCACTGGATGATCTTCACGGTCTTCTCCAACCTTAACAATTCTAGGATTCTAGGGGATGCTATCTGTGTGTATGCCTTGAAGCACAGAATGATGATGCCAGTTCTCACAGGACTTGCAAGAACCGATAGTCGTTAAGATTCTCACTCTGCCAAATGCAGTTGAAATTGGCCAACAGGTGCAAAAGACATGAGGAAGAGACTGATAGACAGCACGACTGCCAAAGCATCCATAAGAAACCAAGCTAAAATGTGTTAAAGTGTCTCACTGGTGCTTAGGTGGATGTGTGAGATTTGGGGTAGGCACAAGAAACAGGTTTGTTGCATAAGCTGGAAACAGCTATAGTCAATTCACGGGGTGAGGCTTCACTTTAGCACCCATTTTTTCAGTTTTTCTCCAATCTTTTATTCAAATAACTTCCACAAAGTGCTACCAATGCTCACAGGCAGGGCTCAGTTTCGCACCCAACTCTCCCACCAAGACCAACTGAAGATGTCAGTGCTCCTTGGGGTGCACCCCACGGTCTGTAACAGCGACGGGAGAGAGAAAAAAAAACCCAACGCCTTCCTCAGCTCTGAGCACAGGCACCCAGGGGAGCAGAGGGTGGAGAAGAGGGAGGTAGAGAAAATCCTGCTCTAAGCAGGATGGGTCACTGCTACTGGGTTGAATACGTGTACAAAACCTGAAGAAAAGGGAGTTTTCAGACTGGGATGCTCACTTTGCTCAGTGAAATCTACTGCCACGGTGCAAACACATAAATGGAACAACAACAGGGATCAGGCGTATTATTAATTCATATTCCATTTAGGTTACTATTTAGAAGTACTGTCTCAGTGCAAGCCTTGCTAGACGCTGTTCGTTTGTTTCTCTCCAAGAGCCACAAGAAAAAACGAGATTAGGTAATTGCAATGCGAGAAAGAAATACAATCAGTGATTTTATGAAATCTAGCCTGTCTCAAACCACAGTTTTGATATTGTTCATAAACACCATCTGCAGACTTGCCTTATAAACAAACATTACATTTCTATTTTGTAAAAATATCATTTCCTAATGAAAGAAAGATTTTCTTTTGTTTGAGGAACCAACAAAGCTGGAATCATTCTCATTCTCCTGCTTAGCAGCTCAATGGTTCTGCCTAAGATTTTTGAGAAACAAATTTAATCACTCATAGAGCGAGAGAAATTACCAGAGGGAGACAGATGCTAACCTGAAAGGCCCACAAAAGCATAAGTAGTACATAAATACTTGGAAAAGGGTATAAAGTTCCTGCCTGATAGCAAAGAGGATCCTTCAGAAGATGCAAGGATCCATTTTCCAACATTACACCGAGCATTTGGTGCTCAAGTTGTGTTCACAGACACCAGCACTCCTACGGCACCTCCGTGTGAGCTCACAGTCTTAGCTCACATATGAAGAACCCAATCCACTCAAATCTGACCCCCATGTCGCTGAGCAGATGTTCAGTAAATGGTGCTGTGCTGGTCATGGGTCTTTAAATTGCTTTTTCAAGCTCAAAGGTTTTGCCTCTGTTCCTGCACTGCAGAAAAACCTCAGTGGGAAACTTGAGTTGGTCTTCTCTTTACCACTTGTTGCTTAATATATCCAACCAAATCACCTTTCCTCTTTCCCCTTTGGTTACAACACTTTTCATCTTTCTTCCGAGGTAAACCAGCCTTTTTTTAGCATCTTAGCCCTCCTGTCTGCCATTGTTAGAGACACTTCAAGACAGCATTCATGACACCAAGCCGAGAGAGCACAGACTGATGTCTCAAACACTGCGATAAGACGGATTATTATTACCTAGCCTGCATTTTGTGCACTAAGTACTTTCTTCACTTCCCTCAGCAACGTGCAGAGCTGTCCAAGCAGTGTTCAAGTCTCCTCTGCAAAGCTCTGAGCTATCGTGAACCCTACAGCACCAGCACAGCAGAGAATTTCCTTTAAATCCCCTTTACAAAACACCTCTGCCCGTAACTGATCTTCTCTTTCAATGCATTTGTGCATTTTGCTAGCAGCCGAGCACCCACTCGGAGTATCTTCAGGAGTCTTGAATGAGCACCCATCTGTCCTGCTGACTAATTTCTATTGCAGTTCTCATTTTGCTCAAACACTTCCTCTCCCCACGGCTCGCTGACTAACAATGCCTCCTCTTTATTATTGAGAAGGAGAAACCTGGAGGAGTAAGCATGCCTCCGTAGGGCTGAATGCAACCTAAAATTCAGAGGGGATTTCCCACCAATCTCATGATTCAGTATCCATTTATTACGACCCGTGACATTTCACATCGATATCCGATCCAGGTGATTCATTAAGCAGAGGAGCAAACAGTGAGTTCGTACCGCAGCCCTCAAACCAAGGTTTTTATGGTGAAAGGAGGGATGTTATTGATACACCTCAATGCCAGAAACATAGCAAGGCATCATTCCTCTCTCATTATCGCCAGGAATAACCAGTGTGACTGCAGCACGCCTTGTTCCCAGCTATAAACTGCTTCATTTACGGAGTGCTGTGATCACTGCAATGTGGGAGAGAGAGAAATCGCCGCCTCTCTTGCTTACACACGCCCTGGGCACTCCATGGAGGAAGCTGAAAGTAATTGATGGGACAAAGCTGACTCAGAGAACGCCCTGGGTGACTACATCCCAAAGCACACGGCCCCGTGCTGAGCCTTCCAGCTCTGTGCACTCGCAAGTTAGGCATCAGTATTGGTGACTTGCAAATGGCAGCTTCGCCATAAGGCTGCCCCCCGAAGAAGTTTTTGCACCTCTGCAGGAGAGCAGTAGCACTGGGCAGCGTCAGAATCACACGATCCATAGACATTTTCTGAAAATGAGGTCATTTCCAGTGCACAGAGGCACATGAGGCATTCGTTCCCAGAAAATATATCATGCTACGCTAGGGAAAAAAAAGGCAGAAAGAGATCATTCTAGCTCTGACTTCATTACATCAGATTTGGAGGGGGTGAGGGAAATCTTTCACAATCTGCTCCGCAGAGCAGTGCCCCATGCTTGCACAGAGCACTGAGAGATCCTGCTTCCCTCGCCAGGCTCCCAAGTGCAAAGTCCACAAAGCAAAGCTGCAGTGCAGACAGCACCTCTCTGGATTCACAGAGCCTGCTGGCAATGGAGCACTCCACACCTCTCCTGCCACCCATCCCAGAGAAAATGGGTGACAACCCCCTGCGTGTCCACATAGGATCCATCAGCCACAGAACAAAGTAGGAAATCCTACATGCATCTTCTGGGCAGAGAAGTGGGGCTCTGCTGTGGTGAGGATGCTCTTTCAAGAAGCAAAAGCACTTCAAGGAATGCAGCTGCTTCCTTGCCTTCCCCAGTAGAATCAGATAACACACAGCAATTGGCTTTAGTGGGAATTACAACAACTGTGTGCACTTTCTGAAACATCTTGACATAGAAAAAGGCTCCATTATGCAGGCTACAAGGAAGCAAATGCCATGGAATGTGCGTTCTGGCTTCTTCCGTACAGAACAACCTGTTTATGTGGACTTTCCCATGACCACCTGAAGGAGTGGGCTGCCCAGCACTTCTCTGATAACCTCTCCACTGATCTGTAAATCCAGACAATGTATGATTGATGGCAAAGAACCAAGGAAAAGAAACTCAAAAACGAACACTGCTAGGTAGAAAGGCAACAACCTGCCTTTCTCACCCTCCCCTGTCAGGCACTGAAAGCATGGGGCTGGTCTGCTCCCTCGTGCATGCCCTGCAGCATGTCCTACTGAGATCAGGCTCCAGGCAACCTCCCAACACTGGATTTTTTTGTGCTTTCCCACCAGCAGTGCCTTCTGTGAATCACCTCCACCCCATGGAGGCAAAGTGACGTAAAAACCGAATCACAGGATCATGATTTCACATCACCCATGGGCAGGAGGGGAGCACGGCTAAATGAAAGCTCCTATTCAGAGCAGGGTGGGCTCACAGGAGGAAGCTTCAGAAATCAGTTCTCCAGCAACGTCCCTTCTTTGCCAGCAAAATGAAGTTGTCACCAAAAAGGCTGCTGCCATTTCAGGCTCACCCCTGTGGCCACCATGGCTGCAGAGGACATCTCTGTTCTTGCTGTCACCCTTCCTTCCTCCCATCCTCGTGGCAGACAACACTTGTAACCTCCACTCTCTGCTCTCCACTGACAACACTGGGCAGATAATTAGAATAAAAGGCTGAGCAGCAATAAAGAGCATTTCAAACACTAAGGAAAAAAAAAAACACAAAACAAAGCAGCTAAAGGTTCTGCAGGCGATACATCACCGCCCATCTGCAATATCAGTATGTCAGCGTCTGTCTGCCACAAACATTAGTCCATAAAAACAAAGGGATAAATCAATGGACCTGTACACCCAGGCATATTATCTCAGAGAACACTGCAGGGCTGCGGAGCTCCCTCTTTATTTGCTCAGCCAGAGCCATTCACTCTGCTTACAAGGCAATGTTACAGGATGAATTATCTTGCAAGTGCCTCACTATATCACCATATAAGCTTGTACAGCCTATGACAGCAGTTATCAAGTGACTTGGCATCTGAGCAGTTTGCTGCCCCTCTTATTGGCAATTTTCACATTTGTTTGCTTGTAAATGCCCCATCCCTCATCCTCCTGCAGGCCCACAGCACTTCCCAGCAGAGTTCCCAGCACCTTGCTAGGGGCAAGGAGCCCCAATCTCCATCCCCAGCACTGCTCAGAGTGATAGAAGACCATGGTTAGCCTCTGCCAATGTGCTGCAAGAGATAGGAGAAGCAGCTTTTCCCCCAGAAACTGTTTTAGCACCCTCTGCAATCAGAATTCTTCAGCCCCCAAGCAAGCCTGGCCCTACCTGTTTGACCTTGCCCACGGGCTATTTATCTGCTCTGCATTCCCTTTGTTTTACCACTTCCTAAAGAGCCAACTTGAACTTTTGCAGAAAAGCACTGCAGCGTTTACCTTCCCCTCTATGGGGATGCCCAGGATCAAACCAACAAAGCCTGGCACTGAAATCCCATTGGAGCCCCTAGGGTTCCCACCAGGCAAAAAGGAGACGGTGCCAGACCACAGCTCTGATGCACACACACACACACACACACACACACACACACACACACACACGGGTCCTGCTTCAGGAAAGACAACCAAGAAGAATGAGTTTTGCATAATGACGTGCGATGGGGAGAAAAAAGGAAGCAGGACCTGCTATAATTAGAAAGTGCTGACGCCCCCGAAGGCGGCTGCCTTGGCCCACGCATTTCATCACAGGTCGGTGCTCGGCTATATTTACCTGCTGTCAGAAGTGTTTGACTCGAGATGGGACGCAGAAAACCCCACCAGGATGTGGTGAGAGCGAAGGGAAGTTCACAAGATGTGATCTCTAACTGACATCACTCTGAAGCACATCTGAAACTCAGATGCTTTTGGGGGTTGGTTTTTTTTTTTTTTTTTGTTTTTTTTTTTAAGGGCAAATTTCTTTGAAAAAATAAAAAAGAAAAAGGGAAAGAAAAAGGAAGAGAAAAGAACGCGTTCTTAAAAATAGCTGCATCAATAGCACAGTGCAGGGGCAGCAGGGATGTTTGCTTAGCAGCTGAGCCCTTCTGAACATGCTGGGAAGGAGGACCATGCGCTCACTGCAGTGCAGTACTGCCAAGTGAGCCCTGCTGGGCACAAAGTGTGATCCTGGTGACATCTGCCCATGGGCTCTGCACTGCATTTCCCTTCAGGTCGGGTGGGGAACACCATTCAATGCTTTGCAGATGATGATATACAAGGAGCAATAGGGGAAGAGCTCCCAGCACACTGCTGGGGGCAACAGGACCACTGCTCTGGTTGGGAAAGTGGACTCCTCTTGTCACATTTTTTCCCCACCTGCTTCACTCACCTTCAGCCTTACTGTTGATATCCGTGTTTCATGGCTGGTTTCCATGCTGTACAGCTGATAGTGATAGGACAAGAGGGAATGATTTTAAACTAAAAGAGGGGAGATTTAGGTTAGATGTGAGGAGGAAATCCTTTACTCAGAGGGCAGTCAGGTGCTGACACTGCTGCCCAGACTCTGGGTGCCCCAGGCCATCAATGGGCAGCACAACCTGGTCGGGGGCACTCATCCCTGGCAAGGGGTGGGAGCTTTGAGGTCTCTTCCAACCCAATCATTCTGTGGTTCCATGGCTCTATGAGTCAGCATTTCCCAGAACCAGCATCTGTGAAGAACACAGCAGCATCACAAAGCCTGTCTGGCAGCCTTGTGTTGAAGCCATGGGCACACGTGGCCATCAAATCCTCTTCCTCGACCTATTTTATCCCACACTATTAACTTGGAGTGGCACTGAGTTGAAGCCAAGCCTGAGAAACAACATTCTGAGGTCTTCCAGTGAGAAAAAAAGGCTCACATGGGGGTCTGCTGCTTTTTGAGTGCTGAAGAAAATATCCAGCAATGATAAGGATGAAGGATAGAGCCCCTGGAGTGGGGGGAGGGCACTGAACACGTTTCAATATCCTTCATACTGACCAGTGACTCCAAGGGAAGAACATCACACTTCACTCCTCAATGGCTGGTGCAGGGATTAACAACTGAAGCAGATCCAAGAGCTTGGCAAAGCAAGCATGAGTAAAACATCATACTTACTCATCTTGTTACTTTTGGCATAAAGGTTAACGCTTTTCACTCCATTTTGCACCTTCTAGTTTGAGCCAGTCTTCTATTTATACTCAATGCCCACTTTAGGGCATTTAGAGCTCTAAGAGCTGCCTATGTCTCCTGAGGAGCTACTAAGAGCATTCAATGTCTGGACTTAAACTTGTAACCCGATGTTCTTTTAATTGCATCACAAATCTCACTCCAAATTATTGTGCCTGCGTCCACACAGAAAGCATGATCTAACATGAAAAAGTATCCGTGGCTAATTCTCAGCCACCAGCATTAAATAATTTCACGGTCTCTGATGTACAAACAAAAATGAGAAAGGCCTGGAAGTCACAGTGCCTCAGCTCCATCCATAATGTGATTAACACAAATGAGACCAGAGGCAAAGAGGCCAACCAGGGACTGTTTATAAGGATGGATAGCAATAGGACAGGGGGGAATGGTTTTAAACTAAGACACCCAGGTTTAGGTCCAGTGGTTGGTGACCCTGCACATAGCAGGAAGGCTGAAATTAGATTATTATTATGGTCCTTTTCAACCCAGGCCATTCCATGATTCTATGAGCAGGCGGGACAGCAGATCACACATCTCCAGCCCGCTGCCTAGGGGGCAAAACAATCCTGGAAATTGAAAACCACACAGCATCATCACTCCTCCAACCTCATGCTGTTGGGTGCTCTCATGTCCACACTCATCCCCATAAGTACAAAGCTGTGACCTATAACCATCCCCTCAACGCTGACTCCCAGATTCCTCCAAGTCTCTGCATCCAACCATGATGAAAATCATTTTCTCGGCACAGCCCACCAGAGGCACAGCCTTTCCTACACGTTCACACAGTGAAGTCCCATCAGCTTGATTCTCACAAGCACGTTATGCTTTTGTCCTTGACAAACACAATCCTGTCATTCAATATTGTGCCACTTTGAGCATCTCACCTTCCACTACCTCCTTTATAGCATCAAACAAGAACTGCTTGTCACTATTTTCAGGGCCCTTCCAACACCCCCAGCCCAATTTTTCATGGCCTTGTTCAATGGCAAGGTCAAAATTCTTTCAATGGACTGATCCACGAAAATATCCACTGCTGCTTATCTGCATTACAATACACACACACACATATATATATATATATATATAAACACACGCATGTATATGTATAAATATATACATCCTTCTGCTTCTTCTAATCTGCTTCTTCAAAAGGATGGAACTGAGGCCATCTGTGAGACACAGCTTAAAAAATACAAGGGAAAAGAAAAAAGAGCAGGCACACTACAGCGTTAGTTATTTATAGGTAGCCTTCAACAACTGAACATTATCTCTTCATCAAGATCCTACATCGGAAATACTAAGCACCTATCACATTCTGGAGAGATGTAGCGTTGGAAGGTATGGAGAACAGCGTAAGACATAGAGTGGAAAGATCTGTGCTTAACTACAAAGAAAAGAGAGCTCTGTAATACTGCACATTGCCTTTTGGAGAGGAAACCAAAGGCTCAGCCACAGACCCGTGCAAGAGGTCTTTCTTTGAATTTCACTCGTAGCTAAAAAAAAAAAAAGTGTTCTGCTATTTGCCAGAGCTCTCGTCTTTGCCACGATGTCCCGATGAAAGCCAGAGCCACACAAATATTTCCACAGCTGCTCAAAGTGTTTGCTGGATTGTAAGGTCACATATAGGACACCACTTTAGTCTTAGTATAGAGTCTGTACGCTAAAAAGGAAGAGTTCATACCAAGATTTTTTTCTTTTTGGCACTGGTTGGCCTCATTTTCAATGACACCCATTGACCAAAGCAAAACATCTCCCACCACCACCTCCAGGAATCCATACACATGCCAGGTTCTGTGAATGAAGATGTGTTCTTTCTCTTCCTTTGCACAGCTTCCCTCCTCCATCCCAAGTTCTCCACCCGCTCTCTGGCTCATAGGAAAGGCAGCATCAGCCTAAATAACCCAACACTAGAATTTGGAGCCCAAGTCAGATGGCAGTCAATGACAGATGATTTGCATGAAGTCATTTGGGGGTTTTACGGTTTATCTTCAATAGGCCAGGAACTTCACATTTTAATTACAAGTATTATTGTTTTATCAAGCTTCACCCCAAGCTACCTGGAAAAACAAGTAATACAGACACATAGACATTTGCTGATAAGCAGTGATTAATTCCAGGAGAGGCAGAAACACAGATAAAACCACTTGTTCATGAAGGTAGGCTGGCTGTGCTATCTCCTTGTGTGCCCCTTTCATCTTTGGGGCACTCCAAAGTTCTGCAGACCTGGTGCTCTCCAGCCAAAGCCCTGGGGCTGTGTTGGTGCGTTTGTCACACCAGAGAAACTGGCATGCAGGTGAAAATACTTGAAGGCTCTCATTAGAGCACTGATTTCATAGATAAGAATCAAGTCTTGCTTAACCCAATCTAACCTCAAAGCGGACCTTTCCACTTCTCTATAGCAAGAGACGTTATGCAAGACAAAACTTTGCCCACTCTCACATCAATTTTCCCCTTTAAATTAGGGAGGATGACTCCTGCAGTTTAGAAAGCAAGAACCTCTAATTGGGTTTCTTTCATCTACGTTAAGGCTTTTGATATTGTCATGTGCTTAAAGAATGTGATCAGTGGATCAGGCACAGCAGAGGATTCCCTGCAACTGTTCACAGACAAAGGAACCCAGGAACTGCTGCTTCCAGCTCTCTGAAGGAAGACTGTACAGTCACAGCTCCAAGAAAGAACGCATTGTGAAGGCTTGCAACGCTCTGCCCTCTGAAGAAATAATGGAGCATTTTATTTTCCTCTATTTATTCTTATTTTGTGTTAAACACAATGCAATAAAACTATACTGCTTATCAGTGGGGCGGTGAATTTACCCCCATTCCCTAATGTAATCTGGATAACGCAAGAGAGCAAGTCTTAGCAGAGGCACATTCCTGCAATCTAAGATTGCAGTTCTGCTGCTGTTCAAGAACGCAAAGCTCTAAGATCCAGAAGTCAGAAAAATCCAGAAATTGCAATAGAATATGGGATTTCTCCGTCAGACAACTGATGTACACTCAGTGATACAACAAAGTGATTTGAGACACCAAAGAGGAGCCTTGTGTAAAAACCTGACCAAAGACAAATCACTGTCAAAACTCCTAAAGCTTTCAAAAGCTTTCTGTCTGACTGTGAGTTGACTTTTTCTTTTTTAATTAAAAGCTTAATGGTTTACTATGTGACTGTCAATTCTCCACAACCCATGCTGCATAGCAAAATCCTGCAGTGAAATTGGCAAAAAAAGCTCTTACATCCATGACAAGAATGTGGGGAGGCAGGGTGAGGGCATGCCAAGGAGGAGTGCAATAATCATATTTTATTGTTATTAATGAAGCCATTTGTATGAGATGAGAATCTTCTGGTGTACCTTCATCTGAAACCTGAATCCTGTCTTTGTGGCATCAAAATTAGTAGCTGCAGAAATGAAGATGCCATCATAGAATGTACATCCTGTGTCAGGACAAGCACAGCTCTGAGCCTGAGCTGCATTTAGACCCTAAGTGAGAGAGAGGAGATTTATTCTTTCTTAACTAGATTCTTTCTAATAGTGAAATAAAGACTCTTTGAGCCAAATTCTGTTTCCAGCTCAGTATTTCAGCTTCTTAGGACCTACCAGATCCCTGGTGTTCATGGGAATAAACATTAATAGAACTTACTCTAGATTTTATTTGCCGACTTTGGCAAATATCAGAGCTCTAATACCTGGCAAATGTCACTGGGTCACCATCATAAAGTCACCTATTAAAATAGATGTGACTGATAAGCAGATGAGAAGCTCCAGTTTAAGTTTATCATCACAGCAGGGTGGCGTGGAAAGAACAACTAAGGCTGGATCAAAATGTGGGAGAACTGTTTCTGAAGACAATCATCATCTTCCAGACATCAGACGATGTCTGAGCTCCTCGAAAGTACTTTGTGCTATAAATAAACTGCAATAGTTTTGACAAAGCCAGATTTTAAAGTCAAAGCAGGTAGAACACAATTCACGCACCACTGGCAAATTTGCACAAAACTACATTGTTCTTCACCAGCAGAAAATATGCACACAAAAAAAAAAAACAAAAAAACAGTTCAAATATGCTTCGATGTCACTGCTGCCTGCTTACATGGAAAGGAAAAGGCTCTGGCCCAGAGGGTGGTGGGCATGGAACAGGATGCCCAGGGCAGCGGGCACAGCCCTGAGCTGATGGAGCTCAGGGAGAGCTGGGACACCACTCTCAGCCATAGGGCTTGGATCGTGCTGCGTGGAGCCAAGAGCTGGACCTGGTAATCCTGGCTGCCCAAGGAGACAGCAGAGCCACCATCCGCAGAGGTGTTCCAGAAGCACGGAGGTGTGACACTGAGGGATGTGGTCAGAGAGGATGATGATATGGGTTATGGTCAGACCAGAAGATCTTAGTGGTCTTTTCTAACCTTCATGATTCTATGATCCATATGGTTTCTTCCAACTCAATACTGACTATGGTTCTACGATTCTAAGACACAGCATAAACCCATAGGCCATATCCAACATTGAAATAAAACTCTCATTGAGAACTAATTGACAGGACTGTGAAAAGTCTTTCTAAGCTATTACAGGACCAGTCTCTGACATCTACTCACATTTTCTGAACATTTCTACTGAACAACTCTCACAAAGAAAGTCACCATCATGAGACTCCTGCACCAATATTTTCCCCTGCCTTTCTTCCCAGCTCTTCCCATTCTCAGCCATCCCAGAGAATGGGCCCATGCACAGCCCACGCGTGCCCCAAGTACATTCCAGTGAGCCCACAGGGCTCTGCACTGCATCAAATCCCATGGCTGGAGGACTCTGCTGATGATCCTTGGGGGTCCCTTCCAACACAAGCCATTCTACAATTCTATGACTCTGGTCTTTTCATCCCCACAGTTTCCTTCCAAGGGCTGCCTTGCCCACTGACAGGATGGCTGTGAATTGGCACAGTTCGCCACTCAGCGTGAAAAAGCTTCAACAAAGCTGTGTCAACACGATGTGTTTACTTACTCCCATTCTATTTATAATATTTGCTCTGAAAGAAACAGTCAGCCTGCGTCCTCCAGGGGATCCTTTGGTGGTTGTAAAAGATATTTTGGGATGAGGGTTTAGGTTTGCAGGGATAACACAGCCCTTCAGGCCTGTGCTTCCCCTGTCATTTACCGCTTTGGGGGTCCCATGACTCCAGGCTGATTTACATTGCAAGTCATCTTTAAAGCCTTCCAAAACTATTTTTAAAAGGCTTCCTTATATATCTCTTGAGACTGGACTCTCTACATCCTATGTGTGATCATAATCTCCAAAGAGTAATTCTATACTTTCCCATTTTCATGCCAATGTTCCCTGTTTTAAAGGTTTTGATAACTAGGCACAAGAAGCAGCAATTGCTGCTCCTAAACCACCAAGCTGACCCAATGCTTAGGAAATTCTGAACGTTTGAGGAGCACAAGAAACCAGAGGTCCTGGAACAGTGAGGGACGTGCCAGAATTCTGTAACACCAGGAATCTTCTTACAAGTTAAAAATGACCCTCAATGTAAACCTCAAGTCTGAAATTAGAGAGCATCTTTATAATCCCATGTGTAAATGCACTTTGTACAGCTGTGATTGTAGCTGCAACGTTTAATAACCGTCCTGTGCAGAAGAGAAAAGAGGAAACTGTGCAAAGTGTCTCACAAAGCAGCACAACAGAAAGCAGTGAGGGGCTCAAATCAGTTCCTAATTTTTTAAAAAATTATTCTAATGACATTGACTGAATTCATGTGACATCCACTGAATACTCATTTCACAATTAGCGGCCTCGCCTAAGCAGCTTGGCACTCTTGATAATTAACAAAGTACTTCAAGGAGAATATTTTCTCCATGAGAGCCATTTGCTTGGCATAAACTGTCCTCAGAGATGCCACCATACCAATGATGACAAAGGTCAGGGTGACCAGCCGAGATGGCAGCTTTACCTCGTGCCTGAATTCAGGAGAATGCACCATCTCTACAGATATTGCTCCCTTCAGCTCTCATACAGCCTGCTACCCACATTTACAATAGCTTTTTTTTTCGCCCCTCTTAGAGGCCACTTTGAAGCATCAGTCTCTCAAGCAGGGCTGCCATGCCCAGCATACCCAGCCAGCCATCCCCTCTCACCTATCTGTCTCTCGACTAAAGCCGATTAGCACAAAGGAGTTAAGAGCTAGAGCCAATAATGGAATGAAGATGAGATCCAAAATAGTGTATAATTACCTGAAGTGCAGCGTAGGAGGTTTTTAGGGCTAAATTCAGGAAAACAATGCAAAATCCACCTCTTCCACGAGCTTCAGACAAAAGTGATGAGATTTCTAGAAAAAAGCCATATCCATAGACACCCCTCCCCCCCCCCCAAGCACAGCATTACCTCCAGAGCTCAATAGGTTCAAACAGGCCTTTTCCTCCGTCATTCTCAAAAACTGCATACAACAAAATAACGAGCGAAATAAATCAGATCACCCAAGCAGGGAGCAGGGCTACCAGCACCATGTCCAGGAGGCTTTTTGAGGTCCCCAAGGAGGAGACCCCAAAACTTCGCTGGGTCCTTGTGCCAGCATTGTGCCACCTGCACAGTAAAGGAGTGCTTTAAAGGGGGCTTAAATTAAAGGCTCCAGCACTGTAACTCAACAACTCTGTCCCTGTTCTTGCTCAAGTAAAAGCACAAGTAGAGAAGTAAGAAAGAGCAGAGCTGTTCTAAAGAGAAAAACTGTGATTGATTTCTATAGGAGCAGGATGGAAAGTGATTCTCAAAGTACATGCTGGGTGAATTAATGGATGTAGGATGTCCTCCCTGGAAGTGATCAAAGTCAGGTTGGATGGCGCCCTGGGCAGCCTGGTCTAACACACAAGTTGGCAGCCCTGCCTGCAGCAGGGGGATTGGAGCTTCAGGTCCTTGAGGTCCCTTCCAACCTAAGCCATTCTACAATGATTCTAAGACCTGCCTGGATTCACAGGATTACTGATGTCAACCATGCATACCAAGAACACAGCCCTTCATCTGCAGCTCCACATCAAGCGATCAGTCAGCAGCACCCTCAGTGCTTCATTAAAGAGACTTTTTAACGGAAAAGTGTGAAAAGCCCATCAAAGCCAGCAGGAAGCACACGATGCACAGGGCTGCATCCCGAGGACAGGGAGCACTGCAGGGCCATGGGCAGCTGAGCCTGGCAGATGGGATCCCAGAGTTGCCAGGGCCACGCCGCGAGCGAGAGACGGCCAGAGAAATAAATTCAGCCTCACGGACACCATGGGAGGGCTGGCAGGGCTGGGGCCGAGGCTCCAGGCACTGCTGTGCTCAGAGAAATAGCAGGAGCAGCACATGCAGCAGGGATTGGGCAAGGAATCAGGAGAGCAGATGAGATAAATGCAGAATCGGAGGAGAGAAATGCAAAAAAAATGCCATGTTGAAAGGTTTTTTAGGTCGTAACAACTAGCTGATTTCTTCCACGTAGTCAGAGATGTTAACAGTAAGACTGTAATTTGGAGCCTAGTTTCAAGCCTACCTCAGTCATATGGGTATATAAAATACAATAAACACAATATGCACGTATAATCCTCTAGAAAAGCCTCTGGGAAACAAATTCCGTTAGCAGAGCATCCCAGTCTTTCCGCAGCAACCTGCCACATCTGGGCTCCCCAAACAGGATTGGAATGAAAGAGCCAATGACCACAATGCCTCTGATTCCATCTCTAAACAAATGCTCGCCGAGGAAGCCATAGCCCTGTGGGGCTTAAGCAAGCCCTCTTCTGGAGCCTTTCCTTAAAGTAATGCCAAACTGTTCTGTCACCAACAACTTTTGGGATCTTGGGAGAGAAAGATTAAATATATCCTAAAAAGGACTTGGGGAAATAACTCCCATGTCTGCAAAACATTTGTGTTTGTGAGACAGATGCAAACTGTGTTTATCACCATTCGGCTATCACAGTTCAGCGAGTATTGGACAGATGAAATTAATTAGTTGCTTGCAAAAAGAATATAGAGGGAGAATGGTTCTCTTTTAAACGGTAGCAAAGTCTTCTATGTCCAAATACCTCTGTAAACTACAGTCCTGGCAAACCATAGACTCAGCTCTGTCTGCTCTGTGATAAATTAAATTAACTCTTATCAGAAAGTTGTTGATCAGAAAGAATCACACACAGAAGCAGCTCTTAGGCGTAGAAGGAACACTCACATATGAGCTTTTAGAGCAACTTGCATGCTGTCAGGCAATGACCAGACTTTCTGCACATCCCTGATTAAAACCTATTTCCCCAGTGAAGTTACAGGAGTAATCCAGCACTGACAGCCAAAATAGATGGGACACATTTGTGCCCCATGCTGCCCTTAAGGCTGCTCTCTGCTGGCAGCCTGCAGATCCATTACACCATGTCTTGGTGGCCCTAAAACAAGGCCCTCTGGTGTATCTGGGAAGGATGCCTGAGATGTGACATGCACTGTCCTTGCTACAGACAGCTCAGGCTTTGGTTTGGGAAAATACATCACCAGAAGGAAGAACACCAAGTCCAACTGGAAACAGAGCAGCTGCAACCACGGTTCTCTTAAGGTTTGCAACTCGAGATACTTGTGGGTGTTTGCAAAGGGACCTTCCTTGCACGCATGGACTCTTCCAAGAAAAGCAACATATATACATTATATTAACATAGAATCGGATCTATTTCCTTTCTTTGCCCCCATCAACTGCTTTATATTAGGCTAAACTTCAAATGCATCTAACAGGTGTCCACGGATCCTTCAGCTTGGTGAACGTGCATTTCAAGACTTTGAGCACACCCATTTTCTTCCAGTCTCACCATCAAATTCATCCCCTCTCTATTTGCACACCCCAGCCTGTAAGCCCAGCACAGAGGTCACCAGCACCCAGGTAGCTTGTACGGACCAAGGATGCCCACCACATCAGCATGTCCCAAACCTGCCTGCGTGCTGCTTGTCAGCACCCCTGGGAACCCACAGGCAGGAGCAAGGCTGAGCATCCTCTGGGATGCAGGATTTCCCTTCTGCAAGGGCAGCCCAGTCCATGAGCACGCAATCACAGCTCACGAGCATACAATAGTGGTGGCTTTCTTTATTTAAAGCAAGGCAGCTTAGGGGACAAAATGGGTCATCTTTGTTCGTCGCAATGGATAGGCTCCCAATTGTTCACAGCGACTGCAAGGGCTGGGAGTGTGGGCTGGGTGACATTCCCAGCATAGGAACCAAATTCTGTGCATGAATTTGGTCAAGTTCCTTAAAACCACAGAATCCAGGCTGCCTTATCAGTGTGTGCTTCAAGGGAACGCTGCACAACAACCAGGCTTAGAAATGCCTGAACACCTCAGCAAGAAATGAAGAAAAACTGGAAAGAGATTAGATTTATGCCACATATATTAAACGTATACCATTTAATTAAATGTAGCCAATTCATAAAACACTGATCCTGCCCATGTTAGCAACACACTTGATAGAAAAATCACATCTATGCTCAGCAAGCCCATCACTCCTTGGACTGCACACTGGGTTCACTGCAGTACCAATGGCTCTCATTTCACCACCGCGGCCTTCTACCACTTGCCCAAGCAGTGCAGATGGAAAAAACAGCCATAACAAAACCCACTTTGCTTGGGACTTTAAGGTGAACATTGAAAAAAATCAGCCTAAAAACACAGCTCCAACATCCCAAGCAACCAAGGCACCCGAGCCTGGCACCTCTCCTGGCTAATCCGCTGCTCCCTGCCTTTCATCCAAGTTTCTCACTCCACATTCTTGCCTCTGCGGTAACTAAAATAAATAAAGAAATACATCAAAACCTAACGTTTATTTTAACTTAGCAGGTCGGCAGAGATGGGGAAAAAAAGAAAAAGAGAAGGAAGCTGCATTTCAGTAGCGTCACTGGAAATAAATCAAACCAAATCTTAAAGGCCTGATCCAAAGAAAACTTGGATTTTAAGCCATACCAAACTCTGCAAACAAATGGATGATATTCTGGATGCAATGCAGATGCCTGTTCTGCAAGCTGGTTTAAGAAAAGCTCCAAGAAAATAAAAATCCTTCTTGCACATCTCAGGACTGAGTGTCTGGGAAGATCTGCTCATCCCTTTCAACAAGTGGGTTGGTTCCTTCAGCCCTGTCAGATGTCCAATGGAAAAAAAAAATCACAGCACTCCAATCAAACATAGTTTCAATCAGGGCCATACATGAAAACTACTTCTCCTACAAAAGCACAGGGAAAGGCCAATAATTTCAAATTTAGCCACACTGTATTTTCTGTTCCATTTCATTTGCTTCCCATTGAGCTGAATTCAGACAGAGAGCTCTGCCTTGCTGACCCCCTTGTCATTACTGTGGGTATCAGCTCAAACTCGTGCCCAACATGCAGAGCAATGGTTCTCCTCCCCGGAACAGGCTGGGGGAATCTGCTGCCTTCTTTTCTTCTGGTTTTGTGATTTCATTTGTTTTGTTTTCTGGTGGCTTGGGAACAGATGCACCATGTGCACTAACCTGACTAAAGCTTACGTGGACGAAGACCATTGCTTTGGGTTGGACACTGATTGAAGCACGACAGACAGAAGGGGTGAGGAAGCAGGGAACATACACACGAGTTCTATATGAGGTTAGCACAAAACAGCAGTATGTGGCATCCACTCTGCATGCAGATAACTTTTTCTTGTAACAACTTTATTCTATAGCAGAGAAGGACACTGCAATGCAAGCTGCATAAAGAAGCTCATGCATAGCAGCTGACACAAGATGCTCTCCACCAGCAATCACCTCAGCACATTCACCTCGTGCCCTGCTCACCAAGCTTTTCCTTTTCTTGTGACCATTAAAACAGCATAGAAAACAAATGCATGAGGAAGCTCTGCTCTGAAACTGCAGGTTGTTCGGCACATTCTTGATATGAACCCACAAGAGGAAGGACAAAGGGCAAGTCAGCTGCTCTGCTGCTTCACTGCATTCAAGAACTTACCATGCTGCTGCCACAACCCAACCTCTGTGACAAGCCAGCCTCCCTGCCTCCTCTTCCATCACTTCTCCATCACCTCCTTCCTGGACATCTCCAACCCAGCCCACTGATGCACAAAGATCCAAACCAATGTTCTGTTGGCTTTCTTATTCTTATCACCCACAAACTATCACAAAGCCAAGGTGTTGAGACACACCCCAGAAAGGTCTGCCTTTTTAACTGAGACAGTATTCCTAGGTTGAGAAAAAGAAAATTTGAATTTGTCACTGATAACTGAAGGTTTTCCAGATGAGGACATCTAAAATCTCATGCTGTCCATCATGAATTGAGGTATCTCAGAAGCCAGACAAAAAGATTTCTTCTGCAAAGCCACCTTTAAAAACCAAGCAGAAGCTGTGAAGAAACATCAGAGTCAATCCCAGGGAGGTGGATTAAGTGATGCCAACAGACATCAGTGAGAATCTGCATCCAAAAATGGGTTCAGATTTAGGTTTTGCAGGAACAATCCACCCCCTGACCAGCAGAAACAACTGAAGCACCCTTAACATGAAAAGCACGGTTTTCTGCTAAGCCACCTCACATATCTAAAAGCTGCCATACAATAGAGATCTCTGTTTCAATTTATCATGGTTTTAACTGATAAAACACAAATTTATTTCTATAAAAACAACGCACATTCAAAACCACAGAACTTTATCGGGAAAATAACGTTGAGACCAGCTGGGCTATTCACATCACTACCAAGCCTTTCTTTTGTTGCCACTTATCAAACATATCTTCATTTATGTTTTAAGTTCAAACTACACTTCCAAAACGAGGAAAGAGGTGTATTTACCTGAAAAAACCCAGAGCCACAACGTCCTCGAAACAACTTTTCTTATTCAGAAGAGGCGGCCAAAGAGAACTGAGTGAGGTCTGAATATCAAATCAAGCATAACACAAACAAAGGAAAAAGGAAAAGAAAAAAGAAAAACACAGCGCTGGCCCGGAGTGCTCCAGCTTGTGTTACACACAAGGCCAGCATGAGAGAAAACACACAGGGCGTCAAAATTCAGAGTAAATCCTAATGACTCACCCGATATGCTCTCCTGGCTTCCTCAGCTCAGAGACACGCAGGGATTTCAGGCTCTAAAGAAGCCTTTGAACAGCCCCAGGGGCAATGGGATATAAAAGTTGTCCAGAAAGACAGCTGGGAAACATGGCAAGAGAATGAGGCGGGCCATTTCAGAAGGGCTCATTTCCATCAGATAAACACGGGATATCAAAGCAGGCAGGAGAGGGCCTCCTTGGGCCACCCGAGGGATCTGAGGCTTGGGAATACGATTGGCAGGCGACAAAACGTGCACGATGCACCAAAGAGATCAGGAAGGAATAAAATTGACACTGCAATACATCTTGGAGAAGATGTGTGTTACTGCAGCATTGCAGACAGCTGAGATCTGCACCGAGCATTGACCTCAACGCGGGAACACCAAGGCAACCCCATATTGGGTCTGGGGATTTTTTCTGGTGGCCCTCAAGAACTGGTGTATGGAGAAGGACAAAGGGCTGCAGTGTCCCTGCCAAGAGGAAGAGCCCCAAAGCTCTGCTGCATTTGGTGGAGCAGATGGGCAGCATCAGCACCCAACAGGACTTGAGGGATCCACTCTGAGGAGGCCATCTGTGCCCGCCTCAGAAATGCACTTCTGAGCCTCTTGGAGCTGAGGTGGTGTAAGGAGCATAGGGGGGAAAAAAAAAGGAAAAACAGAGAGGAAGAGTCAAAGTGCAGGGCCTGCTGGAAACTCCTATCTGGTCTTTGTAAACCGTGAGCATGGGAAAGAAAGGGCAGGAGCAGAAAGCAGGCAGCACTGAGCAGTTTCTCTGGTTATTGCTAAGGACAGATGAGGACAGCCAAAGAGCTAATGACGGTGTTTGCAGCATTAATTAATGCTCACCTTATCAAAGCACCAGAGCTACCAGACAGGATATCTCCATGATGAAGTGCTCCCCAAAAAATTTGCTGGCTCAGAAATATTCCCAGTGGGAAGAGAGAAACGTGACCAAGAGCTTAAACGCAAGCAAGAAGCATCCCAGGACTGAGATCTTCAGAGCCCCGATGGCACAGCTTGAGCAGGGCAAACCCTGCCCCCCAGTTCCATGAATTCACCTGCAAAAGCAACGCAGTGAGATGTGTCTGAGTTGAAGCAATGCCACTCATTTCAGAAGGGCTCCTCCTATCCCAGCTGCTCCAAGAAGGCTCAGACCTGTGCTTCAGGACTACGTGTTCATCAGGTCAACCCAAGAGTAGGAGGCATGTTGCTGAACCTAATGAGAAGGTTTCGTGTCCATCGCACACAGTAAGGGAGATGTGCAAAGTTAATGAGTATCTAACAATGAGAAGGAATTTCTGGACCACCTACACAGATCAAAATCAAAACCTCCTGAAAATAGTCATTAATTTAACAACAAATATTGTGATCTATGAATCAGCAACACGTGTGTGTTTGGAAAATGGGTAAAGAGCAATATCTTCCTTGGTAGAGTACAGAAATCAATCTTAGGGTAGAATTTGGTCCGTTCAATTTACTTTGATTACAGATGCAGTAAATTAACTGTCCTAGAAAAGAAAAACTATTTAGGCCCTGCTCAGACAGATAACGAGAACTATCTGTCAGGAAACCTTAAAGTATCAACAGACAGGGAAAGTAGATGGTCTCACCTAATTTAGATATCCAACAGCCTGCTGGAGTTTACATCTCCTGCCTTCCCACAGAAGTGCATTAAATGTAATGAGCTGTGCAATAAAAAGTATCTGATGGAGTTGTGAAACTAACCATACAAATTCTGATGGACCAGCAAAACAACCATCATGTGGATGTGGAGATTTAATGAGATGAATAAGCACAATTTTAGAGGTGTTTCCCATCCTGAGTGTTCAAGGTTTTCTATGACACAGACTTCAACAAAGAAATGCTGAGTCTCACAAACACTAATCCCGATTTAGTCATCATTCAACATATAGCTGGCTTCACAAAAAACATGAACAATTAGGATGAAATTCAATCTACTATTCCTTTGGGCTATTTCCTATTTGCACCAATTACCATACCTTGAACAAAGGTTGAAAACTACACAGGAACAGGCAGAGGTGACAAATTGCTAAGAAGCAGTAACCCTATTTTAGTTTAATAGCTTCCCAGTGATAAAAGAATGAGAGGAGAGGAGTCCCAGGACACAGTCTTCTTGATGGGAATAGATGGGAGTGACATGCACGCGATTCTGCCAGCAGGTGCAAAAAGTGATTTGCAAAGCCACCAGAGACATCCAGGATGGGAATTCAAAGCAGAGTCTGGACAAGAAGGTGGTGCTGAGCATCACTGCATCAACAGAAAGCAGAGCCCACATCCCACGCTGTGTTTAGAGCCATAGCCGTACACTCTGCCACCAAGAATACCACAAAGTACAGCAACAAACGGCTTTAATCAAGGAGAAAACAAAGTGACAGCTTAACAACGGTGCAAAATCAATTGTTACGGCTCTATATGGACACGTGCCACATGCACAATGTAGGTATTCTATACATTGTTATGGCCTAATAAAAAGATGAGGAGAATCTGTGTTTTCTTTCCGGGCTTTTAGTCTCCTGCTCTGCAACCCCAGCTGCTAACACTACTACGATATTTATTTACTCAGGAAGGAAAATAAGCTGAAAGCAAAAGCATTTTCCTGACAAATCCTTAATCCCCCTCTTCTGCACACACAAGTCAGCCTTAGCACCTCTGTCAAACAGGGCCAAATTTCAAAGTGTTTCAGTAATAAGAGCGAAGGGTTTGGGTCTCAGGAGCTGCGATGGAAGGCAGCACTGCAGTGACAGGGCTGTGATTTGGTGGGAAGGAGGCAGCAGGATGCTCTCACGTGTCTCACATCCAGCACTCTCAGCATGGGAAGGGAATTGGCAATAGTCTAAATGGAAGACCAGGCATTTACTTCCATCTTCCAGGGGCACAGGTCAACACCACCAACTTGATAACTGCCTAGCCCTGATTCTAAATATTGGAATGGGCCCCTTGACCATGTGTTGTGTCATAGACACAGCAGCACAGTTCCCTTGAGCTGCCCTCAAACTGAGAGAAAAAGACATCAGACACTGCTCAACCAACCCCTACCCCAAGGAGAGTCACAAAACCTCAGCCACACAGCCTTCAGCAGCTCTGACCAGAAACACAAAGGGAAAATGAGCACTACGTGTTTCCTCTAGGCCAGCTTAAAGCCACGAATCACAGTGCCTGAATCACAGAACAGCTTGGGTTGGAAGGGACCTCAATGATCACCTAGTACCAACCCTGTGACATGGGCAGGACTGTCACCCATGAGATTAGGCACCAGAGCCCAGGGCCCCATCCAACCTGGCTTTGAACACCTCCAGGGAAATGCTCGTATAAACAACCCTCCATAGGGCTAGCAATATGCTGTAGGATCAGGGCACCATGAAATTACATTAAATACATGGAAATCAGAACACACAACATTAAGATAGAACAAGGGGAAATGGTTTGAAGTTGAAGGAGGGGAGATTGAGGTTGGATGTCAGGTTCTTTGCTGTGAGAGTGGCGAGGTGCTGGAACAGCTGCCCAGAGAGGCTGTGATGCCCCGTCCATCCCTGGAGGTGTTCAAGGCCAGGTTGGATGGGGCCCTGGGCAGCCTGGGCTGCTATGAAATGTGGAGGCTGGTGGCCCTGCGTGTGGCAGGGAGTTGGAGATTCGTGATCCTTGAGGTCCCTTCCAAGCCCGGCCATTCTGTAAGACAGCAAATAACACCAATGCACCTGCCCTATCTGAAGCTTCATGCAATATTTAGTTCCAGGTGGCCTGTGATATGATGTTCCTGGTCCCTTCCTGCTAGCATAGCACGCACCTTGAGTCTTGTTTTAGAGTCTGCAGAACTCATGTGATGCCAAACTGACGATGCAGGGCTGCCACAGCACATGGCTGTGGGGCACAGCTCAAGTATGGAACAGCCACCCAACCAACAACAAACAGGAAATCATGCAGTCAAACACAGTTCCAACAGAAGAACATAGAAACGAGAAAAACCCAGTGTCTCAGATCTCAGATTTTTTTTCCCCTTGTTTCCTAAGAGCTGAGCACTACACATGGTGAGCATTTTTTTTTTCCCCCCTCATTGTTGAAACGTTGGGTTTGGTCTGAGAAGGATCATGGTTGTTTCCTCTTCTCACCAAGGAACAAAAATTGTGCTCATTCATTTGGCAAATCTGGCATTCATTAATATCTGGGAGTTTTTTTTCCTTGCTCACTGCCATGAAGACATCTAATTCTGCTGGCTGCAACAATTGGGAGCAGGGCAGGCTGCCCTCAGAGGTCGGTTTGTCTGACTACAGCCACCTGAAATCCAGAGGTGCCAGACAGGTGAAATTCCTTCCTTTTGCACATTAAAAAGCACATCAAATAATGCATGAAGCTTCAGATAGGACAGGGACTCCAAAGCATTCTTTGGTTTCTGGAATCTTCTTCTACACCTTTCAAGAACAGCCATCAGCTATATTCAAGGAGGCACCTTCATGCTGCTCATTCTCAGACCCTTGGCACAGTCCTTATCCTGCCACAGGACTGCAGAGCCCTTAGCAATATTCCACCCAAACACAGCCCAGATCGAGCAGTATGGGGCAGGGAACACCCAGCACCTTCCCCTCCCCATGAAATCCTCAAGTAGCTTCACCAGTCTTATTTATTCCTACTACAAACTGAAGGAAAGCCCTGACCTGCCCACCCACCTGGGTGCCTGTGAAAGTGCTCTTCCTCCTCCTCTCCTCATCCTGCAGCCCCCAGGAGCTCATCCCAAGGGCAGCTCTGCTGGGCCCATGCCTCGCAGTGTCCCAGCAGCAGCAGCACACACTCGTTGCTCCCCTCTTCCCTTCCTCGCTTGCAGGTTTCACACCCACTTCGATATTTGGGCCGCTGAATAGGAAGGAAGGGCTGAAATCATGCCCAGACACAAACCCATCCAAGGGAGGGGAGAAAACAAGCAGCCACTATTCCTCATTTGGAAAGTTTTCATTCTCTGCTGGATGGGTTTTGGAGTCCACAAGTTTGAGCTGCAGAGTAATTCTGCAGTTTGGATGTGTACATTAAAGAAGGAAATAGCTTGCTCTCAAAGACCCTGTGTTATTCAAATGAAGCAAGGCTGTGTGATAAGCAGCACCTTCCTGAAAAGCAACACAGGGCAGCAGAATCCAAGCTGGAGGTGCACAACCTCACACTGCCTCACCGGAGTTTGCAGTACTTAAGACTGCAAATGGTTGGGCTGTTGTTGTGGATTTCTTTTGCTGCACAGCGTTTCTAAACAGGAATCCTCAGCTCACCAGTTAGAAGGAATCTTGAAAATCAGCCACGCTCCATGATCTCATCTATCATTGTCAGAAAAGTGTGCACACAAAACAAATAGGACGCCTGTCCTCCAAAGAGCATGCAGTCCAAAAAGCAGCATCACCAATCCATCCCAGCCAGCGGGGTTGGAATCCTCTGCATCCAGCCCTGCAGAGCAGCCAGACCACACTGGTGAGCCTGGCTGTGAGGCGCTGGGAGCCAGAGCCATCAAAGCACGGAGCGCACGCGGGTTACGGGACGAGGAAACGCTGCTGCTGCTCCATCCTCCATGGTGCCTTGGTGACTTCATCGTTCCAGATTCTTTCAATTTGCATTTCCCACACAGCACCAGGGAAGCGTGGCTTCAGGGAACAACAAGTTGAGGAGAGAATGTGGAGATGTAAAAAGTCACAAGTGAGGAGATAAGAAGAACCACGTGGGTACTGCAAGCAGTCTCCAACAGATAGGAGAAGGAAGTCCAGATACATCCTGCTGGTTTTTTTTATTATTATTATTTACAGATTTATCACCTTTCCCAATGACAGCAAGGCCAGGAGTCATGCAGAGCCTGCAGGCAGGCGGCCACCGTGAGACCAGCACAGCACATGGGCTGATAGCTCTCTGAAATCCTGTCTGGAATCTCAATAGGAAAATATTAACTTTCTTTGGCCTTCTGCACCACAATAGAGTCTGTATGTCAGCAATACTACGAGTGCTGCTTGCCTGAGGAGCACCAGGAAACAAGGAGACAGCATCCAGGGAGGGCAAAGGAGTGCTCCAAGTGATGCTGCAATGGGGGAGACACTCAGGATGAGCCACAGGACCTCTCACTTCCTATCTGCCTCCATTCTCCTTGCTTTCTAGTGTCATCTAGCAAAAGCATGATTGGTGACGCAGCCCTTGAGCAAGGGCTCTTTGGACATACATTTCTGGAGAGGGAACCAGAGCTGCTCCCTCACCTTGCTGACATGCGGCTTGTTTACTCAATCAGACGCAGCGCCCGTGGCTGTGGAGAGGTTTCTATTCCAAGCAGGCAGACAGCAATTAAATGGCCTGACCCACACAGCCTCAATTACAGCAGCGCAGAGGGCTCTGTTTACTCAGTTGGCCAACTGGCAATTACAGACCCTTCCACCAAGCCCTCAAACCAGCCAATTTCTGCAACAAAATATTTTATTTGCTTGTGAAAATACAACGAGCACGTTCTGTTACTATCTCAGTTTGTTTATTGAAGGCCTGTTGCCAAGTTTAGGGCAACCGTCTCAGTATTTTGACCAAGCCCTATTCCATTACCTGCTCTTCATTTTAACCTTCCCAAGCGTTTTGCTCTGACCTTGGCTGAGAGGAGTTAAATGCCTCATTGGCAGCTCAGGGAGGAGTGGAGATGCTGTGGGATATGACAAATGCTCCTGGGTAGGTATCTAAGGCCACTGGGATCATGGAAGCCTGTAGCTTTTCCAAAGCTACATATGGACTGATGTCAAACACAGCCCCTTCTGTGCACACTGGCATCAACCACAGCAGTGACACCAGTTGGGACAAGGAGCACTGACATGTTTTTATTCACATTTGCTTTCCTTGCTTTTTTTTTTCCCCCTCCATGAGAAGAATGGTTTTTAGGGCTCAAAGTGCTCCTCATCCACTTGGCCAACAGCTGCAGGCAGCATCATACCAGAGGGGGCACTGATGTGCCCCAGAGTGGGCTGAAAAGCTGCACTTTGCAGAGCTAATCACAGACTGACCCAGGTTCGAAGGAACCTCAAGGATCACGAAGCTCCAACCCCCTGCCACACGCAGGGCCACCAACCTCCACATTTCATAGCAGCCCAGGCTGCCCAGGGCCCCATCCAACCTGGCCTTGAACACCTCCAGGGATGGACGGGGCATCACAGCCTCTCTGGGCAGCTGTTCCCGCACCTCACCACTCTCATAGTAGAGAGCTTCCCCTGATAGCCAACCTAAGTCTTCCCTCCTTCAACTTAAAACCCTTTTTCCTTGTCCTGCAGTTATCAATGATTTCAAAGAGTTGATTCCCCTCCTGTTTGTAGGCTCCCTTTAGGTACTGCAGGCTGCAATGAGGTCACCCCACAGCCTTCTTTTCTCCATGCTGAACAAGCCCAGCTCCCTCAGCCTGTCTTTGTAGGGGAGCTGCTCCAGCCCCCGATCATCTTTATGGCTCCTCTGGACCCTGTCCAACAGCTCCCTGTCTTTCTTGTACTGGGGGCTCCAGACCTGGACCTTCAGATGGGGCCTCACAAGGGCAGAGTAGAGAAGTTACAATCCCCTCCCTGTCCCTGCTGGCCACCCCTCTTCTGATGGAGCCCAGGACACCAAACCCAAATGCGCCAACACTTGACTGCATTATTTTCAGCCTTACACCAGAGCAGCACCATCCACTGATGGCATGGAAACCAGCTTCACAGAGGCACCACAGACCAGCAAGCACTGCAGGTGACAATGCCACACCAGGAGCATCACTTCATGTACTGCTGGCACTGCCCAGGAATATTTTTAAATGCACAGCAAGTGGTGGACAGCCCCACAGCGGGTAGCTAATAGGAATGAATGAATGAAGGGCAACCGGCCTTTAGCGTTCATTTCCGTGCACTTTGTGGAAATGGAACATGTTGACATTTTTGAGCAGCAAAATTGTCGTAAAAATTGCTGATAACATTAAACTGAGAAATGCTACAGCATTCACCAGCCAAATGTGTTATTTCTGCTTAAAAAAAAAAAAAAAAAGTCAAAATTAAGCCCATTTAGCCATCAGCTGCAAAGCTTCCATTATGCCTCAATATTTCTCCACCATAGCAGGCAGAGCCAGAAAGATCAACAGATAGCAGGCAGGCAGGCAGACGCACCAAAACCTCCATGTCAAACATCATGCCTGCAAGGGTTTGGACGCACAGACACAAAGCCCAGAGCAGCAGCATGGCTGTCAGCATTGAAGACTGTGCAAAAAAAGCACAGGGGTGAGTCCAAGAGATGGGAAGTGATGAGCAAAGAGTCCTTACTTCCCCAAAAGGATCTCCCTTTTTCCTAAAATTTATGCTTTTATTGAGCATTGCCTGAATTATCACTCACCCTGATATCTATGCAAGAGAAGCCCTTCCCCATCCCAGCACCCTTCAGCTCACACATCCCTTGTGATTCACCTTGACATCAACAAGTAGAAAATGCAATTATAGCTATTACTGTTAAAGGAAGGTGATGGGACAAAATGCTGTAATCATACCACATTCCCAAGCAAAACTCCAAAACAATGCAGCTTGCAATGCTGTCAAAGGGTTTGGTGCCACTAGCATAGAACAGCATGGCAGCATTGTATCTCTGTCCCATCTACATAAGAGTGTCCTACTGGAAGTGCATGGGTAGAACCAGAGAAATCACTGGGTGAAAACTCAGAGGAGACAGGAGCCTGAGTGACACTCAGAGAAGACATTCAAAAGATGGATAGAGAGAAACGTGACTGTTTCTAAACAAAACTCTTCGGCTCGTGTGCTGCTGGTGCCCTTCTGCTGCACCCCCTCTCACACAAATGCACGGCCACAAAACTAACTGCACGATGACTCGATGCCAAAGGAAAAAAGAAAAGCGCCTTTTATTCGTGGCCTCTCCCATCAATGGCTACTTTATATTAAAATCAAGGCACATGCTTTCCAAACTTAAAAGCTGTAGCAGGGAAAAAAAAAAAAAAAAAAAGAAAGTCTTGCTCCTCTACCATTAACACTTTTACAGCCACTTCTGTATAGTTTTGAGCTGCTCAGAGGGCTCACAAAGCAGTAAGTTGTGACGGTAATTTCCCCCCCCTTTGTAGGGTAGGGATATAGGCACAGCTTCTATATCCTATATGTGCTATATGTGCTTTGTATTACTGGGGGGTGTTTTGATGGAGACAGAGCTCTGGTGTCCTTATGGGATCCCCTGCGTGGATCCCCTGTGTGGCACAGGGGATGCATTAGCTGCTTGGTGCTTTCTTCCCATAGGTTATAGAGGCCACAGATTCAGTTGCAGTGGCAAGAAAAGCAAGAGGAATACATGAAAATAACAATGATAATAATGAAACCTTAAGCTACCCTTGAACCTTAATCTCCTTGGTTAATCTCCAAGCCTTATATTAAAGCATTGCAGGACAGACCAAGCAGACAGGATACCCAAAGGAGCTGGTAGAACTGCGTGGTAGAACAGCCACAACTTGCCTCGACTGACAGGTGGAACCTTGCAGAAATGCCAGCAAACACCATCCTTCAATGGAAAATCCCCCATACAGCACCAGTCCTGCTTCACCCCACGCATCTGGTCCCACCCCAGAGCAGACCAAGAAGGACAACTCACCATCACTTTGCTTTGCTTTTGCCTTCAGGGCAGTAAGCACTGCTGCAGATGCTGATAGCAGAGCACTTCTGGGAAGATGGCTTTAATTAATTGGTGCTGGCAAGCAATTCCAGGGCTGCACAACCATCTCAGCTCAAGTACCATCCCAAAGAGTGCAACATTTCAGCAGGCAGGCTTAAAAAGTAGGGAGCTTAGATTTAAAAGTCATCAGATTTATAAATAAGCAACCTATCCCTACTTCCCTTCTGTTTCACGATCTGTTTACTTATTAAGTCACTTAAGATTCCACCCTACTCTGTGCAATTAGGAGAGCTGAGATCTCAACGTGAAGCCAACCCAGAACTAACATTTCATTACATATTGCCTTGTGTAGCAACTGGACAGATCAATACAACAGGAAAGGCATCACAGCAAAGGTGTGGTAACTGGACAGAAAGGTACCATGAAGGAAGACCGCTCACCTGTATCAGAAGATTCCAGGTTCACAAGGGAAAGCTTCATCTCCAAGAAAAGAGCCTTCCCCAGTGGCAGTCAGCCCTGAAATGGGGTCTAAGAGAGGTGGAGCCAGGCTGCACCCCTTCCTGTCTCAGTGCTGAACCACCTTCACCTGTGCTCCCAGGGCTGACTGGGTCTTTTCCCCAGGTGCTCAATGAGTGCTTCAGGCTGGGACTCAACAGCTCCCATTCACTGTGCTATATGTATTTTAAGGTGCTGAAAGAATGTTTTTAAATCCCCAGCTCTCACCAAACAGCACGTATCCTGCAATCCGTTGAATAATTATCCTAACGAATGCCCAGCCATTAAAATCCCTGCAAGAAGACAGCAGATCTTTGCTAAATGGTGGCAGTGAGCCCAAAGCAAAGCAGCAAACTCCCCAAAACGCTGAGCTTTTGAACAGAGGCATCCAACAGACTGTACCAATTGTAATCAGAGACCAGCAAGAAGGATGGCTCACAGCCCCCAAGCATGCATCAGAACACTGCTATTATTATTATTTGTTACTCAAGATCTACGTGGCATCACCAATGATATTCGTGCACAGAATGTGTCCCAGGGGATTATGATCATGATCTTTATCACACAAAATCCCTATCAGCAGGCAGCAGTGCAGAATTGCTGGTAACCTCCTTCAGGTCCCAAAGCCTGAAGGTGACAGTGTGAAAAGCCACCACCAAGTGACAACAGCAGGAAGGATGGGGAAAAGAGGGAAAATCCCCCCACATCACTGGAGAAACCCAGAGGAATTTGGGGTAGCTGCAGGATGGGGCTACTTGCAGTCATACAAATGAATTCATAGTTTGACACTCACCTCAGGCACACAAGTCAGTTTTGCAGGAGGCATCTCACTGTAAGCTACCATGATGCAAATCCAGTTTCAACTAACAGGAGGGAAACTGTGAGGTATCTGCCGTGCATGGGGCCCCACTTGGGCCAATTAACAGTCACAAATAGAAATCATGGTGTGTGATTTACCAGCAGCTGCAGCGTGGCATTCATCAGTTCCAACAATAATGCGCTCACCCCTCAGCTTAAGCCAAAAGCCAAGGAGCAGGATGGGAGCAGAACTGGCTCCAGTGCTTCCCAGTGCTGAGGGAAAAGGGCTTCAACCCCAGAAAGCACTGGAGGTGATGGAGACGAGCTAAATTACACTCTGTTCTTCCTGCCATCCTCTTGCCAAGCTCCACTAGCAATCAGGCAGACTCCTAAGGGAAGAGCTGCATCCCAGAGGATGGGCAGATGCAATGGGGTGTTTTTAAAGAACAAAGTTTCTCTTTCATTTATAACTGGAACTTCTACACAGCATTAAAAAAAAAAAGAAAAAAGCCAGTTAAATTAGTGACACCAAGTGATCCACACTGCTCACTGGCATCCAATGACACCAGCAGGGGGAAATTCACACTGACCCTTCTGTCTCTCACTCACACTTAAGTTTAAATCTCACAACTGCTTTCCCTTTTTGAAATAAAAAGTGGGTCTGTTTTGTTTGGAAGTGGAAGAAGAGAGGGCTTACCTCAGCCCTTAGCACAGCACCATGTGTCCCCAAGCTCTGACCTTGGGGTGACCAGCTCAGAGACTGCAAAACACCCAGGTGCTGCTTAAGGTCTGATAATACTAAACCCAAATCAACACCCTCACTGCTGCCCTCCGTGATTCCTTGGGCAGGAACAGCTTGCAACAGGCAGCCTATGCAGAAAGTATTTCTGGGGAGCTTTTAATGAAGAGAACCCCAGCACTACAATCAGCACGCCTGGTTCTTCCCACTGCCTCACCTGGTGCCACGATTCCCCTCCATACATGTGGCAAACGGACCTGAAAATAACTCACTCCAAGCACACGGGCTTGGAAAACGGCTGCAAAGTAATCATCACAAACCCAGAGAAATTAGAAGTGAAAAAGGAAAAATCTACTAAATCTGAGTTTGCTCTTATTGCAGCTTGATGGCTGAGTAGGACCCAACCAGTCTTTGTTGGGAAAGTCGTGAGCTCCTTGTTGGTGTGAAGCAGCCCCACATCTCCAGCCTATGCAGAATTTGACCCTCTGCTCTTCCATCCACCAGCACCAGCATTTTTCACAGCTGAAGAGCAAAACACAGCCCTGACAAAATGGAAACAAACAGGAAGAGGGCATCCAGAACAACTTTCCTTGATTTTTTTAATGATTTTTTTTAAACTTCTCAACACAGGTGCAATAACTACTACTTTTTTATTTTTCTGAGCTTGAAAGCTCAAGATAACTTTGCTGAAGGAGAGCATTTAGCCTCTTTCTTCTTTGGGATGGCAATAAGCATTTGCTCCAGCTTGTAATCTGATGGCTAATAGCCTTCAGTTCAGGCAGGAGAATGTCCTGAAATCAAGCCATCATACCTACCCATATCCTTGTCCTAGCCATCATGTCTACCTGAGTCCTGCTTTTGCCTATCACGTCTACCCATATCCACGTCCTGGCCATCACATTTACCCACATTCATCAACGTTGATGGAAATCTGCCCCATCTCTTCTGCTCGCCCCTCCAGTCAGAGAAGGAGCAGCACGAGGAAAATGTGCATAAAGAAGTGCAAAATGATCGATGTCAAACCTGTCAAGGCTCTGTTGAAATATTACTGTCATTACTAAAGCTCTATGGTATTGCTCCGGTTGAAGCTTTGAGGCTGCTCATCTTTAACAGGAGCTGCTGTACAAAGGCTTAATTGTACAGATCAGCCTGCAAACCCAAACAGACACTTTCCAGGAGCTGACAGGCATCACCCATCCCTTTCTGAGCATCCCAGGGGATTGTCTGGGTGCCACATCTCACTGTGAGGAGCAGGGCACGGAGACAGGCTCCTGAGCATCCTGGTGATGCCTAACACTGGCGTGCCCCATAGGCACTGCAGGCTATTTAATCCACACCAGGAGAAGAAGTCAATTTCTTCTCCTTTCTGAATGTAGCCAGCTCTTTCAAATGAAATATAGGAACCAGCATGTCGGAACTCACAAGACACCACTTCTGTGATCACAGAATGGCTTAGGTTGGAGGGATGTTAAACATCATCTAATTCCAAACGTCCTATGATGGGCAGGGTTGTCCCCCACCAGATCAGGCTGCCCAGGATCCCATCCAACCTGGCCATGAATGCTTCTAGAGATGGGGCAACCTGTTCCAGCATGCCACTACTTCCTGAATAAAAAATTTCTTCCTCATATCTAACCTAAATCTACCCTCTTTTAGTTTAAAGGCATTCCCTCTTGTCCTATCACTGTCAGACCATGTAAAAAGTTGGTCCCCCTCCTGCTTGTAAGCTCCCTTCAAATTATGTAAGGCCATAATGAGGTCTCCCCCCAGCCTTCTCTCCTCCAGACTGAACAAGCCCAACTGCCTCAACCTTTCTCTACAGGAAAGGTGGTCCAGCCCTTTGATCATCTTTGTGGCTCTCCTCTGATCCCACTACAACAGCTCCAGAACCTTCTTGAGCTTGGTGCCCTGGGCTTGGATACAGCACTGCAGATGGAGCCTCACAAGGGCAGAGCAGAGGGGACAATCCCCCTCTCCCCCCCACACACACACTCTGCCACCCCTCTGCTGATGCAGCCCAGGTTACTGTTGGCCCTCTGAGCTGCAAATGCACACTGCTGACTCATGACCAACTCTTTATCCACCAGAACCTCCCAGTCCTTCTCCACATAACCGCTCTAAACGTCATCTCCCAGTCCGTACACATAGCTGGGATTGCCCCAAGCCAAGTGCAACACCTTGCATATGGCTTTGTTGAACCTCATTAGGTTCTCATGTGCCCACTGTTCAAGCCTGTCCAGATCCTTCTGGATGGCATCCCTTCCTTCTACTGTGTCCACTGCGCTCATCTTGGTGTCACCAGCAAACCTGCTGAGAGTAACACCTGATCCTACTGTCTGTGTCATTGATAAAGATGCTGAAGGGCAGTTCCAAGACAGACCCCCAGATGGCACAGCTGATGACCAGCCTCCACGTGGACACAGAGAACTTTACAACAACCCTCTGGCTACAACCATCCAACCAATTCTTCATATACTGAATAATCCACCCTTCAAATCCATCTCTCTCCAAACGAGAGATAAGGATGTGATGCAGGACGATGACAGTGGCCTTGCACAAGTCCTGGCAGACAACATCTGCCCTCCCTTTGTCCATCAGTGTCATCACCCCATCACAGAAGGTGGTCAGACACACTCTGCCCTTGGTGAAGCTGTGTTGGCTGTCTCGGATCACCTCATCTCACATGTGATGAGCCATTTAGTAGCTGGACTCACCTCCTGGCTGTATACAAGCAACTGCAATTACACATCTTTAATGCAGGAATGGAAAAACAAAATTGTTCAATAAAGCATTACAGCTTTCACTTTAACAGTCCTATTCCCTTTTTCTTCATTTGGGAAAAAACTCCTTCAGGCTGCATTACATGTACAAGTAGCCTCATCCTGGGGGTGCTTTCACAGCCAGTGCTGCTGAACCTTTTATCTTTCTGTTTTTCCTTCTCAAAGAAGGGGGAGGAGAAAGGAAGAATAAAACAAAGTGTGACTTCTGTTTCTGAACCAGCACTTCTCTATCTAGCAGTATAGCCCAGTGCAGCAGCTCAACCAGGCAGTAGGCCTGGGCAAGAAATCAACTATTTTGTATTGCTAAGGAAGACCAAATGTAATGTTTGCAAAAGGAAAGGAACAAAAATATTATAATCTCCATAAATGCAGATTGCAGACAGCAAAATACTTACCAAGAGAAAACAGTCCCAAATCCCTCACTACCTTCAGAGCCAGCCAGAACAGGAGTATTTCACCATAAATCAGTTTGTCCCAGGATATGGATGCAGGGAGAGGTAGGACAGCACTTTGGCTGAGATGCCACACTCAGCTTTGATTCTGGGTACAGAACAGACCAGTTTGGGTATGTAAGAGGCCACTGCAAACCCCAGCTTAGCCACACTGACTCACACCAGTTAAGTCAGCATGCCCAGATTTTATCTAGATTTAAAAATAATAAAAAAATACCAGCCTGGTGACTACAGTGAGCTCAATTCATTCCTTAAGCAAGCAAAAAAACAGATTTATATATAGGTGCATGCACATGTAAATGTACACAGACAAGTACACACATCCACGCTCACCCTGCCTGATAAGCGCCTCCTCTATTTCCTCTGCCCATCTGCACAAGGTGCCTAAACTTCCAATATTTCAACAGCAAGCAACAGGGTGAGCATCCCTCCTTGCTGGGAAAGCATTTCACCCTCTTATGTCAGCTGACGAGAGGAGAGCAGCTTCATTTCACCTCCTCATTCCTCCTCACTGCTGCTTAGCTAACTTGAAGCAACACTTTTTCTCCTCTGCATCCATATGCTTCAAATAACTGTAGGCAATTACAACCTTTAGCAGACACTGACAAAAGCGCACTAAAACTTGCTCAACTTGTTTGTATTTTGATGCTTTTAATACCATCCTAAGCTGAGGTTTGATTTGCCGTGTGTTGCTCCTTTGTCTCTTTGGCATTGCTGCCTTTCAAATGCTTCTCTCCTTTTCAACAAATGTGTTTGGATGTATTCTTTTTTTCTAGTACATTATCTTGTATTTTCCAATTTTAAACATCTCTGTTTGTTACTCATCTTGTTAGGTTTCTGTGGTTCATTATATTATTTTTCTGCCATTACTGCTGTTTGTAATATTTCCTAGCTTTGTCTCATTTGGAACTCAAATTAATGTGCCATCTATCCTTTCTTTCAGCCTATTAATGACGCTACTAAATACTTCACTAATTAAATTACTCAGCGTTCAAATCTGAGTGCTAACTGCAATAGGAAGTTCTTTACATGACAGAATTTAAATCCTGCCGTGTTGCAGATGGCATCACTATTCACCAAGTGTTTAACATGTCCTCCCCTTCCTGCACATTAACTTTGGAATGTAAGAAATACAAGAAAAGTAAAGACAAGGTTAGGATGGCTGAAACGTTGTGTTTTGTCTTTTTCTCCCTTTAGCAACACCCAGGATCTGAATAGGGTCCAGGTTGAGCATTGATGCTGGATCTATACTAAAATTACCTTAAGGACTACTGGAATGAGGAACACGTAAGGAAACACAGCATTTAAGCAGTTAAAAACTTCTTCCCCATTGTATCAGACCTTGTTCAATGACAGCCTGTATCCCCAGTTCAGCTCAATATCTCTAAATTGAGCTGTGCATAGGGAATATGTCTGGTTTATGCCCCCCCCAGCAGACAGACGTTGCTGTCACCAAAAGCAAACAGCTGTCAGCTCAAGGGCTCCAAGTGCACCATTATGGGGAATCCTGAGCAACTAAAGATTGCTGGGGCTGTAAGAGTGCTTCCCCCATGGTACAACTCACCAACTGTGCATACCACCTACTGGGGGGGTCATCTTTTAATAGAGATACATACACCTGTCTAGGGAATAAAATGATATTTCTACAGGATTGGCACAGAGCTGCTGGCTACAGACAGGTCTGAGGTTTGCCAAGAGCAGGAGATGTTCACTGCAACCCACAGATAAAACCAAGAGCAGAGAAGGGAGCGCAAATTAAGACCTGCACAGCACACACCACTCAATTTGTGTAATTTCTGAACACGGGAAGAAGAGGTAGACAATTAAAACTAGAAATGTGCTTATGATGTCATTTACCCAACACATGCTGAAGGCATTCAGTGCCTGGTTTGGCACAACAGAGAGCTGGAGGACCCAACCCCCTCTTCCCCAAAGCAACCCAAGTTGGCCACCTTTACCCTGCACACAGTGCAGCCTTGCTCAACTTATTCAGCTTTCAAAGCCATGCAGAGCCCTCGCAGAAAACCCTGCAAAACTTGTGTCAGGGAAACAAAGGTTCTGCATTTATTCCAGTTTTCTAGCTGAACGGATGCACCCTGAGAATTAACTTCAATAATCCAGGCTAATGGGCCCAAAGTGGCTTTGCATTAAGCAAGGCAGCCATGGTGATGCACTGCAAGGATGGGATTTGCACAGAGGAAATAAGTCCCCAAATTCCTGCCAAAAAAGCTTCTGTAGGCACTCCTACCCCTCTGGTGCAAGAGTGCAAGCAGCAAACTGAGAAAGATCCCCATTTTTCATTATTGCTTAATAAATACCAACTGCACCAAAATACTTCAGCCTAGCATATAGACACTGAATGTCCCCAAAGAAACCAGCTTGCAATGCAAAGGAGAGATGCTAAAAAATGTTTAATCCTAATGTTCATGGTACAGGAAAGAGCAAAAGCAACAAAACCACAGCAGCGCTCAAGGGATGATGCATGGAGGGGTGGGGAGAGCACGCATGGCTGGGATGAGACCAGGGAAAAGGACAAGGGAAAAAGGAAAAATGAGTGTCACCCCCTGCATAGGTAAGCACTGTTACCACCTCCTTGCAGGTGACATCCATGACTTTGTGATGGACAATCTCTTCCTGTCCTCACACAGGTTCATCTGCTGGCAATGTTTAACAATTTGGATTTGTAAGTCTTTGTGAAAAACAATCCAGAGTGCCAAGCAGCCCGAAAAGTTCTTGTGGAAGGGCTGATTTCACAGGTGTGGTATATATAACAGCACAATCCACACCTGTATCTTAGAGCAGCTGCTGTACAAATACAGTGAAATGCTTATGACGTGAGACACATCACAAGAAATGGAACAAAGCAGTTCTGTCATAAATAGCAAAGAAAATGGGCACATTTACTAGGGTCAAGGTATTTCTTCAGCACAAAGGGCAAAGACCAGAGAGGTGAGTACATCACAATTCTCATAGAAAACCACTTGAAATCATGTTTTCATTCCCATATGGTGCCAGCCGATGGAGTTGGAGAATGCATTTCCCAGCCTGGGAATCTTAATCCCCCCACCACAGCAAAGAGTGGGAACTCATCCAGGTAAAAGCACGCTTTACCCCACAATAGTAACCATAAAACACTGCAGAAGCTGTGAGTATTTCTTTGCTTTGGGATCCAATCCATTTAATCTGAGGCTGCTGGCTTTTATCTCGTTGGCCCAAAACTGTGTGCCTCCCTGGGCTCTTCTCCGCATCTCACACATCCCCACTGCTCAGACAGGACTGTGGGTCAATGTCTGCTCTCCTCTCTACCCAGTAAACCAAAAAATCCTAAAAACCATCAAACCTTGGGGACAGCTCTGCTGGGATCGCACAGCAGCAGCTCGCATAGATGCAGCATGCTGCCAGTGCAGAGGCAAAGGCTGTAGCAGCAATGAGCATCTTGTTAGCAAAGCCAATTTTAAAATCTTTGTATGCACTGAAGAGGTAACGTTTATCCAAAAAGCATATTACCAGCACAGATTCAATTATAATTTGAAGAGGAAAGCCTGCTTATATTGCTTTCAGAGCAGTTTTTCATAAAACCCCTAGGGCTGAAAGCTGAAGCACATCATTGAACTTTCAGCGAAAGGAAAGCTCTGATTTGGCACTTTTTCCCCCAAATTAAACAGTATTTAATCACTTAGCCCTAAGTGGGTCCTATTTCTCCCTCTTGAGCAATACTCAGATGGGTGGCACTGTACCAACACCACCAAAATGCCATCAGAAGGACCAGAATCCAATGAACAGCGATATTAGCAGGGAGACGGACAGAGATGGGCACAGCCCAACTTCAGGAAGAAACTTCATGTCACAGAGATGGGGATCCTGGTCAGAGTACTTATAGAGACTGCATCTCAATGGGCAGCACTTAACCATGGGCTTGCTCTCCTGGCTCAAAGTTGTTTGAAATTTTGGGTAATTCTATTCCAGTGTCCAGCACAGCAACCCTTCTCTTGTCCATCCCCTCTCTATCAGCACAACCTCAGCTCACCCACCACAAACCAGCCACCATCTTGCCCCGATCCAGTGGGAATCACTGCAGAACCACAGCCTGCAGTATCTTTCCTTGCAACCAATGAGTGGTCATGGCTTTGATTCTTCAGTCTGCCCAGATGTGTCCAGGTATCTACACCTGCTTTGGGATCTGGTCCCCCCTGAAGACCTCCATCCAACATTGCAGGTGTCCCTGAGCTGGGAGCAAAGCCTGCACGGCCCAGAGGCTCACGGCCTCAGAGGGAGCCTGGAAAACAGCACAGCTCCCAGTCTGGTGGTGCCCCATTGGGTGGCTGCAGACAAGCAGATTAAATTAGGTAGGCAAACAGAAAGGCTGCAGGAGACTTATCACTAAATACAATTACCTCTACTTGAAAAAACAAACCACTGCCAAGTCTGCAGTTGCTAGCACAGAAATCTGACTTGAATACAAAAATAAAGAGCAGTAATGATCTGGATAATTAACATCTAGCAGTGCAATTCTCAGAGTGTTCATCAGCAGTGGACTTTGCCAGCTCTACACAAGCACTGAGTTCAGCCCCCCCCTCTCTGAACATGCAGAAAGGTGCTGCTGCTGCTGTCCTCTTTTTGAACGTTTGTTGTTAAAGGATGCTCCAAAGAAAGAGCAAACCAAGAGAAGGCCTGACTGCATGCAAGAGCCAAAGCAAAGAGACAGAGTTTGTTTAAGAAATCAGGATACAGAAAGATACAGCAAAGAAAGATGCAGTGCATCAAACCTAATCACTGACAGCATGCTAGATTTATTTTCTTTTAGTATTGAAACAGTTCTGATATCAATATTTTGTTTTGGCTTTTGATTTTGTTAAAATGTTGCAATAATAAGCTATGCTTCCAGTAAGCAAGGAAATGAGTGAGTCAGCCTCTGGACAAGAGCAGAGAAATCTGAGGCTGCTTCTGCTGCACAGCCTGAGGCTGATCCAGCACTGGGCACCCTCAGCTCTGCTACAGGTGGGCACCCACAGCTCTGACCACCCTGGCCCTGCAGGCAGTGCCTCTGCAGAGCCAGTGGGCTGTCATTAAGCACCAGCCTCGTTACACCCTGGTGCAGCACCCAATCTGAGCAATGGCACAGAGAGCAAAAGCCACGGGCGCTGTGCATCCACGGGATGCCATCCTGGAACTCTTCCAAAGAGAGGCCCAGAACCCAGGGCTTGCTGCTGGTTCCATGTGAATTCATGGAGACCTCCCCACCCAAACATCCCTACGGCCAAAATAAAGAACAGAGATTTATTGCCTGGGCAGAGTGCAAGAATTTATGCTTAACCCCTCCCTCCCCCCACCACCATCACATTACTGCTGCTCTGCACTGAGTGGGTTTGGTGCCGGAAAAGGCTAGCTTAAAACCAGGCAATAACAGAGGAATAAACCCCATAATTCCCGAAGAAATAAGGAGTGCTGAACAGCAAACACAACAACAATTTCTCATTAATTAAAAGCAGCGCAGCTTCCACAAAGAATTGCAGACAGATGGATAAACAAAAACAAGGATGGAAGGACAGCAGTGATATTTGTCAAACAGTTGAAGGGGAAAGGAGGCAATGGGTGCAGAGTTTGCTATTAAAGGCAGGGAGAGCTGGGAAGGACCTGTCAGCTCTGGGCACCCACAGCACAGGGTGCTTGGAAACCCTGGAAAAAAAACATCAGCTAAAGAAAGAGATTTCGGCTACAAAAGGAGCCATTGGTATGCTGAATAGTATGCATTAACACATCTCAACGAATCCACTGGTTCTGTAGGCAAGGAGAGAGGCACAAGCAGAAAGCACAGTGAAAAGCATTGAGCAGGAAATTCCCTCCAGTAAACCAGAGCAAAAGCAGCACGTGTGAGAGCAGTGCAGTCATCCACTGATGCACAGGGTGGGGAAATCCACACGTGTGTGCCTGCAAGGAAAGCAGGGAGCAATGCTGATGGCCATCCTCATAGGGAAGGGATAACCAGAGGTGCCTGGCACATCATGGGACAGCCCAGGGATGTGAGCAGAGAGCTGGAGATGCCAAATAAAAGGATAAAAGGGATAAAAAAAAAAGAGGGATGGGTGGCCCTGGAATGTCAGGCATCCTGATCAGAGTTCTTGGTGGGGACAAACGGCTCAGATCTGATTTCATGTTGGGGAGATGCCCAGGCCAGCTCTGACAGCACAGGAGGACGAAAGTGACAGTGGGATATGTGAACATGAGTTGGGTCTGCAGCCAGGATAGGATCAGATGGGAAATCAGAAGGAACATTCCTCAGCGTGAAAAGGCTTCAGAGAGTCAAAACTGGAGGCAACAGTTTTTAAACACCAAATACTTAATTCCATGATCCTATTTGAGTACTAGTGGGAGGAAACCTGAATCCAACATAGGATTCAATCTGCCATTACCAAGAAAGAACCCATCTATGGGATCAGCCCTTGACTGCTCCCAGGCATCTTTTTGCCAGGACATCCCAGATGCTGGCAGCCTCCAGTTGCAACTGGGTGCATCCCATACTGGGTAATGCAGTTGGGTGTAGAGATGCTGTTCTGGTGCTTCTTGTCTTCACCCTGCTTGCCTGCACAAAGATGCATTAACCATCCCTTCTGGAAAGCACAGCAGTGATTGCTCATTCTCCAGCACACAAGGACACGCTCCTTGAATTAGAGTTGGTACTTCATTTAACAAAAAGGTTTGCACAGTCCCAGACTGGTGGCACCTCGACGTATCAGGTCACCAATTGGATTAGATGCTCAAATTCTCCCAAGTGAATTAATAAGTGGTTAATTTATAATTGCAAGTGCCTTACAGACACATTAATCAATCTCTGTAACGATAGAAAGTTACAAAACAAGGTATTTTTCTGGAGAAGCTGCAGGTTTTTTCCCTGCAGTCCTATTCAGGTAGCTTTGTCATAAAATGTAAAATGTAGATTTAAAGAAGAATAAGTATGGTCCTTTTGCCTTTGTGCCTGCATAACATGCTTTGGCTGCCTTGGGGCATCACCCTCTGCTTGGCCAAAGAGCACAGAACCAACCCAAACCTGAGTCTGTGCAGCAGGAAGGTGGGAGGTCCTGCTCACAGGCATGGTGCATCTTCCATGGGTGCTTCCTCTAAAGCTGGAAGGAAGAAAGGAAACCTTGGAGCAGAAGCAGCAGCCGTCCCGCCTTGCTCTGCCCCTCTGGGAGCTGATCAGCAGCTCTTCCACAGCCCAGGGCAAATTTCTTACAGCAAGTATCTCAAGTTTGTGACAGTGGGACCACAACCACCAGGCTGCTGATTCCTCCCTCTTCCAGCCAGGAACTCGTGCTCCAGCATCCATCCAAAGATAGAGCAACTAAAACCATTCTCCTCATTAGCCCAGCATCAATCAGAAACGTGAAGGCAGACAAGCACCCCATTATCACCTTCCCTTAATCACATCCATATTTCCCTGCTCATCCATCCTCCATGCACCCCACAACCGACAGCACCCACCATGGGATGGGAAAGGACATTTTAGTCTTTACATATTTCCTGCTCGTTGCTGCTGGTTTCCTTTCGATGCTTAAAGGACAGACTTCATTCCTTACTCTGTTGTGACTTACTTCCTACAGATAACTTCAATTATTTTAATTTACACTTTCCCATAGCTTCTAACCACAAAATATTTTGTAAAACAGTGCTAAGAAGTTCTAAGCATCTCTAGCAAAAGCTCCCATGTTTTATATAAGTGATTCCACAGCTGGCTTGCAAGCAGCAGCTCCATGCCCTGCTCCTTCTCCCACCTCACCCTCCCCATTCACTGGTGCTCAGGAAGCCTTCAGTTCTGCCCACCCTGTACTCCCTCCCACATTCCTAATGGGAGATAAAGCCCCACAGCACAGACCTCCCATGTCTCTCCCAGCCTCAAAGAGCCTTTTGGTGTTTGTTTTTACATCACAGCCAGAAGGCTCCATCCACTGCTCCGTTTCGCTGAGATTTCATATTTCTCACCTCTAGGGCTCAAAGGGCTGTAGGATTGCTGGGTACACACACAGATGTGTACACACACTTCTTCCTGCCCTCACATCCCCATTAACTTCCAAACTACTGAGTCCATTGCTACCACACCAGCCAAGGGCTCAGCAGCCTAAAATACTTCCCTACAAACTTCATGGAAATAGTACAAGAGGCAGAAAAGAATGACTCTACCTGGGTCCCCACTAAACGGGAGCATGAAATTTGTCAGTCAGCCAAACCAAGAGGAGAACATCATTTTGCTTGTCCTCACCTGCAGAAGAGCATTAATGGGCATCATCAGGCAGCAGGGGATGCACGTTCCCAGCAATGCATCCCCTCCCCCGTGGGTTCTCAGATGTCTAATAGGTGTGGGAGGCCAGTCACCAATTGGTCGGATGGTCTGATGCCTACCAATGGGCAGAGCTCACTCTGAAGCCTTTCTGGAGACCACAAGCCTACTACAAGTAGGAGGCTACTTCCATTCCTGAGGTCAGCAGATGTCCTGCCTGTTTGCCCTCTCCATTGTTTGCTCCTACTAAATCCTTCCATTCAGTGCAGTGTTTGCTGGGAAGTTGGTGGAAGTCGCCGTGTACACCAGCAGTTGTGACCTGCAAACACTGAACAAGTGGCTGAACAAGAAAAGGGAAATGCTTCAGCAACAGTGCTTTCAAATCTCAGGCGCTGACGTTGGAGAGCTGCACATGGCTCAGCACCAGGAGGAAAAGCTTTTCCCAATTAACCATCCAAATATGGCAAAATAACTTCATTTTACTTCTGCAAAAGTGACTCCGGGGCAACCGAAGCACAGCAGTTCTGCTCATCAATAGTAGAGGTGCAACTCCACCATTCAGCTCACTACTGTTTCTATTTGCTTGTGGGACTGAAAGAAGAAACATGAGAGGGTGAGAAAGCCCTTGCTTACAGGCAGTGAGCTCAAACATGCGTGTGCACAGCACAGACGATGGCTGGCACTTAATGTCAAGCTCAGGGGTTTGCAAATTCATTCCCTAAAGCCTCAGTGTTAATTCAGCCTCAGGGAGGCCACTATCCTCCTCCTGATGGTTTGCACTTAGGGACTGGGCACACATGATTTCTGCCCCAAAACCCAAACTTTGGTGTTGCAACTTTGGCATTAAAGCTTAGTGCTTTGCTAATAAACTCCAAGGCCACTTCATGCGAATAGCTGTCAAGTAACTGGGGCAAGGATGGGGTTCCAACCAGCATCCATGGAAAAAAATGCTTGAATGAGAAATATTAGCAAAGAAAAGGCGTTGAAACCACTGCCAGGCTGAACTCAGTCTGATGTGTTCAAGAGTGGCACAAGGAATCACAGAATCACAGAATTGTAGGGGTTGGAAGGGACCTCCAGAGATCATCGAGTCCAACCTCCCTGCCAAAGCAGGTTCCCTACACTAGGAAATGAAAGCAAGCCTTAAGGAAAGCAGTCCCATTCCTTTAAACACAATAACTTGCCACCAGTAACATTCTCAATCATAGAAAGATTTTTAAATAGCCCAAATAATAACCCTTCCTATACAGAGAGCCTTCCTTGTAAGCATCCATCCCACTGCCTATGGAAGATGCAAGGCTACAGCATTTGGTCCTCCTGCTCCTGGAGGGTTCATCCCAGGCAATGATTTCCCCAAGGATGATCATCTGCACCAGCATCCCTAAAAAAAACCACTTGCTCACAGCACAGACCTTCACCAGTCATTTTGCTCCTTGGATGTGCAGATGGCCGAGGAATGATGAGAATTACAAAACTTTCCTGCTCCTCCCTGTTCAACTTGGGCTCTGCAGAGCCCAAAGTGCTGCCGGAAAGCAATAATTAGCAAAGGAATCACAGTGAATATACCCAAAAATGCTTCTCTCTGAATCAGCCTGTGTCAGCAAAGGGCAGCAACTGGAAGGCTGGGAGTAACTCTGAGGCACTTAGGAGAGGAAGGCAAAGAAACTCAAAACTGGCCACAGAATCATTTGAGTTGGAAGAGAGCCATAAAGGTCATCTGGTCCGCATCCCCTGCAATGAACAGGGACATCTGACAGCTAGGTCAGGTTCAGGGAATCATAGAATCACAAGGCTGGAAACGACCTGCAGGGTCATCGAGTCCAGCCGCCCTCCCATCGCCGCTGCCACAGGCGCTGCACCAGATCTCACAGCTCCCATCCAGACGCCTCTTGAGCGCCGCCAGGGACGGCGACTCCACCACCTCCCTGTGCAGCCACTGCAGTGCCTGACCATGAGAGAAAAAGTTCTCCTCATGTCCAACCTAAACCTCCTCTGCTGCAAACTGCGGCCATTGCATCGAGTCCTGCTTGTTGCCTGGGAGAAGAGGCCAAACCTCTTGAGTCACAAGGAGCTTCAGGAAGCTGCAGAGCGCAGTGAGGTCTCCCCTGAGCTCCTCTTCTCCAGACTGAACAATCCCAGCTCCCTCAGCCACTCCTCATCAGACTTGTGCTCCAGACCCCTCACCATTTCATTGCCCTTCTCTGCACACACTCCAGGACCTCAACATCTTTCCTGTAGTGAGGAGCCCAAAACTGAACACAGCACTCAAGGTGCGGCGTCACCAGAGCTGAGTACAGGGGATGCTCACCTCCCTGCTCCTGCTGGCCGCACCATTCCTAATGCAGGCCAGGATGCCATTGACCCTTTGGCCACCTGGGCACACTGCTGGCTTGTGTTCAGCCGAGCACCAGCCAACACCCCCAGGTCCCTTTCCTCCTCACACTCATCCAGCCATTCATCCCCAAGCTTGTAGTGCTGCATGGGGTTGTTGTGACCAAAGCACAGGACCCGGCACTTGGCCTTGTTGAACCTCATCCCATTCGCCCAGCCATCCAGCTTATCCAGATCCCTCTGAATGCCCCCCCTGCCCTCAGGCAGATCCACACCACCTCCCAGCTTGGTGTCATCTACAAACTTAGTGAGGGTACACAGGTTGCTCAGAGCCTGGTCCAGACTGATTGCTTTCAGAGCTCCTTGCCATGTGGGCACCTCATTTTTTTTTTCCTTATTTTTCAGGAAAAACTGTTGGGTATTTTTTGTTTGTTTGTTTGTTTTTAAAGACATTTTCGGGGGGGAAACTGACATTTGTGGAGCTGCAGAATTGGGAAAAACACAGTATGTAAAAACACAGGGCAAGTAAGCAGCCCTACGCTCAGAGTTAGAGGAAAAAGAGGTGTTAATACCAAATAAAACACGTCTCAAAATTGAGCCTAAAAACCCTCAAATAAGCTCAGAAAAATTCAAAGGACTCCCTTGCACTTAGCACAGCACTGCAAAGCTCTTCTTCCAGCTCTTCCCCACCTGAAATTGGGTTTCTTTTCTCATTCTTATGAAGTAATTGAAAGGATGCTGAGGCTTTGGCTTTAACCACAGCAGAGAAATGATGCATTCTGAAATCAGAAGGAGTGAAAAAAAGAAAAACAGAAAAGGCAGGCTCCCATTTTCTCACTTTTCGAGTCAGGTGAGATGAGTCATTTCTGCCATGAGATATTAGGGTAGAAGTCTTTTAAGGATTCACATAACAAGAATGCCTAAAAGGCTGTTAAGAGGAGAGGTTTGCAATTAACAAAGTTACTGTATCACTAACGTGTATCCATGCTGAATCCACTGGGGATTTTAAGCCATTTTCACAAATATAATATTCTATTTTAAGGCTAAAATTGAGCTCCTTAACAGTAACAGGGAAAACTGCTTGGGAAGGCTGAGCAAAACCTTTGGATTCCTCAGCCAGATGGAGCCACTTTAGCCCTGATCAATCACTGCCTGCTGTTATCCTGAAGTGACCCCCAAAATAAAACTCATTTTGGAAAATAAACACAAAATTCTCCGCCTTCCCACATGAGCATCCTTCCCCCAGACTCCTCGCTTTTAGAAGGAACAGCGAGCGTTACCAATAGCAACTGCAAAATGTCCCATCAGATTCAGATGCTGATTGTTCTATACCGAATTGATATGACATAATGGTAATGATTCCAGAAATTAAAAATCCCTTCATTTCTGCAGTTCCCGCGTGCTACGCGCCGATTCGAATCGCTGCTCCTCACAGGAGGCCCTGACCCCGCCGTGCACCATCTGGATAGGAGCCGGGTCCTCAAACATCTTTCCTTTTTGCACTGCAGCACCGCTTTTTGTTTCTTCCAAAGCCAAGACGGGGTTCGATTTCAGCCCTTCTGCTCCGACTTGGGTGCCGTTCAGCACGCTGCTTTTTTGGCTGCAACCTTGAATCCTCGCCCTTACCGTAATGTGCCTAAGCTAAAAATAAGGAGCTTCAAGGCTGGGCAAAGGCACCGCTGCAAACAGCATCTGGGGATGCAGTGAGAAGGCAGTGTTCAAAATAAGCGCGTCCTGAGGGTGCTGCCAGCAAGCGTGGACCTCAGCCCCAGTACTGTTATGTGCTCCAAGTCAAGGGCTCTACTCCAAATTCCACACATATGTGTACGTATATATGCCTATACCCCATATATCTGCATTGTACGTGTGATCTATTGCATAAAACACAAACCAGAAGTTAATTCTGCAGCTCCCCAATTAGTCTTAACCATACTCCTCTTCCACACCCCTCTTGGTTGTGATACATCTCCCTTTCTTCCTTTGCATTAGCATTGCAGATGAAACTGGATGCCTCAAGGCTCTCTTAATGCCAGCCTGAAAGCGGCCCAGCCAGATCTAGCGAGGATTAAAAGCTGTTCTCTTCCCTGGGATGCTAAATGACCTTATTACGGGAAGAGTTCTGTGTGTGCACACTGCTGTGCTCTGCACCAGGAGGGACCCGGCAGTGCAGAACCCAGGGGCTGAGCCAGGCCTGGGGAAAGAAAGGGAGAAAAAAAAGAGAGAAAAAAGAAAAAAGAGGAAAAAAAACAGACTCGAGAGAGATAAGAATGTATCCATCCCAACAATATCCTGCAGAAATACTGCTGGTGTGATACCGTGCAGGGAGGTCAGGGAAGGACACTGGAAGCAAATGCGATGTATGTGTAATTTTCCCAGGAAGGTGAAATACACCAAAGAATGCCCTGTATTTCCAACACCTCGACCACCAACCTGCCCTGCTGCGAAGCTCCAGGTCTCCCAAGGTCAGGGAAAGAAAATTGCTATAGATTTTCCAGTGAACGGCATGGCTGATTTGTAAGGGATATAAATATTTTTGTTGCCATCTCCGGATTCAACTGTTGGGCCTCCAAAAACCAACTTCCAAGCTCCTTAATGATTTTTATCCCTGTTTTAACTGTAAAACCATATCACAGTGATCTCAGTGCCCATGCCCTGCCAGGATGCTCACGCCACATGGGTTGCCACATCAAGACCTTTGCTCGCAGGAGGCAGCAGCTTGTGCACCACTTCCCTGCACCTCCCGGGCCTCTGGGTGATCCGATGTGTTTTAGGGCTAAATGAGGGTGCTTTTCAAGAAAAGAGTTAATCCATTTCCTTTTACAAGAGGAGACAAGCGCTCCTCTGTCGAGCAGAGCTCTGTTTCAAATCGCTACACGAGCATTAATGTTAATCCCCCTGCTTCCCCGATGCTGCTCCAGGTTATCGCTGGCGCAGAAGTGAGAAGCAAGGCTTAGGGATGGAGTGGTTTGGAGGGCAGCAGCACGCAGTGCTGCTTTTCAAGGGCTCCAAGTGGGGTGGCACGCAGAGCACCCCGGATTAATGTGCTGTTCACGGGCCGGCGGACGGCTGAGCAGCAGCATCTGCCTTCACAAAAGGATTAAGCACAGCACGGAGATTAGGGCTTGTATTTTCCCAAATGGCCTCTGGTTTTGGATGGATTTTTTATATTTTTTTGTTATTATTGTTACTATGATCACCCGAGTTGACGACGGCTGAAGAAATCAGGCATTCAGGCATTCACATGTCTCATTTCAGGCAAGAACAAGAACTGCAATACTCAGAATCAAAAGCCATTTTTCGGCTATTAGTCCTACTCATTATATGCCTTATATTCCTGCATTAATTAGGCCAATTAACATTTTCTTACTGTGCTTCAAAGCAGGGCTGTGATGTCTCCTCGCACAAAGCTTCAGCAGAACTAAGAGAGCTCCCAGCACTGCCACCCATCCTGCACCCACCCCAGGGTGCTCAGCTTTGAGCAGAGCTCTCCGCTGCCTGCCGAGATGCGAGTTTCACAACACCAGAAGCTCGGATCCATGCTTTTTCCCCATGCTGCAGGCAGGAAGGATGCACGCGGAGGAAGCGTGCATCAGGCTGGCAAGCGTGGCCAAGCTGTGCTCCGGGTGCTGCCAGAGGAATCAATCAGCCCCACAGCACGTGGCCAGGAGGACGCTGCTCAGCTGTGCCACTCACACAGGGTCACAGCAGTTCCCATGGGAGCAGACGTTTCCTTTTATTTAACTCTCAGGATTTTAAGTGCTTTACCAAAAAAAAAAAAAAAAAAACCAACAAAAAAAACACAACCCAGAATGTATCAGCAAAGCCCTGCTTTCTCCTGCAAAGCCAACGAAGGAAATAGTCTTTATTTTTGTGTGTAGTAGCAATGTTCAGCCCTGCTGCCTTATATCCCAGCCTCGGTCACGGACCTGCCCTCGCCACGAGCAGGAATTGCTCAGCGCCAGCAGCCCCTCCTGACACTTGAACACAGCGTGCTTCTTTCCAGCCTGAACAACTTGAATGAAACGGGCAATTCAGGGGAGCCTACGCACTGCAGTTCACTGCGAGTTCAGTTCAGCGCAGCCAGACTGCTTTACCCGTCACTGAAAGCAAACCAAACGGAACCGCAGGGTTCTGCTGGGGTGGTTTTGGACCTGGTTTATGGATCGGGAGTGTTCTGCCCTGCAGCAATAGGGAAGCTCATTTTTGGTCCTTCCTAGGGGCAGGGGAACACAGTGCATTCCTGCACCAAAGGGCTCTTTTAGGGCAGGCAGCACCCAGGGGTATACTGGGGGATTCCTGCTGGAAAAGTTCAGCCTTTTGTGGGAGGAGGCAGCAGATCCAGACTTGTACCGATCCGTGCTAATGCATTTCACAAGCTGATCCTCTACAAACCCTTCCAACACAGAGCTGAAAGCTCCATCCTCCTGCAGCATCCTCCTGCCTGGCAAAGGACTGCATGCACTGAATCAGGGATAAACCTCACCAGGCAGGGAAAGCAGCACTTCACACCGGTATGCATCGTTACACGGAATCCCATTCTGCAAAGACTTGGACCAACATAAATACAGACCCACGTGTACACATAAATACGTTTATCTCCACGTTTCCATGTTTCCATCACAGAGGATCTCTTCTGGGTGCTCAGAGCAAGATGCTGCACTGGGTAATTCCTCCCTCCTTGGCTGACATCTCCTCAGCCAGGGCTGAAATCCTGCAGCACCTCACTGAGTGGGACACACAGAAAAGTGATCCCAACACAGCAGATCAGATTACGACGCCGACATTCAGATGTCTGAGTGCTTTGCCGGAGATTTATCTGCATGTTGCAAGCTCAGCATTTTACCCAGAATATCCTGACATTACTTCCCTTAAAGGCCCAGATCCTGGCGCCCTGAGAGAGTTCAAGTTTCCTTGAACAGTTGACCACCTAAATCCTCAGAATCTATGAGATAGAGCTTAGAAATGCAAATAAATAAGCGCTGCTGAATCTCAGACTGCGCTACGCTTCAAACCTGATGGCTTTCAAACCATTTTCATGAGTTGTGTAGTTCTGATTTATGTCTTTTTGCATTCTATGTGATGCTGCCAGCCAGCTGTTTGGAAACAGCTGAAAGGTATTGGGAAGGGGGTGCTGGGAGGAGAGGAAACCCCAGCAATGTAAGCTGAAGTGAGAGGCACTGATTCATAAATCTGAGCTGCATGAGTACCACAGTGCCTAACTGGAGCAATGCGTTCTCCACCACCCTCCAATACTGAGAAGGCTTCAAGAAATAGCAGCAATCCAAGGCTGAGCAGCCACAACAATGCCGGGGCCCAGGGGCATATTTTAAGAGAGGAGATTAATAGAGCTAAAGCGCAAATCATCATCTCCTGAAAGGACCTGAACGACCTCCAGCAGCACAGCTTGCCTCAGCAAGCTCCTGTTTCCATTCCTGGGGAGCACAGTGGCTGGGAATTCCCCTCCTGAGTGCTGCAGGTGAGTCAGGATCAGAGCAGGAATCCCCCCCCAGCCAAATCCCCTCCTGGTGTCACTTTGCTCCAACATCCCACTATTGAGCCAGCACACACCCAGACTGAACTCAGTGATGGTTTCTCAGGGCTGTGTGTCCTGATGGTGCATCTCTCCTCTCCTTGCTGCTTTTCAGTAACGCGGCCACTCTCCCATCCCATCCCCACGCTATCTGTCCACTCCTATCACAGAATCACAGAATGGGTTGGATTGGAAGGAATCTTAAAGCCCATCTAGCTCCAACCTCCTGCCATGGGCAGGAACATCTCCCACTACACCAGGTTGCCCAAAGCCCCCATCCAACCCGGCCTTGAATACCTCCAGATGCATCATTACATTCAAACCCACCCTTTTTTTCCCAACAACTCACATCAACACTGATCTTTCCCCACGAAACAGAGTAAACCACAGAACGCAGAGAAACATCCCCATGTTTGCCTGTATCAACACTTGGACAAATCAAAAGATGTGTTTGAAAACAAATCCTAGCTGTGCTCCCATGTCCGTTTGGTTCTTTTTCATAAACATGCAAAGCAAACAGATGTGGTTATTCCAAGATAGTCTCCACTGAAACACAATGCTGAAGTTTGAAAATGACCTGGATTATCTCAATTGGGAAGAAAAAGCACATGGGATGCTTTGCACCCAAGGATCCTCATTGCGTACACTCACTGTTCTTTCACCTACAGTTTTACAAAAAAAGAAAAAAAGATAAAAAGATAAAATGAATATATATTTTATAGACATCAAATGAGTGGTGAGACATGAAGGATGACTGTATGTCATAGAAACCATGGTGGAAACTCTGCACGTTGGATAATTTTCAATGGGCAAAGCAACTGAACTGGAGCATGAGGACTGCTGGACCCAGAAGGGAGTGTGCCAACCCAACTGTTCTATTCCTCAATCCGCTCCTTTCAGTTTCTACCACCTTACTGCCGTCATTCCTGCTCCCATAGCTCATGTGTGTGTGTGGTTTAAAACCCTTCAGTCACCATCAGTACCCTTGACAACTCCATGCTATGTCAGGCCAGATCTGATATTTGCACACGTGCAAAAGCAATTTCAAGTTCTATTTTTCAGCATAACTGTTGCATGCACCGTCAGCTGGTCAATACTTCCTAAAGCTGTGTGCACCTCTGAGAGCTCGCCTGGATGCTGCCTCACCAAACCCATCCCTCCCAGGTGGTTTCCCCACCACCAGACACTCACTTCGGTACAGCCCAGCCCTTCAGCAAACTTTCTGCACGCGTTTTGCCAGATCTGGGCTTATTTCCACTTTTATCCTCATGCCAGCACGTACCTACCTTCCTGCTAAACAGCCAACTGCTCCCAGAACTGTCCGTATTACACGAGACTCAGACTTTCTGTAAAATGCAAACTCATCCAACTGAGAACTCGGTGCACCAGATATTCTGTTTAACAGCTTGCCACAGCTACCAACAAAATATTATTGCTATTTCTTTTAAATGCTACTTCTCCAGCCAGGATGGACCCAGAGCACACAACTGCTTGAGATCCCTCTTTCAGCCCACTCCAGATCAAAACTGCTCTCATGGATCATTTTCTACCTGCAGGACAGCCCTTGTTTTGCTGGGACAAGACAGGCTGAGCACACTTGGATATCAGAGACTTTGCACACCTACAGGAATCACCTCACAGCACAACCCTGCTTTGGCTAACTGTGATTTTCCTACTGCAGCTCAAATACACAGGAACAGTCTTGTCTTCCCATCTGGTCTCCATGAGAGTTTTGACTCTTGGCCTGAAAACAAGCTATTTTCATTCTGAGTATTTAGCTTTACTGCATGCAAGACGGTCACCTCCTCGCCCCTGTGGTTTGGCCCTGGGCCCACAGTATGTGATGCTTTCCTCAAAACCAGCCCAAGGTGCACTTCTGCACTGCAAAAACATATGGGATGGGCGCTGCAAGATGGAACAACCCAGCACTTGGTCAGAAGAGTGAGGATTCACACCTGAGGACCAGCTCACAGGGTTGGTGTCACCTTGGAACCCCCCACAACCTTTCCCAGCAGCAGGGGCAGCACACAGCAAGTCCTTCCAGGCTTCTGGTGCCTGTATTTGGGGCTGAACGAGCAAACGAGACTTGCAAGGAGCTGCCCTTGCTTTGTACATCCTTTGCAGACAGGGCTCTCAAGCTAACACCAAAAATACCCTTAAATCCAGCCCTGACAGTTGCTCTGGAAACAACACTGTGAGGCAGCGCTTCTGCTCAAGAGAAAGCAACAGGGAGAAGCTTTATAACACCCCGAATCAGCTGCTGAGGTCTCAAATAAATACCATCTGGAGCTCTCCTGCAGACCTGCTGCCTCCATCTCCCTGGGATGTAGGATGTACCTAAAGCAGCCCAGGGCAGCTGTGAGTCTGGGCAGGCTTTCTGCGAGCTCTGAAACCTTCACCTGCAGAAGGACTGGCTGCACGCAGCACGCCGTGAGCAGGAGGAAGTGTGTACAAATTAATTACTTGCCCGAGGCGATTTGATATTTCTCCTAAGTAGGTCAAACAAACTGCAGCAAACTGCTGCTTCCCTCTCCCCTTAAAAACACACCAAGCTGCGGGTTTAATGAAGGGAGCATCCTCCCAGAAAGAGGTGTGTAGGTTGGGGCTGTGGCTTCACCTGTTGGGTAGGATGTACAAAAGGAAGGCAGCGTTGAGCCTGCTGAGGTCTGACATGCAAAGGACTGGTCTGCAATGCTCCTGACCGCAAGGAACAAACACTGCTATGGTGCATTAGCAATCAGACCTCAGGATTTTCACCTTAAGGCCATCGGTCCCACGGTTGACACAGCTGTTAGGCAGTCAGGACCTCAGCGTGGAGGACCTGAAGGCTTCATCTCCCTCATCCCGCATATCGCTGACACTGGTGTTAACTGGGAATAAGTGCTGCTAAGTCCCAGGGGAATCCTCAGCCCCTGGCAGCAGCAAGGCTCACACCAACAGTCAGCCACGGTGAGAGCAGCCCATCCCCATCCCACTCCTTTTTGTGCAGCCACGCTGAAAATCTGTGCTTACCGACTTCCCACCAGGAATCCACAATCCCTCACACACTCACAACCCTCTGCAATGTTACTCCTCCTGTCGTCACCGCCAGACTGTGCCCCAAAACCACCCAGGCAAATCACAGAGCCGAACAGCTGAAACGCACCTGGGTCACACATGGTTCCTTTTGAAGAGGAGGGTATGTACCATACCTTATCTTCCTCAGCATCTCCCTTAGGCTGTCAGCCAGCCCAATAACAAGGAGTATTCTCACTCTTTTTGCCACATCACCTGACAGCCACATGCTGCCTTGGAAGGATGCCTGCTTTTATCCACGCTGCCCTCTCCCAGGAGCCATGAAACACAGCAGAAAGCAGATCACACTTCTTAACCCAAAGCACCTACTGGTCTTCTGCCATTAGTGATGGCAGGACGAGCAGCCACCCAGGCAGCTCATGCCATTCTGAGTCATACTGGGGGATACCAAGGCTCCAGTTATCACATTTTGGCTCTGGTGACGAGTCCTGAGATATTCTGCAGCGCACAACTACTACTTCTGATTTACTCCCAGATTCTCAATACGGTTTTTGTACAACCACTGGGCTCCAACTTTTTGGAAGGCCTCAACTCAGGTCACAGCTGTACACATGAAATTATGTTTACTTTTAAAGCACAAAAGCTCCAAAGGCCCAAAAACGTTTGTGAAGTGAACGTGGTAAACCCTCCCCCTACACCTGAAAAGCACATGTCAACTTTGCTATTAGTTCCTGAACTCCACCTTTGGCTGCAATCAGGACGATTTGTTAGAAAATTAAACAGGAACAAAAATAGGAACTTCATGACAAATTTCTCCTTGCATTGAGTGATGGGATTCGATGCTGGAAAATGCTGTGTTTCACAAGGAAGTAAAAAGCGCCCTTTGAACGAGCAGCTGCACTCCACATCCATGTTTAATTGAAAAACAGCTGGGATGAAAAGTGGCTGCTTATCAAGAGCTAATAACTACATTTCCTACTAATCTGCAGAGTGCTCCAGCCACGGGGCAATCATGCACAGATACAGATATTAATATGGAAGATGTGTTGCCTATTGGTTTTCAAAAGGGCACATTCCTAGAAGGGATCTGTTTCCACAGTACCTGAGCATCATCCCACCACCCGTCAGAGCCACTCAGGCAATAAACCCCATTGCAAAAAGGAAGAGATGAGGAGCAAAGGCTACAGACAGAGCGGGAATAGGGCAGAGGCAGGAGAGCAGCAGCATTCCAGGCAAACCCAGTGCTGCCTCTCCACAGGATGGGGAAATGCCCCCACTGAGCGAATCTCTGCGCCCACATTTTGCACTATGGCTGAGCCCAGCAGCAGCACTGAAGGTTTCCCCCCTCACCTCCTCATTACCTTGTATTTCTCTGCACTTAACAGCTTAAGCCTCTTATTCTCCACATGCTCGGGTCTATGCAAATAGCGCTAATAAAAGCAAGGGATTCTCATTGTGGCACAGATCTCAGAGCACAGAGGTGGCCTTTTTCCTCTAAGCACCAGGAAACAGACTGCAAAGACAAAGGAGTGTGGCCTCGAAGGACAGAAAAACTGCAAAGCTCAGCCAGGATCCAGCATGGGAAGCCTTTACTGGGCTGTCCCAGGCAGCAGCTCCAGCCCTGAGTTCAAGTTCAGGCTCAGAAGAATTCCCACAGCCAGCTAAGCTTGCTGACCACGTTGGAGCCAACACGTCCCTTCTGCCACGATTTAACTTTCAAGGCTGCGCACAAAAAATATCCAGAAGCAAACCACACTGTCACGGTTTCCTTAGGCTGGAAGGAAGAGCAGTGAAGGAATCTCCCTGCATTGCTGCCACCAGCTGTGCACTACAGCCACAGTTTGCATCATGCTCCACCCAAATTCAGTGCTGCATCTAAGCAGCGCGCCACCTCCTCACCTCTGACCAAGAATCTGGCTGGGATTGAGGATGATCTTCCATGAGCACATTCCCGTGCTTAGCAGATGCAGAATAAAGAAATGCCAAGCAGCAGACAGAAGAAGGGACTTTTGCCCTGTGTTTAGCAGAAGCAACTCAAAGCTGGGTTAAGAAATAAAATAAGCAGTCTGAAAGCATCCAGTTTTATCCTGAAGTTGCTTCAATCACAGAGAAATACCTAGTTTGCAGCTAAGCTAGCCTAGAAGACCCACAGTTGCCTTTTTCACAGGTTTTCAATGCATGGGGCTCTGCAGTATTTTCAGGTCAGCACACAGCACCTCTGGCCATCAATCAGCATTGTGATAATCAGATAATGACAGCCTACAAATAGCCATCTAAGCTGGTTTCCAGGAAAGTTCTGCACAGATTAAGAGGGGTATAACAGTTCCTTGCCCACTAAAGAGGCCAGCACTGATTTGGGAGGCAGCCACCAGCACTGAAGCTGCTCCTTCACCACGTCATCACCTTTTGGCAGTTCAGTACATTTGTAAACAACTGCTTTTAAGGATGAAGTAAAGGAGGAGTACAATTTCATCAGAGATCTCTACTGAACACCTTGGGAGCTCACTGAGAACTGCAGCCACTGGCCACCAAACCAGGCACTGATGCATCAGTTTCACAACAGCAAGGTCACATATCCCACTGGTTCTGTGGGTTTTTCTGCTCTTTCTTGATCTCAGTAATAAATGTTCAATATTAAAATAAGCTTAGCTATTACATACATCAACTATTTAACACATTTTACAAGGGCTGCTCTGAAAGTAATGCCTTCTGTTTTGTGATGTCATCCCATGACGTCAGAAGCAGATGGTGGTGGTATGGTAGGAAAGGTTGAATCTCTCTGCCAATATTCCACTACATGTTGTGCCTGTGTGACAGATGGCAGCAGAGGGGCAGTCTGACAGAATGATGTCTGACCTAGAAATGTGTATGAAGCAAAGGGGTGGAACTGAATTCCTCCATGCAGAAGAAATAGCACCAGTTGACATTCACTGACACTTGCTGATGGTCTGTGAAGACCCTACAATGGGTGTGAGCACAGTGAGGGGTGGGCAGTGTGTTTCAGCAATGGTGACAGCAGCAGTGGGGTACCTCTGCTGGTGCAGGTTTTGATGAGCACAGCATGCATACGATGAAAATGCAGAGCTCATGGTGATGACAATGTTGAAAAATAGTGTTTTGTAGGTGAGAATTTTCTCTGTCAGTGTTAATACACTCTTTGCATCAGCTGTAGTTCCCGTGGAAATAAACAGGAGGCATTACTTTCAGAGCAACCTACATATATGTGGGCCCAAGACAATCTCTATTCACTTAATGCATCCCAGGCAAGCCAAAAGGTTGGACACCAATGTCCTAATTCTTTGTTCATTTTCAGTAACTCTATAGAAATCTTAATATAAAGCTCTTGGCGACCACAAGAGTCGTCCTTATACTGCATTTTCACTGCCTGCAAACCAGTGGCATTAGTGAGACTTTTTGTATGTTCTCATGAGGCTCCATCTGCAGTACTGCATCCAAGCCTGGGGCCTCCAAAACAAGAGGGATGTAGAGATTTTGGAGAGGGTCCAGAAGAAGGCCAAGATCAGAGGGCTGGAGCATATCTGCTATGAAGACAGGATGAGGGAGCTGGGCTTGTTCAGCCTGGAGAAAAGAAGGCTGCAGGCAGACCTCATTGAGATTATAATCAGGAGAGAAATCAACTTTTTACACAGGTGGACAGTGATAGGAGGAGGGGGAATGGTTTTAAAGTAAAGCAAGGGAGATTTAGATTAGATGTCAGGGAGATGTTTTCCACTGAGAGGGTGATGAGGTGCTGGAACAGGTTGCCCAGAGAGGCTGTGGATGCCCCATTCCTGGAGGAGTTTAATGGGTCTTGGAATGGGGCTCTGGGCAACCTGATCTAGTACTTGACCTAGCAATTGGCAACCCTGCCTCTGGCAGGGATGGTTGGAACCTGGTGATCAGTGAGGTTCCTTCCAACCCAAGCCATTCTGTGATTCTATGACTCTGTGATTCTAAGATTCTGTGATTTCAGTGAAAATAACACGTAAGCTGGCATTTGAAGAGGCTGTGAAGGCAATTATGTGTATATATATACACATTCAATAGAGATTGAATCAATAGATAAAAGATTTCCCATATATACATACATATATATACACATTCAATATATATATGAAATCTATATTGTATAGATATCTGGTTTTGTTGCTTGGATTTGACCTTGAAGGTCTTTTCCAACCTAAATGGTTCTTTCATTCTGCAACCCTGTCCACACCAGGTCACCTTCCAGGTCCCTTCCAACCTAAGCCATTCTGGCAATCTCTTCCCCTCCATCCCATGATGTCAGAAGGGCCAGGTGCCACCAGAGCAACCAGCCTCAGCCACCACACATCCCACCTCAGATGCAAACAGCATGGGTGTTCAAACAGCCCTGTTAACACAGAGTAGATTAATGTAGATCACACAAATATTTCAAAGTACGTCTGTATGCATATTCATCTATCTGGGTAACACACAACACCAGCCAAGTCAACTCCACATTTAATCAAACCTACTCTGCTTGAAAGCACCAAGCTGCCCCTCGCACCACACCAGCCACCATTTGCTCTCCCTCTTTTTTTTTTCTTTTTTTTTAACCTCCCTTTCTTTCTTTAAAACACTGCGACTCTTCAAAGAGAATTTTCCACACTTTGGACACATGCTGTGTTTAAAGGCTTGGGAAGCCTTTTTAATTTAAAAAAGGCATCACCGAAAAACAGAAACACTTGAAAGGAAAAGCACTCAGGAAATATTAATACAAAAGAGGTGGAATCCATGTGTTTTCCTTTGAAAAGTCCCAATCTCTGAAAGCTCAGACGTACCTTGATGGACAACAGTGGGTCAGCCAGGATGTCCAACACATTTCTGTTGGCCACAGGTCCTTTCTTTTCAAACAACGATGCAGTGGTAGGCAATGCTTTAACCTCAAGAGACTACTGACAATCCATTCTTAATAAGACTGTCACGTTTAGATATTTGTCATCTGCAAAATCAAGGATGTGCTGAATTACCTAAAAAATTACAGGATTGGGGGTTGCATTTTCTAGCATATCGTTACATATTTTCTCTTTTAGAAGCTCTAAAGCCAATGTACAGTGTGAGGAGTCAGAATCATCATAAAATCATGGAATGGCCAGGGTTGGAAGGGACCTCAAGGATCATCAAGTTCCAACTCCCCCACCACACGCAGGGCCACCAACCTCCACATTTCACAGCAGCCCAGGCTGCCCAGGGCCCCATCCAACCTGGCCTTGAACACCTCCAGGGATGGATGGGGCATCACAGCCTCTCTGGGCAGCTGTTCCAGCACCTCACCGCTCTCATAGTAAAGAACTTCCCTCTGACATTCAACCTAAATCTTTCCTGCATCAACTTAAAACCATTTCCCCTTATCCTGCTATTATCACCCTTTCAAAGAGTTGAAAGTCAGGACCAGCCTGTGGCCAGCAAAGTCCACGCAGTGGAGGGATGTAAGTCTTCTTTAAAAGCTTTCTAGAAGCAGACAGTTTTTGAAGCATCCACATCAAGGCATGAGATGCAGCCATTTGTGTGCCTCTGAAATATGTTTGAACTAAAAATGCGAAATATCTTGGCAACCTGGAATCAGACTAAACGACACGGGTTCACAACCCTGATTTTGGATTAGGTAAAACCTCAGTGACTGTGGACAGCCAGATCTTTGCTTCAGAACATCATCCAAGAGGTGTTCCCTTTGCTGTCAGTACAGGGCTGAGCTTCCCCCAGAGCTCAGGAGACCAAACCCAGCACAAGACTGCAGCACCCAGCTACACCACTAAGGATGTTCTACCATACGAGTGCTGTCCCTGATAAAGGGCTGGAGAAGGAATGGAAGGGAACAAGGGAGTTCAGATATTCACTGCTTCCCTCTGGAGTCAAAATGCGAGCTCAGTGAATCGGTCATTGAGGACTTCAGTGCTCCTGCAGCTCCAGTACCTCCCTGCTGCCTTTCTCATGCATTTGCCCCCTGAAATGCTTTTCCCAACAGCATGTCAGTAATCTCTTAATATTGAGGAAGCCACAAATTCACACCAGCTAATTCCTCCAGTGACCTTCTAGGCTAACACAAAGCACCGACCACCCGATGAGATTTGCTGGGAGCAACAATGAAGGATCCTCATCAAATTCCACATCTCGAGCTGCTCCAAAAAGCCACAAGCATTCACACTGTCATCAGGAAACACGGCACGCCTCCAGCTTCCCAAATCACACCATGCTCTTTGTATTGCATCCCATTAGCTCTGAGATAATAAATAAAGACACTGCAAAGCACTGACATAATACTCTCGCTCTTGAAACACTTATTAATGACATTTGCATGTGTTTACTATAATTTTACAAGTGGGGAAAGCACATGGAGAGCCTTGGGTACTTTTTCCTGAGGTCCTACAGAGTGGAGCAGTGTGAAGTTGGTCCTATGACACGGTGCCATGGTGTATTCAGGTACAGAAAAGCCACCAGAAGAGCTAGCAGCAAAGCTGAGCCCAGCTGGATAGAAGGTGTGAAGTGTGGATGAGATTCCTGTAAGTACTGTGCCACTGATTCCACCAGCAATAACGAAAGCCTTTGCTTTCAAGCACAAAGAGGCATCCCCAGATAACAACGCAGCACCAAACAAAGTAATAAAAATCACTATTAAAGACAGGAAAAAATATAACAATTTTAAAATATACAGCTAAAAAAATGTCATGCTTACAAGTACAGTTTTTGCCAGAAATATGCCCTGGTGAGAAGTGATGGGTAAGTCCAGAAATGGCCTCCTGGGCGCTTGGGACCAAGCAGCCTTTCTGCAGAAGAGCTCTCCATCTCCATGGTGGAACAGAGTTACAGCAAGGTAAGCGAACAGAAGAATAAATGTGATTAAAGAGGAAACGCTGCTCCCTGAAGAAACAGGGAGATGTGACTGGCAATGGGGACAGAGTATTTTGTTTTCTATCCACTAGAAAAGACGCAAATCGGTCTGCAGACCAGGCACATTCCCCATGCTCAGGGCTGTGAGCAGAGTCACCAGATGCATCATGTGCTGGGCAGTGAACTTTTTTGTTCATTCATGAAAATACATAATTTCAGCATGAAATGGGTATCAGTGCAATAGATTTGGCAGGAATATTCACGGCAATTTAAGCAAGCATAGAGAGTGCCTGTGTGGCAGAGAAACAACTAAAATCCTAAAATCACAGCAATAAATATTAGAATGTTGGGGAGGGGAAATAAATTAAGATCTGTAAGGCAAACCACACCAACTGAAGTGCAGTTTGAATTGACAATGCAGAACTGAAGACAGCTCTCCAGCGGTTGAGCAAGCAACCTGGCTAGTGGCTCCAACAGCAAAGGCTGCACCATTTATTTTTGAGCCAATAAAGCAAAACAAATCTGCTGCCCAAATAAACCAGAAGACATTTACACACTTACAGCAGCAGCTCAAGCTGGCAAAACTGGAGCTAAATATTAGGCATGTTAGAGATGCAAACAAGGACCCCGTGTCTGCTGCCATTTGGCTTCTCTGTACTGGAGGTGGCCATGAGGAGATCCCACCCCAGTCGTTCCCCTGGCTCAGTTCTGGCTTGAGATGAGGACCACCACAGCCCAGCTCCCTGCTGGCTTACTTTTTTGCTATTAAATGCTCTGTGATAAAGAAACGAAGTGTGTACCCCAGCCAAGGGGCCCAGCACCCCAGCCAAAATGCGACAGCTTGATTTATCAGCGCTAAAGCTGATATGCATCCTCCCCACACCAACAGCATTCAGACATCCTGTGATAATTCCATTTCCCATTTTCAGAAGAATTGAGCAGTTTAATTAAACAAACTGGCAGAGTACGGAAGAAACAAACCAAACTGCAGGCACACATCACAAGGGCTGTGGGTAGCACTGATGGAGCCTCTGAGCTGGGGAGCAGCACCAGGCACCAAGGCTCTCCAGAAAGCTCCAAAGGGAGTAAAGCTTCAAAACAAAACAACAACAACAACAGGGGTAATTCAGAACAATCTTTACAAAAATGGAAAAATCTGCCGAGTGCTTGCTGTATCCTTGGACCTTATTCCCAATGCTTCAACAGCAGCAGCTCACAGAGCATGTCAGCAAAGGTTACAGCCCTGCTGTTGGATGGGATTTTCCCCAGTTATTCTCTCTTCCTCTCACTCCACCTCTTCCCCAGATCCAGACAGCAATAAAGTTTCCTGACACTTCATTAACACTCCTTCCTTCAAATACTCTATACGTTTTAATGGAGCAAAGCTGCTCCATAGTGAAATAAACCCTCTAGAAGGAAGAGCCTGATAAACCGCAGCCCATCAGCAGACAGTCCAACAGTGCCTTTGCTTTTACTTTGCAAGGAGATGCTAAAAAATCCCCAAAACCTGGAGCAGAAATAATAATACATCACTGAGATTCGAGCAAGTTCTTAAAGACTGAGTGCACTGAGAGCTCCTGCAGCACCCAGAACACGAGGATATTTTGAGCCCGTGCAGAGATCCCAGAGCAATTCCAAAGCATGGAATTGGGGATTATGCAACAGGCAGCAGCAGCAGCATCGTAAAATCACGCTGCATCGTGCAAATTGACACCTCGGGTAACACTTATGTCTCTTTCTCTCTCCAGCTCTTTATGCAAAGTGCTCAGGATTAGCTCGAGCTTGTCCTGACAATTCGCTTTTCTAAAAAAGTCAATCCACAAATTCAAGGTATTTACTGCATTTGTTCTTTAAATGATGTACTTTGATCTCCGTGCTGATAACAAGGGGTAATTGAGGCTAGCCTAAAGCGCAGTGGCAGCGTTATTATGCAGCACGGCACGGAAAGGCAGCGAGCAGCTCAGTCTTTTTGGCATTCCTACCTCTGTAGCTGTAGAACAGAGTCTAATATATACATACAATGTGACTCTTATGGGTTGGGGGATTCTGGAAGAGGGACACTCCAGCATCCGCACTTGGCTCCAGCACACAGCTCTCCCAAGCTCTCCAACCTTTGCTCAGCCTTCTGAAAAAGGAGATCCCAGTGCAACTTGCTAAAATGCAAAGAAGCTGAGCTCAGCTTTTGACTTCAACACCTTTTGCAGCACAAGGAAGATCAAGGGGAGCACACCCTTAAGGACCCCAGCATCAGCAGCGGGAGCCCTGAGCTTTGTAAAGTGTGGGGGGTTACAAAGAACAACACAGCTCCGCAAAAAGCAGCCCCAGCTCCCCGCCACCTGGCCAGCAGGAATGTCTCAAATTAGGGAGCTTACAGCAAAGAAGTGGCTGCGTGCCATCATTTAGCAGCTCCCGGTCAGCAGTTCAGATGTTATGACCAGAACAAGCAGACACAGCTCATTCTTGCAGCCAGGGATGGGGAAGCAGAGCCCAATGCTGCTCTCTCAAGTTCAGAAACAAATGTGTGTGCTCCCTCTCTTCCCAGTTTAAAGACTGTGGTCAAGCAGACCTGCCTGCTAGAAGCAAGGTGTGATAGCTAGAAGCTTGGTTTAGCCAAACACCAAAATCATCAGACCTTAATTAAGTATGTCTCCCTGGGAAAGCAGCCTTGTTGGAGTAACATCAGAGCACCTATGTGGGCTGTATGTCCCAAGATGTTCGCACTGCAGTCACTGGACTGCATTGTAGTCACTGGACTGCATTGTGACTGGCTCCAAAGTTATCCGTAATTGTTTCTATTTAATGTACATTTGATCATTTGGACAGTGAATTTGGCAAATCCCAAATTCAACTCCATCATTATGAATTCACTATTACACTTTGCAGTGGACTGTGAACTCGAAGACAGGACTGTCTCTCATTATGATGATGTAGATATGCTCTTAATCTTCTCTCAGTAAGGAAATTGCTCTGTTCTCATCACTGTAATAGCTGGTCATTACATTTATCCTAAAGTGAATTCATCTTCCTGGCCATGGGGAACCATGGAACCTCTGCACAGAAGCAGGTGAGGTCCTCCAGAGCTTCCCCTTTCATCACAGCTCTCCCTTCCACCTGGGAACCACCTCACACACTCATTCCATATTTCCTCAGGGTATTCCTCATACATGCTCCAATATCAGTGCAGCTGGGAAGCTCAGATCATGACTGAACCTCAGGGGACTCATTTCATACAATGATGAAGGTTGGAAAAGACCCCTGAGGTCACCCAGCCCGACCCAAATCCCACCACCGTGCCCACTGACCACGTCCCTCAAAGCCACATCTCCACAGTTCTGGAACACCACCAGGGATGGTGGCTCCACCATTTCCCCAGGCAGTTTGTTCCAATACTTAACCACTCTTTTTCAGACAATAAATTTTTCACCACCTCTTCCCACCGTGCTCATTCTCATTTGAAATAATCTCAATTTCCTTTTGTGTATAATCGTGTGACACTGACTGCAGAAATTTGGAGAGTTGAGACCCCGAGTTCTTAACTGTTTGCAAAATCAGCTCAAACACCAAGCAATTGGGATAACCTGGTTTTTATCTCCCAATTAATTACGTAATACAGCAATTATCTGATAGAGATCACCTCATCTTTCACCTTAGCAGGGAGTAGCAAAATAAAGCTGCAAGGCAGTCTGATTAACTCTACTGAAGGTCTTAAAAGAATTCCAGTGGCTGGATTACAAGATACAAGTAAAAACCTGAAACACGTTCTAGGGGTTGCTTTGTCCTCACCAGCTGATGGACATATTCACAATTTCAGGGAAAAGAGGGGAGATGAAGAACATTCTAAGAAATACAGTAAAGGAGGGGGCAGATGATAGCAGGATTTCTCACGTCCCATATTAAAACTGTACAGGAAATACAGGAAGGATAGCATCACGTATGTTTTCAATACAGCTCACAGGATTCGAGTCTGAAATGCAGGAAATCTCATGTTACACGGATGTCTAGCAACCCTACCTCATGGAACACCGTGGGAGCTGGACCAGAGCCTGAATTCCTGCTCTGCTTCCAGCTGATACTGTGCACTGAGCGCACACTGGTCAGATCTCAGAGGGCACCAACGCTCAAGCCTTAACTTGAAAACAATGGATAAGATCTACGCTGGTAATGCATCCCTTCAGCCATAGCTATTCCTGTATTGTGACAAGAGGAGGCTCCCAGGATCATGTAACCCATGGGAGAACCTCTGTACAGATCCAGCAACTGGGAGAAACCGTGGCAACAAACTCCAGGCAGGGCTGTGCCAAGCACCTCCTCAGAGCCTGAAGCAGGTAGCTCACAGCAACAGGAACCAGCACGTTGAGAAAGGACAGGGAGTGCCACAGTGCTCCAGCAGGGAATCTCTTCCAGTTGGCTACATCATCCATTCGAGTCCTTGATGCTATGTGCTAACGCTCCCAGTCATCTCACCAACCTCCTTTGCTTGCATTTAACAAATTAGCAGTAGCAAAGCATAATGACATCATACCCAGGCAACTCATCTGCCCACAATTACCTCTGGGAGGACAGGTGAGGTTACTGGAGGCCCTGCTGGAGAGGTTTGCTCTGCTGGGAGAGCAGAGCTGTCTGGGCAAGCCGGCAGTAGCCCGATCTTCACAGCAGATCCCTCTCTGTGTTTGCTCAGGATTCCTGCTATTAGCCAAGGCAGCACAGAGATGTTCTCACCAGGCAAGGAAAGATATGATTAAAAGAAGAAAGCCTCTGATCTTCTCCACGCAGAATGTCTGGCATTGCTCAATGCTGAGTGTGGCATTGTGCTTAGCAGCACATACAGCTGTTTGCGACCACTTCAGCAAGCTGCTCTGCTAGGACAGAATAGAGCTGGGAGGTTAAGAGATGTTAATATGACTTGGAAACAGATTCAGCTGCTCCTGATGTGGAGAGCTTCGTGAGGAAGGGGGACAGTTGTACTCATGGCACAAAATACCATGGCTGAAGTGTCAGCCACGGCTTGAACTATTCTTCCAAGTGTTGCACACCATCCCTGCAATCAATGTGCATGTTCCTGAGATGCTGACATTTGAAGAAAGGATGGAAGAGCACTCTCCTGCTCCTGCAAGTCATCGGGCAACCAAAAGGATCGCAACGGATCACTGTTGGGATGAAGGGAAAGAAAGAGCCAAGATCATACCATCATAGAATGGCTTAGGTTGGAAGGGACCTTAAAGATCACCAAGTTCCCATTCCCCTGTTGTGGGCAAGGTTGCCAACAGGCAGACAGACCAAGCACAGAGCAGAGTTTGTGCCACGTCCCCCTCGCAGCCCAACCAGGGTGTGGAAAGCAGCAGGACCGTTCCTACAGCCACTGACCCAGCAGGGAGGGATGCTGCAAACTGGAGCCAGCCATAGTGATCCAACAGCAGTTCTGGGGAAAAGACACCTGAACCCAGCAAGCCTCGAGGGGAATTCCTGTCCGCATGGGCAGGCATGTCCCATAGCCCTCTGCTAAGCTCCCGAGCCAAGACAAACACTGAGAGCAGGGGCTGTGACAGCCACACCTGTGTGCCCAGGGAGCGGCTCTGATCCATCCCATGTGCTTCCATGCAATCCTGGCTTGACACCGCCCTGCTGGTGCTTCCAAAAACTGGAGCCCTGCAGCAGATTGCCCATCAATAGTCAGCAGTCTCTTGAAGCCAGTTTTTCCCATACACTGCGATTGCTCTTCACTGTACCAAGCCTCCCCTAACACCTCCTTCCTGGTGCTACCCCACCCAGAGCCTCCTGTAAGCTCCAGCTCCATGGAACCCAAGGTTATGGGACTGCTGCACGCCCATCCCTGTCCTCCTCCTCAGCCATTGCCACCGTGGCCCCCAGACCTCACCCACCCCTTGAAGAAATATCTATGCTTCACCCTCATCCCCATGCACATCCATCTCCCCCCATAACAACCACTTCATCGTTTGATCACCAGATGTTATTTTGACTAAAATCAAAACTGATTCCAGACAATGTCTTCAGACACCCACAGAGACCTCCAGGTAGGTTTTGCCTGCTTTATCAGCTTTCTGTCTTGAATCAGTGCTGGTAGCAACCCCTATCTACGATTTTACAGATAGCAAAGCTTCCGCAATGACTCAACTACTCCTTTTTCAGGTGAGAAACCCCAAGCATCCGCACACCCCTCCTTGCACCTGCATCCTGCAAACCAGAGCTCCAGGCAGCCTGAGCAGCAGCAAAACCTCACGAGCAGCCACCAAAGAAGAAAAGCAAGCCTTGCTGTGCTCCTGCCCAGCAGCTGATGCTTGGAGACCTCTGCAGATGGGATGTGCAGAACTGCACCCTCTGAGCTCAGGTGGCTGCATGGGTGCAGCAGCTGCATGAAGGATTTGCTTCTTCATCTTTCCACTTTCCTGCAGAACAGAATACAGATTCTTTCAAGGGCAATGTGATCAACCAAGAATGAAACTCCATCAGGCAGGTTTCAAGGTCTCTATGTGCCAGACACAGGCTGGCTCTAGGGCAAGGAAACCAAAAGCAAGACAAATTCTGACCTATTCAGCTCTGTTTGACTTTCCTCCTATTAACCTCTTCCTGTTTGGGCTTTCTGTATGACAGCAAAGGAGTAGGAAGAAAAGGAAAAAATCCATGCACAGTAAGGCATTGCCACCCCAAGCAGCCAGAGAGACTTCTGTCCACTGCCCAGCAGACTCAGAGCAATTCCAAAGCAGCTCAGCCTCAGGCACAGAGCCAGGCGAGGGCCCCCAGAGCAGAACAGGAGGGGGAGGAAGAAGGAAGGAGATGGAGGAAAAACTCCAAAACCCACCTGCCCCGAACATCTCCACTCTCAAACTTTGTAAATGATAGAAGGCCGAGTGCAGCTTTCACAGGAACTCCTCTTTATTACTGGTGGGCAATTGTATTTTTACCCTGTGGCTTTCTGTTTTTGCAGACACATTCCAGCACGAAACCAGAGGCAACACGCGCTGCTGAGCAGCAGAGTTTATTTTAAGGGATGTAACATTTTCCTGAGGATGCTCTATTTGCATCTGCTGCAGGAAGCAGTAAAATGGCAGGTGTGTTTCCACACAGCCACAGACACAAAACAAAATGCACAATGCAAAGCAAACGCTTTTGTCTTGCAAATCTCTGCTCTCTGCCACGAAAAAAATAAAATAAAACGAATTAACAAAAAAGAAAAGCGAAAAAAGAAAGGGGGAGGGAAAGGGGCTTTCCCCAGGGCCTGTTTTCTAGCTTATTAGTCCTGCAGATGCTCAGGACACAGTTTGCCAAGAAGGAGCTCCATGCCCACTGGCAGGAGAAGCACTGCAGGCGAACCGCTGCCCTGCATTTGCATGCATGCATGCGCCTAATTGCTACCGCGCACCGCACCTTGCAGGCTGCTCTTTCCAGATGCACCCTTCAGCAACGATCCTTTGGGGAGGCCTCTCCTCCCTCCAGGAGCACACGCTCACCTGATGGATCCAGCCATTGTATTTAAGGTGATGCACCTTCGCAAGGTTTGAATGCAGCGTGAGCTGCGGTGGTTCCTTCAGCAATTTGACTTTTCCCTGCAATAATCCCGTGTGTGAGTTCCTTGGAGCACACAGTACCTCCAAATACAGGAAGCTTGCTGGATGTTGCCTAGAGAAATAAGTTTTGGCTTTTCCTGTCTTCCAGCCTTGCGCTTTGGGAAGAAATAGCACAGAAATGTATGTGTCATTCTGCTGTCTGCCACAGCTGCAGAACCAGCAAAAGGACGATGTGGTGGAAAATAGTTGTAAATAACCCATGGACAGTTACTTAAAAGATCACAGAATCTCAGAATGGCCAGGCTTGGAAGGGACCTCAAGGATCATGCAGCTCCAACCCCCTGCCACACACAGGGCCACCAACCTCCACATTTCATAGCAGCCCAGCCTGCCCAGGGCCCCATCCAACCTGGCCTTGAACACCTCCAGGGATGGACGGGGCACCACAGCCTCTCTGGGCAGCTGTTCCAGCACCTCACCACTCTCATAGCAAAGAACTTCCCCCTGACATCCAAAATTCAAAATTCAAAATCCAAAAAACATCTTTCTTTTTTTTTTTTTTTTTTTTTTTTTTCAATCCAGTGTAATTATTCCCCTGGCAATCAGCATCACAACAGCAGAAGCACAACGCTTCTGAAAATCCCAGGAATGCTGTAGCATTTGTAAGAACAGGCAGCGATGTTCAGTGTTACATGAGATGATGTGCTGGAAAGATGGAAGAACAAGCACTAATTGCTTAGGGGTTTAGGAGGGAGTTGTCCAGAAACTGTGATAAGTTTTCTACAGCATAGTAATAAATATCCAACTTAAAAGTATGCCTATGAGCATACTAACACAGCTACTCAGCAGAAAGGGCAAAATCTTTTAGTCAGAAGATTCTGTTTCCAGGAAATGGAATTTTTGACTGTTCTATAGCAACTTTCCTGGCAAATCACTCTGGCCTTTATCTGCTACTTTCCTTTTTTCTTTCCGCAGAGGACAATATTCTTCCACCTGTCCTCCCCTCTGCACAGCCAGTTGTTCCCTAAGCATCCCACATGGCTTTCCTGGCACTTGTTAAACTTCCCAGGGATGCTGCAGCCAAAATGTGGGACAAGGATGCCTCCTTCTTATAACCCCTCTATTTCAGTGCTGTAAGACTGATTATTTTTTTACCCTAATCTCTCATTTATCACTTGAATATGTCACAATTCTCAGTGACAAAACTCAGTGCCCACTGTATTCCTGTTACAGTGCAAACCTTATGGCTTTCTGTTTGTTTCTCCTCTCTAACCATTGCAGCTCCTCGTTCAAGTTTCATCTTCTGTGAGCAACGAGCTGCCCATGACCAACGATTTGCCTACAACCAAGGAGATGCCCATTACGAAAGAGGTGCCCAACACCAAAGTGCTGCCCATGACCAAAGAGTTGCCTGTGACCATGGAGATGCCCACAACCAAAGAGTTGTCCATGACCAAAGAGCTGCCAACAACAAAGGAGTTGTCCATAACCATGGAATTTCCCGTGACCAGGAAGTTACCCATGACCCCATGCCTGGATGGGCTGTGATGCCATGGATCTGCTCAGGCCTCCAGGCACCACTGCTTGGTAGGTCCTACAACAACACAGATGTCTGCGCATGCTCCAGAGCACTGTAAGCTCCATCTAGCACTGAAAATACAGAAATAGATATTGTGCTTTCATTCTGACTCTTCTCTAGACATGCTCCAATGTGCACACAGAGCTGGCACCAAAGGACATATCCATTTCTATTCAGCCAGTACTCACTGGCACTGAACCCCCCTGAGCCCACTCCGCTCACTGCCCCAGGGGAATGGATTCTCCCTACAAGTGAAGCAATCTCACAGCCACCAGCGGAGGAGAGAGCTTTGGTCATGAAACTTCATTACTTAATGGAAGGAACGCAGACACCGTGCATGTGTGGGAAGCCAAAGAGGAGAGGGTTTAGTGAAGCACTGCATGTGGCTTCATTTGCTTATTGGAAAATTAGAGAGAGAAGTGCAGCTCCTCTGGTGTTGTATTACTGACAAATAATGTCACTCTGCCCTGAGTTACGTGGTCAATAATAAAAAGATTGCATGCTTTCCTTAGGGACATACCTATCAAGACAGCAGCAGGGGAAGGAAGTGCCCTTTCCATTGTACCAAAAGCCACAACATCGTTTTGTTTCACATACAGGGAGTTACTCCCACACTACTGCTCTCCTGTAGAACAGCAGCATTAAATTTTCATTATAGACTGACAGCAAAGAAGGTGAGAGGGATCACAGCAGACCTTTGAGGACAACACGTGCCCTGCTTCCACGGACTGGTTGAGAGCATCGTTGGGTTAAAATACCTGATTGCAAATCTGAGGTGTGAGCTCAGTCTGTGTACACAGCCTCCAGCTGCTGTCCTTCCATCAGGTTGGATATCAGGAAGAATTTCTTCTCCCAAAGAGCAGTGATGCATTGGCACAGCTGCCCAGGGAGTGGTGGGGTCAAATCTCTGGGGTCACAATCTCTGGGGTGTTCCAGAACTGTGCGCTTGTGGCACTGAGGGCTGTGAGCATGGTGGGGTGGGCTGAGGTTGGACTGGGTGATCTTACAGGTACTTTCCAGTCTTAATGATTCTATCTATGGGCCTCAGCTCTCCATTGGGGGAGCACCAATGGTCTTCTCCTTAGTGCTTTTAAAGACTCGGATCCTTCTGAGTGGATAAGTCCAGCCCAGCTGGAAAGCATTAAAAGTATCGCGCAGGGAAAGGACAGCATCTGACAGCAAGACTTCAGATGCTCACTCACTCCCCAAGCCTACTCCATTCTAGGTTGTATATGCAGGTAATGTTCTTTCCCTTGATGTCAAATGCAAATTGAGTGATTTTGCTTTTTGAAGTAATCAGCCATAATCTTCAAGTTTGTCCTTACGTCCAAGTGCTTTTAAGAAATAATTTATATTAAAAGTTCCCACTGCAATTTGGTTCAGACCGATCTCCCTGCGTAACAAAAAAAAAAACCTCCACCTAAATTCCTGACATGCCCAAACCTTCCATTAATTCATGCCCACTCACTCATCTTCATCTCTGGCCCAGTAACAAGATCCCCAGTAACACTGGGATCATGTTAGCTCTGCTTGTTCTCCACAGCTCAACACCCAGAGGGGTGGTGGTGCCCATCCCTGCAGACACCCAAGGTGAGGCTGGAGGGGCTCTGAGCACTGATGGAGCTGTGGGTGTCCCTGCTCACTGCTGGGAGTTGGAACAGATGGCCTTTAAAGGCACCTTCCAGCTCAAACCATTCTATGATCCCAGAGAATGAGAGGGGTGCAGTGACTCCTACCGAGGCTTGGAGACATCACGAGTAAACATCCCCACAAGCAGTTGGCAGGGCAGCTGCTGTGCTCAGGAATCAGCACCAACACACACTGTGAGCAACCTTCCTAACTTCTCCCCTGCACGAGGTGTCTCGTGGCACCGACCACGCAAGTCCCCAGGCATCAATATGGAGAAAAGGGAGTTCAAACCAATGGTAGAAAGCTGTTACAGGTCACTGCTGTGCACAGATTCCTGTGGTCAGCAGCCCAGCAGGTGCAAGTCCCCAGCTCTGCATCTCCCACGATGCTCCCAAACACACACCCTTACGCACGCACACTGCTCCCTGCACCTGGGCACACAGATGTGGGGAACCTCTGGGCTTTCCAGGAAGTCTGGAAGAAGCCCCAAGCTGCTGACTGCGTCTCAAGGGACTAAAGATGAGGAGTTCCAGCAAGCTTCTAAGAGCTGCAAAGGTTCATTTATCCTCAAACCAAACTCCTGTCCTTACAAACCCTTTGCTGCCACAAACACTGCGTGTTTTAGCAACTCACCCTATTCATCCAATTAATTAAGAGCTGTTTTCTTTACCAGAGAACCTCAAGCTCCCTTCCCTACCACACATTTCCTCAGCAACACCCAGCCATGCACATGAGACATATGCAGCCCTGGCAGCTCTTCCCACTGTGGTGCACCCTGCAGGATGCCAACAGCAGCCCTGAGTCAGAAGCAGCACCAAGGAAGATGATTAAGCACAACATTCTGCAGGATGGCAATTAAATTCACGCTTACAGGCAGGCACATGCTTGAACACTGTTCTGGACAGCGATACTTTCTGAAATCAGGGCCCTTTCCAAGGAAGATGCCAGATTGCTGGGTGGATTATCACCAACTTGTTTGTACTGCTGCAGTTTGCATGTGGGAGCAAACTGAGGCCTGGGGACCTTCCAGCAGGGCTCTCTGCTACAGCCCTCTATACCTCAAACTATTCTCTGCACCCCATAAGGGCAAGGGCAGAAGTGAGCAATGCTTGTACCAATCCCAGTCCATCTGCATTCAGGCCCACTTTTAGGGTCTCACCTGGCCTCAAAGCAAACTGGGGACACAGAGGCTGCTCTGAGGTGACACACACACCAGCCATAGATGTTTCAGTAAAACAGCCACAGAAGCCTCACTACAGTTTGTATCAAACCTATTTAACTCTTGCTTTAGCATTGCTTGATGGCAATTCCCATCTGCAGCTGCTTCTGTCCATGCAAAACCCCAGGACTGTTCTGTGCTCAGTGGGGCTCTCTGCAACTGGCGCACATGGGTGCCTGACCCATTCCTGGGAGGGGATAGAAAACATCCAAGGGAGAAGAAGAGACCTTTCTTTTGTTTTTCTACTAATAAACAGCACTAGGAATCATTCTATTTTATAGCTGTGAATGGCACAGAATATGGGACAGGTAGTTGAGAGCAAGAGGATGCAATAGGGAATTTCTGCACTGGCTGCTTTGGTTTTGCTTTGAGCCTCCAGGCAGAGGCGAGCAGAGCTGAGAGCGCTCAAGAGCTTGGAGCAAAGGAGATAAAGCAGAAAAAAAAGTAAAAGGGGCTAAGCGAGGTAAAACAAGTAATTGCACCAAGCTGCCATGGAGAGGGAAGCGGGCGCTCCACAGCTTTTCACCAGCTCCAAACCCAGCACTTGCTCCTGACAGACAGCAGGAAAGCTAAGAGCTCACCCTGTTTCACCCAAGCAGACACAGACACGAGGGTACAGAGGTCCACAGCACTGCAGTTTGGCGACAGAAGGAGATCCAGTCCCCAGCACCAGGTCAGCGGTGGGGAAAAACAGAACCAGATTTAAAAGGCTGCTCTGCTCCCTGCCCTGATTCAGCAGCGGTTTACCCAGCTGCAGCCTGTTTACATTTCTAACAAACTTCATCCTGAACTCCCTGGGTCAGATATTCTAAGGAAGGAAAGGAACTTTATTTATCACGTAGCAGAGAGCAGGACCAGGGCAAGCTGCCTGAGCCACAGTGAGACTCCAGCACTGAGCACAGCCCTGGAATTTATGGATGCATTTTACAGTAGAGATTGGGTTGGGTTTTTTATATTTTTGGTAATTTACTTAAAAAATAGGTGTTATTAAGTGTAAAATCCCAGAATTTTCCACCAGATATTCTCAGGTGCTGAGCTAGCAGTCATGCTTCTTGCTTTAAGTATGAAGTAGGAATGATACCATCTGCAAAAGAATTCCGTGTGGCAAGTTGAAAGGAAAAGCAGTTCACCTTCCAACAAGCACTCCCCATTTCTATGAATAAATGCATTAGTAAGTAAAGTGAATAAAATGCAGGAGATTGGAACTTTTTAGCAGCCTCACTGAGAACAACCTGTTAGCAGACCAACACTTAAACCTGAGAAAACAGCCGTATCTAAAATTGAAACCAAAACTTGTTCTTAGCTTTCTTATGAGTTAAAGCAGTTATGACACAAGGAAGATCTAAAATGCTGCCCCACATCAGATCTGCACAAAACTGCTTTGTTTGCATAGAGCAGGGATTGAAGGCAGACACTGCTCATGGCAGAGCTCAGCAGGATTCAACTCCACGTCCAAGCACTCAGCAAAAGAAGTGCATCAGCTCCTTCTCTTGGTTAAGGCGTTTGAGCAGAAAATTTCTGCTCTGATGCTGTCTTCACATGTATCTGGTACCATTATTGATGTATCTTCTAATGAAATAATTCCTGAGGATGCTACTCCACCTGTCAATGGGAGTAAAAAAACCTTCGGTGCCACTGCGCTCAAAGGGAAATCAAATAACTCAGCCTTAAAGGCTGGCTGACACGCAAGGAAAAATTCATCTCATTTAAATTACAAAAATAAGATAAAGCACAAAAGGAAGAGCCCCCCAAACCCTGAGCCTGAATTACTTATGATTTGCTCTTGCCAAGTGAAGGAAGTGTTAGATCCTATGTTCACACTGTGATGATGCTGTAGCACAAAGCAAGCAATAATTAGAGAACGTCCAAATTAACTGAAGTCACAGTCTGGACTCATTCCTTCATTTCTGTACATTTTTAAAGGCCTTTAATTAAGCCGCCAAGTCTTAACATCAGATTTTCAAAGCTCTATAAGCAAGTGATAAGAATCTAAACTGCAAAGGACAATTCAGGCCATCACAATTCTTTGAGAATCCTTAATTGGTGCAATAGAACATATTTTCTCTCTCAAGTTAGACATATTTAGCCAAACGAACCTGGGACAGCATACAGAAGTTACAGATGATCTTCACTTGAGGGCAGAGTTAAGGTTAAAGATTCGGGATTTACTTCTGTGTTTAAACATCAGCCCCTCAAATACCCAAAATCACAGGATAGAGAAAATCAGGGTGTCTTCCCCAACAGAGGTTGGGCAGTGACCCAGTGGTGACCAACATGCCCATGAAATCCAATCAAACCACCAAGCAAATCCAAGACTGGCCAAATTCTTTCACTAAAGCTTTAGATCTCTTTAAGGCATTTAAGATAATCCAAGTCCTTCTATTGGCACAAGCTGTTTAAAATGATCTAAGGCTTTAGATTGGTTTAAGCTGCTTATGGAGCTTTAAGGTTTTAGAAAGGTTTAGACTACTAAAAAACATTCCCCAAAAATAAGTGGGGTTATTTGCAGGAGCTCGTCAAACCACCTCTTGGATGTAGTGCAAATACAGAAATACGTACACAGGAATAAAACTTGGTTTGCAACACTCCAAGGCTAAGTCTACAAATACCAACTTCATGGATGACTTCTACTGGCATGAGTTTGGGTTTGGGGAGCAGCACGCCCTAGGTAAAGCATGGAGATCGGTCATCTTAAAAGAAGAAAAATGTACCATAAGTGACATGAAACTCATCGCAGCAATTCCTCCCCGTGACAGTAACACAAACCCTACACGTTCTGTTGTCCCCTCCCTCCTTCCAACAATCCTCTGTACAAAGTCAGTCACTTCTCATAGGATTACAGCCATCGTGGACGTGGGGGGTAGGAAAACCAAGGTGCTCATGGGGTGCCATTGGCCAAACAGGTCCTTACCTCGAGCAATCCCTGCAGACTGCAGTGTGCAGGAGCCCATGCAGCCAGCAGAGCTCTCAAAGGAAAGGCCTGCTCTGCTCTTCTGTGTCTCTTCAGATGGGCTCCAAATACTCCCCAAGCCACCTCCCACAGAGTCACTGCCCATCCCCTGGGGAGCTAGAATTTCATCCCTGAAACCCTGCCTGCAAAATCAGTGCAACCCCCCCCCCCCCCCCCCCCCCCCCCCCGTCTGCAGAGCACACCTTTCATAACCTTTTGCACAAACAGACCAGGCCAGATAATTGGGATTTCTCCCTTTCCCTTCCTGCACAGGGGACAGTCCCATCCCTCTGGGCCACCTAGATGCACAAAGAGCCTATTTTGAAGCCACTTGAGCACAGGCAGAGTGGCGCACAGCCACCCTCTGCTCTCATTTATACAAACATAAAGGCAGAGCATCTGGCCATGTGTCAAAAGTCTTTAATTACATGACCGAGCTCATACATGACCGAGCTCATCTTAGATATCTATTTATTGAGAGCTGTAAGTAAGACAAGATTGCTCTCTATCTCATAAACACCGTGCACGCACGGGGAAGTTGGGATTGCTTATTCAACCAAACACTTGTTCCATTTTTTGACTGCTTAACTTTGCAACCTTTATGTGGTATCAATGTGCACATCCCCCCCACCCCCCTTGTCCCCTTTGCAGTTTTCTATTGAGTACCTGGTTCATTTTATGGTTATTCAGCCATGCAGAACCAAAGAAGGTTTCTCATAATCAAGTCATTTATCCCAGTATGCATTTCTGATTTGGGACTACACCACTTCAGACCTTGAGAAGCCTTTGCAATGGCAAAACTGAGCAAAACCCACCTGACTGAGAAGAAACATAAACTCTGCAAGAAACAGCAATGGAAATCTGCATCTTTGTTATAGTTATCTCCATCTCCATCATATGATCTGGAAAGATCTTCACAAGCAGCAGCATCACACCAGGAGACAGCACCGAGAATCCCACCAGAACCAATGAGCTCAGGATGGAAATCAACCCCACAGCACCCTGATGTATGGAGAGGAATACAGGTCCTGACAGCTGAAGGCACACAAATTAGAGCCTTTGCTGAGCTCTACCCTAACTCACCTCATTCCTGCACTCACTACTCAGCCGTACTTTTGGTAGATTGGGTGTTCTTGGAATTTTGCTACCTTGCTGGTATTCCTTGTGCAAGTTTGTTTTGCAGAACACTTTCAGGTCTGCTGCTATTTATATTATTGGCATTTTGGAGCATCGATCTCTGCTGGTTGACACAGAGCTGTTCAAAGCAGGGCATGGAAATATAAGCTGTACCACTAAGACCTGAAGCAAGGATGGAGATCTTCCCTGCATTACCCTCACGTACACAGCCCAGTCAAACTTTCTGCACAGTTCATGGAAAGGCATCTCCTTTGCTCCCCTCCCCCCACCATAAAGCACCCTGGTATCCCCACCAAGACCAGGATCCCACAAAGCACTTCCTTAAGGGGATGGAACACAAAGACCGATGTTATGATAGAACCACAGAATGGCCTGGGTTGCAAAGGCCCACAACGCTCATCCAGCTCCAACCCCTGCTCTGTGCAGGTCACCGACCAGCAGCCAGGCTGCCCAGAGCCACATCCAGCCTGGCCTTGAATGCCTGCAGGGATGGGGCACCCACAGCCACCTTGGGCAACCTGTACCAGTGCCTCACCACCCTCTGGGTGAAAAACTTCCTCTTCATATCCAACCTAAACCTCCCCTGTCTCACTTTAAAACCATTCCCCTTGTCCTGTCACCATCCACCCTCACAAACAGCCGTTCCCCCTCCTGTTCATCCGCTTCCTTCAAGCACTGGGAGGCCACAATGTCCAGGTCTCCCTGGAGCCTTCTCTTCTCTGAGCTAAACAAGCCCCATTCCCTCAACCTTTCCTCATAAGAGAGGTGCCCCAGCCCTCTGATCGCCTCAGTTATGCCTCTTATTGGTGCACAATGAAGGCAGAGGAAGAAGTGTGACTGAAAGTCACTGCTGTCTTACACCAGCACTGCTAGTAACCCAGATCTTACCCAGCCACTCACACCATCTATGCCATTTGTCTTCATATCTTCCTAGCAGAGCACACGCGTGGCTTTTCGGGCACACAAAGAGGAGGAAGAATAACTTGAAGCAACATCCAACCAAGGAGCACAACTTACAGCACACCTTCTGCTTCCACACCACTTCAGCGCCACGTCCTCACAAGAAGAAAAGCAAATCCCATCAATCCACACCTTAACAGAGGAGTAAAAGAACATTTTCTGCCCCAGCTGAAAGGCACATCCTTTGCTCTGGCTATAATTAAACTATGAGAAATTGCCCGTGCTTGCTGGAGATGTACGGGCCATGCCAGTTTGCACACAGCATCCACTCCTAGCAAATACAGCACATAGCTTTCTGCAGAAACCTGACCAGACTGCTTTGGTACGGCCATTAAAAACAAAACCATCCGTTCAGCTCAACAGTTTTCACGCTCCTATAAAATTCACTCAGATGCCAGAACCGAAAACAAAATTCAGGGTGGGAATACGAGTTAAGCAACTAAAAGCAGGATGTCAGCATGGGGACACCTGCAACATGCAGGAGTGCCAACCTGACTGCAACAACCAACACAGAGTCAGGGCCAACAAATGCGTCCTGGGGGACTGAAACCTGTGGGAAAATGGGAACTGGCTTGTGAGGACTGGGAACTCCTTGGAAATAGAGGATGTAGGACGGATACAGGTGAGATAAACCAGCACTGGGGCAGGAGGGGATGCTGCTTGCACAGCTGGGCACCTCCCGGCGTCTCTCCTGCACATGAGGTTTATTTGGGAGACCACACAAGTTCTAACCAAACCCCTCTCAATTTTTCCTTTGCTTATTCCAAGCCTTCTAGACCTTTTGATTTAAAATTTATCATTCTGCAGCAACACCCACCAGGGGTAGGTATAACATGCTTCAACTCAAAGGGCAGCTGAAAAAGGGGGGTTAAAAGTTTTGTTTGCAGCGGAGGTGTGCTTTGAAGGACTCTGAGATCATCCTGACATCATTACAAGCAGCGCTCGCCTTTCTCACTCACAGAACAGAACGATGAATTCCGCAGTGAATTATTTTCAACAGATTACTCCTTACATCAGGGTTTACTCACTCCATTTTCCCGGCAGCCCCCAAGTGGGGGCCATGAGTCAGCAGCAGCCCTGAGCCCTTCCTGTAGAGCCATGGGAGATGGTCCAGCCACCCGCGGTCACCTCCTCGACCAGACTTCATCGACCGAGCTCCTCTCAGAGATGCCCATGCATCCCACATCAAGAGCTGCCAGAACGATGAGATGGCACATGGGAGGGGAAGCGAGGGGCAGTCTCTCTGTTGCATTTTTTGTCCCAGCTGTGAAACATCTGGGGTGCTCGAGGGGGTGGTCAGCACATCCAACGTCCCATGGGATCCCCACTCAGGAGCCCTGGAGCAGCAGGGCTGTGGGATTCTCCCCTTCCAGCTGCAGGGTGATGCTCAGCAGCTGGCGCCATTAGGGTCAGAGTCCTTAGGGCATCCTGGGTCACAACACATCCAGCCCAACCTCGGGCTGGGACCATCCCTGCATCTATTTCTGGGACTCCCTCTGCTCTCAGGGGATGCCAGCAGTGTCCCACGTCCTCCAGTCATGAGAGCTTTCACACGCAGCTTGCTGAGACCCCAAACTGTCCACACCATGTACAGCTTCTGGTGACAGCAACTGGTTGCCACATTCACCTCCCAGCAGCCCAGACCCCACCACAACCCCAGGAGCCTGGGCTGCTTTCAGCATCATCTGTGCACTAAACCACATCCAACCATATGGATTATCCGTGCAGTCAGATGTGTGCCTCCCCCCATGCGTTTCCCTCTCCTACTGGTGCTGGCCCAGCAAGCAAGCACTGCTGTCTGCAGTTGGAGCTTAGAGTCAAAACTTATTACTCGTATTTTCAGTCTGCCAGGGACTCACACTGAGATCTTGGCCAATGGGCTCCCCCTCCCTCCTCCCCATTTCCCACACAGAAGAGAAAGTAAGACGCAGAAAGGTTAAATGGGAACAAAAAAGGCCGTGCTGCTTTCTTCCCCCCACCTCAGATCACCACTGAGATCAGAGTGGAGCAAATCCATGACTTGCATAGCTGGTACATTTCCATTCTTGAAATAAAAGTTTCCAAGGTTTTTAGAAAACTAACTGAGGAGATCCGGGCTACGAATTCTGCCATCTATTTTGCAGCAACGTGGTTAAATATCGATAAGCAAAAACCAGCACTCCTCTGATCTTCAGATAACCACATGCACCTTCAAACCACCCTGTAAATCAACATGTTGGGATGTTATACTCCATACTCCTTGATGCATCCATCCTAACCAGTGCCACAGCCAGGCCAGCTGCAGGTATTTAGCTTTCCATGGAGAAATGAGGTATTTTTTTTAGCCAAAAAGACCAGTGTGCTTTGGGCTCATACCAGCTTAAGGCAGAGGCTCTCTCCTAGCTGGTCCAATTTAAAATGATGGGTTTAGGTCAATACTGGGTTACTGCTCTCTCCTGGCACTGGTACCTTCCTCATCAGATCCATGTCACGCATAGAGATAGCAGAGATTTGTGGTAATTACCAAACCAGGCAGGAATCCAGAACTATGCTGTACCCAAGGAACTGAGCCCTGGAGGGATCCATGACCCACCTACAGCAATCAGCTCCCCCAGCAGATATCCCTACTGCACAGCACAATTGAGCAAGCTAGCTGCAGTATCTTCCATAAAATGAACCACGAATGCTGAAAAACCCATCTGAAAGCCACATCGTATGCGTTTACAGAAGTTTACAACTGTTTCCAGCAAAATAATTAACAGCTTCCTTTGCAAGCATGATGGCATCGGGTGACTGGGGCTCCTCGGGGAGTGACAGTCTGTGTGTTTCACTTCCCTTTCTCAGGAGCTGATCAAGGAACAGAAGTCAGACGGATGCTGGCCCTCCAGCTCCCACCACGGTACTCCATGGGAGCAGCTCCACGTGGTGCCAGCTGCAGCCAGGTCTGCAGAGGAGCATCAGCTCCTGCAGCGAGACGCAAGATTTGTGTGTCCCACTCCAGTTGCTGGGAGGGTTGGTGGGGTTGAGCAAAGCAACAGAGGGTTTTGGCATCCCAGGAGCAGGAGCTGATGCCTGCTATCATCATGAGGCAACACGTGGGGATGGTTATTAGGAAGGAAGCCAATTCCCCTTCCTCAGTCCCCAAAGCGCTTGGCTTTCTCAACCAAACCTTTTCCCACCAGCACTGATGACCTGAGCAAGCCTCAGACAGGTAGCAACATCCCACACGGCACCAGCCCACAGAATACCCACAGAGCAAGCAGGAAGAGGAAACAGACCAAGAAGCCTCTATGTTCCATCACAGCTGGGAAGGCTTGCATCCACTCGATTAAAAACAAGTCTCAATTAAGAACAAGTCTCCAAAAAAATAATAAGAAGCAAAGCAATGACAGCTCGGCATTGGGCACACGTGTTTGTTGGCATGGCACTGAGAACCAGCAAGAGCTGAGCACAGCTGGCCCAGCACAAGGGAGCATAAGATCTAGGGGAGAAACACACTTCCCTCTCACTAGATTTGCCATTTCTAGATGCCCAGAGATGGGGCAGGAAAGGATGTGCTCACTGGGGGACATGGGACAACAGCCCCAGAGTCTGGGACCCCTCTGCCTGTCCTTGTGAGCAGCACAGCCAAAAACCAGCCCTGGAAGAGTATCTCCCACCATGGGTCAAAAGCATATTTTAATCATATTTTAATCATGTTCGTCCGCACGCACCCCACATCAAGCTCTTAATTAACAATTATTTGCTTTTGGAAGAAGGGGGGGGGAGGGTGCATATTCAAGTTTGATTACCTTATATCTGTCAGGTTAAATATTCACAAGTTCTCTTTCTAGGAAGCCCCCAAGGGGTTGTTTGTATAAAATACGTGTTTTATTTCATGCTCTGCCCATTCTCAGTTCGCACAATTAATCAGGGTAAACTTTTTGCTGGCTTTCCTTAACGGCCAAAAAAAAACTGCGTGCAGACAGAGGAGCGATACATCGAGATGACAGAAACACCAACTGCAGACAAAGGGCTGATTTTGTGCCCTTGGAGGTTCACGTGGCCGGATGGATCCCAGGGAGGGCAGGATTGGGCCATCGGAGAGGCCACTGCAGTCCCTGCTGCGAACCCAAGAGTGCAGCTGGGGGAGAGCAGAGCGGAAAAGCTGGAGGGTGAGCAAAGAGCAGAGCAGTGCTGCATGGAGCTGCTGCACCGCCGAGCCGAGGGAAACCTCCTGCTGCCAGCAAAGGACAAACCTCTGAGGATCACATCCCGGATGCCGACACGCAAATAAAAAGCAACATTGGAAGGCTTTGTGCAGGCAGAAGGGTATTCGGGGCCGTGTTAAAATATCAGCGTTAACAACAAATAAAAACCCGCGTATGGGCGCCGTATTAACGGCAGTCTGTGCTCCTAAAGGGAGGGTGGGAAGGGAGCAGGGCCGCCCCGCATCGCCCAGGAGGGCGAGCAGCCCCACGCTGCCGGGGGCAGAAATCCTAGCGGCCCACTCGCACCGCCAGAAAATGAAGTTGCTGTCAGCGGACGATGAATTCATGCGCCAAGAGGGAGAAGGCAGGCAGAGGAGCGGCGGTGAGGACGGGGTGACGGGGCGGCCGTGACAGCTCCGAGGTGAGCACGGCGGGGAGCGCAGCCAGCGATCAGCCCGGCGATGCGCACACGCCTGTATGCCCGCTTATCGCCCGTACGCGGTCGCACGCAGCAGCAACCTGACACCTTTCGGGGGAAGCAAAATGGAATCGCTGTGCGGCCACAGTGAGGAGCTGGGGGTTGGGGGGGGGGGTGGACCATCTGCAAAACGCCACGACAAATAACCGGGTGCCTACCTGGGGTGGGGGCCGGCAGCGATCCGCGCTCCGCGCTGCTCCCGTCTTTATGAGATGTTCGGCTCAGGCGGTGCTATTTGCATTCTTTCATTAGCACCTGTTTCGAGTGAGGAAGGAGAAAGCTCATTACGAGATCAGCTTTCTTTCGAAATAAATTATTAAAAAAAAAAAAAAAAAATAGAGAGAGAGAGGGATGCCCGCTGCCAAATAATAACAATGCTAATAATTAAAAAAAAAAAAAAAAAGGGAAAAAAAAAAACACACATGTATATTAAAGCCCCAAAGTAGGCAGTTTAATAATGGGAGATCTTGCAGGTTGTGAGCATGCTCCAGCCGGAACAAATCCTTCCTCTGTTATTCCTCTGAATAAAAATAAACCGTGCTCAAGAAACCCAAACGGAAGCTTCCTCCTAGAATCCCTGCTGCTGAAAAATATGTAATAAATTCAGCCTGAAGACGCAGCCTCTAATCAGCAGCTGTTTTCTGGATCCAAAGCCAGCCAAAGCCTCTCTTGTCTTTTCCCACTATGAGTCTGGGCCTTTTTGAAAAGGGTTTTAACCTTTTAAAGATACAGTGCACCAATTATCACTTCTGGAGGACCATCGCTCGCAGCACAAATAAATTAATAAAGCAGCAGCGGTGGCACAGCCGGAGCAAAGGAGGAGGTGTGGTTTCCGTGAGCAGCCCTTCTTCATTAATATTATTAGAGATATATTTTTTTCTAATAGGATTCGCCCCCCCCCCCCCCCAGCCCTCCCCGCTGGGGGGAATAATAATAAACAGAGAACTTGCCACTCGGCTCTTGGATAAATGCACAGTCATTATAAAAATGAACAGCTGCTGGATGCGATTCAGGGAGCTGCGCGGCCGCTCCTGATCCGGGTTGAATTGGTTACAACTGAATTTTTGGTATTAACAGTTTCGGTCCCAGGCGGGTGCTGTGTGAGGGTTAACACAGCACGGCTCTGTCAAGTGCTTCCCATCAAACCGAGGATCAGACTGCAAAGTTTGAACCCAGCAGCTCTGGCACGGCAATAAAGCATTCTCCAGGAGGTGGGATTTCGGTTTAACGAACCAAACCAAAGCCCCTCCAAAACTGCTCCTCCTCTAACAACGCAGCTCCCTGGGGACAGCACAGAGTTGGGGGGGGGGGGGGGGAGGGAGGGGGACGGTGTCAGCTCCCCCTGCAGCACTGTATCCAAAAGCTCAGCACACTGGGGGTGTCCCGGTGCCCCCAGCACCAGGCTGCCAATTGCATTCTCCTGGGCAGGGAGCAGTCAGCAAAGGGCCGTTCCCTGCAGCCCCCAGCGTGCAAACCAAGGAGCAGGCAGTCCTCCCTCCACCCCCCCCAGCTGAAATTCATCATATTTCATGTGTCGCTGCTCCAGCCTCGCCAATTGGCTGAGCACTGGCGGGCGGAAAAAATGTCAGGAGCAGCCCAGCATCACTGCCCACCCACTGCCCCCAGGGTCCTCCTGCAAACACAGCCTGAGGGAGCAAGGAGCTGCTTCTCAAATAGGAGAAAAAGAGGTTTGTCAACCCCTCTGGCAGCACTCCAGATGGATGCGGGCTGCCAGCAGCTTGACCTTGACCCACACACCAGCGAGGAGCAATTTCCAGAGGAGGGAGATTGCACGCACCTTTCAGACCTTTCAAGACCAAGCTTATCAGCACGGTTATCTTAATAGGTGGAGAAGCTGGGATTGCTCAGGTTGAAGCTACCAAACGTGCAGCAATGGCTCAAGCAGGCAGGCAGCCCAATGCTTCATCTAATTGTTCTTTGAATGGGAGTTTGGATGGGGGGGGAAAGGGGGGGAAGGAAAAAAATCAGAATTTTCTTGGGAAATGAAGCAATGACGTGCTAGGAAAAAAAAAAAAAAAATCCTTGTGAAAACTGCTATCTACCTCCTGTGCAAACACCACATCCAGAAGCAGATGGGGAATATGCAGGAAGATTTCTCTTAAGGAGCAGATGAGCAGCACTTTCCTGGTGGCTCCCAGGAGCATAAAGAGCAGAAGAAACATGCCAGGCAGAACTCTGTATCTTATGCCATTGCTGCTTACACAGGGATAAAAAATTGCATTATGACAGAAAAACAAACAAAGAGGATTTGAACGTGGCACTGGTGGCATAAATCAGCTTATGAAACCCAGAGCTCTCTGCTGATCGTGAGAAAAAGCTGTAACAAGCAGGTGATGTGTTGGAAGAGGTAAAACCAAAGCCTCCTTGTCTGGCCAAATTCTAAGCAGCCTGCAGCCCAGGGCACAGCACAGGCAGAGCTCTGGCACCGCAGAACTCATCACCACTGTGTGTCACTGTAGGCATTGAAACAAGTGCAGCAAGAGGGAAGAAAGTGAGATAACCAGGCTGTTGAGCCCCCAAACCACTCTCAGCCTCACGCTGGACACCTGTTTGTGTTTTAATTCCCTCTTTGGATTTCTTTTTGTCACATCTGCCAGCCTGGGCCATTTGCAGGAGGCAGCTCGAGGCTCTGCTGGCAGAGGACTGATCCATAACTGAGCACTGAACGGTGGTGCACAGCCCAACCCTTCCCCACCTCCACAGCCCTCCTTTGGACTCTGCCTAATATTTTTATGTCCTTTTAGTACTGTCCCCAGTTTCGGGAGTCCCAAGGAGCTGCACAGGGGGAAGGAAAGGATTGAATCCTGTTATCCCTCACAAAATCCCAACGAGAAGCCTCCAAGTACAGCAGGATGCTGAAAAGAAGCCCTGCTAACAGCTTCTCCTTGCAGACTGCCTTCATGTTGCTCCTGCCTTGATTAGAATCACAGAATCATTACAGTTGGAAGAGACCTCTAAGATCACTGAGCCCAACCAAGCACCAACACTGCCCACTAAACCAAGTCTATTGGGAAGGTTCAGAGGTGTCTGAGTCCTCCAGCTTCTATGCATGGTCCTCACATTTATGACCATTCAAGCTCTATCTCCAGGTGCTAGAAGGCAGCAAGGAGTTGCAACAACACCAGCAGAACACAACCACCTGATCCTCTCCAGAAACAGGCCTCAATAAACTCATCCTGAAAGCAATTAGTTAATGAGGTTTTAATCCTTTTCATGTGTGCCATGTTGAGTTTGCATCAGCCCTTCTTACAGAAAACAGCACGCATACAGCATGCAAGTGCTTTGGACCAATTACCTTCACACTGTTTGCCCCTGTTTGTTATTTAATACAGATCTTCATATTTATTCAAAGCTATTTGACATTGCCTTGTGCTTTGGAAACACTAAGCTGTTTCAGCCCCGACCAAGTGGGGAAGTTCACAGGCAGAGAACAGCTGGGTTGGAGCTTGTCCTGAGCACTGGGATTATTTGCAAAAGGAAATATTCCCCCATGCACTGCACAGCATCCATCTCCAGTGCTGTGTATGCAGTACGCACAGTCAGGTGCGCATCTCTCAGCAGGACGAGGATGAGCTCAGTGCTTTGGCTCTGACATTAAATGGGCATTTATCTGGGGAAAAAAATTACTATGGATTCTCACATGCTGCTTGCTGCTTTTGTTTTTGCCTTTTTTTTTTTTTTTTCCTAAGTATGTATTAAGTTGTCCTGCTCCACTGGTAGCACAAATTTCCATTTCCTTTGGATACCAGCATTACTAAAGCTCTTTGGGTCTTGTTAGGATGAGAGGTGATGGCCTTAAGTTGTCTCAGGGGAGGGTCAGGGTGGATCTGCTCAGAAGGAGTGGTGATGCATTGGCACAGGATGCACAGGGAATGGTGGGGTCCATGGAGGTGTTCCAGAAACGTGGGGATTTGGCACTGAGGGATGTGGGCAGTGGGCATGGCGGGGTGTGTTGGGGTGAGATTTGGGGATCTCAGAGGTCTTTTCCAACCTTCCTGATTCTGTGTTCCTATGGAAAGGCAAGGAATGCTGGCTGTTCTGCCATTTTTCTTCCTGCACTCTTTAGGAGGCAACAAAGATAAAGGCAAAGCATGGCCCAGGAACCTAACAGGTGTCCCAGGGTTGATCAGGAGGGATGGAATGCCAGCAAGGGAGATGCTGCACCGAAGAACCCAAACCACTTTGCAGAGGACGTTACCCAGCCTGGCTCATTTGAAGTTTAAGAGAGCACAGTTTGATAAGAGATAAAAGGATTCCTGCGCAAACTGAGCCTATTGCCAACTACAACAAACTCCAGGCACACACTTGAGAGTATTCACACGCTTACCTTGGATTCCCATCACCTGCCCTCACTTTAGAATACAGCTCTCTTAGCATGCACACCTGTCCATGCATCCGGAATGAGCACATCAACCTATGACTGGTTAAAGAACAGAATTCTGCAGACCTTTGGATTCTTGCTCTACCCAGTTCATAGATCAGAGTCATAATTACAATGCAGCATTACACATAATTATAATTAACACTCTCTGCTGTCCCACTACCAGCTGTGATCACAGGATTGTAGGGGTTGGAAGGGATCTCTGGAGATCATCAAGTCCAGCCTCCAAACGATGTTCCTCAAAAGCAACTTGTAGGGTTTTGTGATGCCCCAGCTTCACAACAGCCTACAGTGATCTCAATGTGGGGAGGAATGGCATGAGAGCAACAACTCAGAGCAAATAGTTTTACCCATGTATGGCACTCCAGTGAAATTTAAACTTTGATGAATCACATCACAATTCAACTTCGCTTCCAGTCTGAATCCTATTAGAAAGATCTGTAAAAGTAGCTAAGTAGTAGGATGAGTTTTGCTTATTATTGTGGGGTTTTTTTTCCCCCTAGATTTAAATCATTCCTTGTTCTCGTCAAACAGAGAACATTACCTAATTCCTCTACAGCGTGCACAGGATTGCATGTTATCCCTCTACAAAGAGCCATATTAAGGCAACCACAGACAATAACCTCATACCATTCAGTAACGAAAGCATCATAATCTGCCGTGCATTAAGGGTCTAAAAAAACCCTGCCTAATGTTAGAAGAGTCTCAAGCTGTTAAGCCACTACTTAACTACGGTAATTCACCATGAAGTCTCTCCCGTGGCACAGCCAGGGACTTGTTTTCACTTTCTAATAACGAGCACGTGACCTGGGCATTTAATGAGTTCCCGAAATAACTGAACCAAAAGGCAAAATCCAAGAGGTTTCAGTGCCCGGGGAGATTAAAAAAAATCATAATTAAAATAGTGAATGGGCAGAAGAATAAAACGAAGGCTGGGGGGTGATTATAAAACCATTAAGGTGGAATAGGGAGTGTATTGCTTTCCCATCCTGAGGTGTTTTGAGCAGGGCACGAGGCAGCCGTCCTTGCCGTGCACACCTGGGGCTCCATGGCTGCTCTCCCCTTGAAGACACGGGATGATAAACAGGAATACCTGCTCCTCATCTGGGATCCAACACAAAAAAAAAGGCAGCAAAAGCACTGCAAGGTTTGGTAGCACTATTCCCTGAGGACATCAAAGCTGTGCAGATATTAATGGTCCCTCGCTGCTTTATCACGGAATCATCTGCTTAGGAATATGCATGGGAGGGCAGATGAGCGATGGGGAGAGTCATATCTTGAGTTACTGGAGAAAGAGTCTGCAGATTTTGACTGTGACCTCTGCTGCAAGCATTGGGTTGGACAGCCTGCAGTCTCAGTTGGGCCTGCAGCTGACATTTATCACAGATCCATCATTCGGGTTGATTAAGTTTTAAGAATTCTGGTCTTCAAATAATTGTTGGGAGTTTTTTTTTTGTTTGATTTTTTTTTTTTTAATTATCGTTATTATTTTAACTCCCAGCATAAACATGTTTATTTTATGTTGCCATGCTGGAGCAGCATGCAGTGGAACAGAAGCCTGTATGCCACGCAGCCTCTCCTTCCCACCCTGCTGCTGCTGGAGGATGCGCTGTGCAGCCATGGGCTCGTGCCAGCACAGCACTGTGCAGAGGAAAGACCTGCCAAGCTGAAAAACCCAAGGACAGAAGCTTTGTTTGCAGAAACATAATAAGACCCACCAGCTACTAAGAACTGTATTTTATAGCTCTAGGTGTCAATTCTGTTCTGCTCCAGAGGCAAGCATATTTCTGATGCAGCAAGGAGCTTCTTTCCTTCTTTTGGGGGTTGGACTCGATGATCTCTGGAGGTCCCTTCCAACCCCTACAGTTCTGTGATTCCTAGTCAGGACTGGAAAACTGAACACAGTGCGTTTCCCCACACCTCAGGCTTCACATTTGCCCAAAGCATGGATGTTCTGCCAGTTCAGAGCTGCAGCATCTCAGAAGGATATAAAGCAGCAGCAGCTGAGTACTGGTCTCCTGGAGATGCAGCATATTTGGGTACAGCCATGGAGAGACAGCCTGAGACTTCTGGGTCCCTCATAACCTTAAAGTCAGAACCTTTGGAGAATGGAGCAGTCCAAGCTGCAGGTCTAAGTTGCATCCCAAGGGTTCATGGTTGGATTTAGACTGCAAATGTGATGGGGAGCTGATGTTTGAAGTTTGAACATTCAGAACTAAAAGCACAAGTCTACAAAGGTAAGATGCCAGGTGTGGTGCTTCCTCCTCATTGCTTCAGTTCATAGAATCACAGCATCCGTAGAGTTGGAAGGGATCTTCAAAGGCCATCTAGTCCAACCCCCCTGCAATGCACAGGGACATCCATGGCTCCTCAGGTTGCCCAGGGCCAGGTGCTATCAAAGTCTCTGGGCTTGGGGCATCATCACTTGCTCATCATGGCAAATACTGCAGCTCAGCAGCAGGAACCTGCATGATGAGGTTTCACTCCTGCAGTCTTTTGGGATGCAGTTTCTTGTATGCACACGTTAAGGAGAGCTTTTCCATTCAGGACAGATAACCCTGGATAGAAAACATCCACAGAGAGCAACTCAAGGCCAGACACTGAAAACTTCTGCTATGTTTGAGTTGCCTTATTGAAATACTTCTGTGCATTTATAACTCATCGGATTATGCTATAAACAGTAGACAAGAAGCTAAACAAGTTATTCTGAATTTTTAGGCTAAGATCTGCAGCAAAACTTTGTTCCAGACTGGGAGGAGAGAAAGAAAACTGCAATTTGGCTGAAGGCCAAGTTCTGAATTTCTAATTAACTTCAACTTTTTCATAGTTTACCCCTTGATAATTCATGTAACCTCTTTCACTGAAGGGGGCTACAGGGAGCCCTGCATCAGATCAGGCAGAAATAATTCGAGTTCAGAAAATCTGCTCTCGATTAACCCTTGAGAAAATGAGCTGGGCAACAAGCGAGGTTGGTAGCAGCAGGTAAAAGCTCAGAGATGTCTTTTAGCAGGTTGAGCACAGATCAGGTTGGTAGATTTACCTGCCTATCTCCGAGTGGTAAAAGTTGATCATTCGCGTAAAAATACGAATTTTACATTAATACCTAGAAGCTACCAGCATACAGGAGAATTCAAGCGTGTAAGAAGTCATATCTTTTTATTAGACCAACTAAACTAACTGGAACAGTAATAACCAGACCAGCATGCCTAAGCCCTTGCCCATTTTTATCAGCCCTGCCAGCTGGTCTACCGACAGATACGGCCAGTCCTTATAAACTCCTTCCATGCCTTAGAGCAGCATGGTGACAACAAAATGCCACCTCATTAACAGACACAAAGCATCCGCATTTAGGCTTTCAGAAAGCCTGTAATTACCAACTTTGCACGCCTTGCCTGTATCTCCATCAGGAGGAGAACGCCTTTATTTCCAGCTAAACAACCAGACTGCCAGTGGAAGCCATTTCTGGGAAGGAATTAATGAAAACATCCATTGCTGAATCAACTGAGTTGAGGTTAAGTAACTCAGACCATCACACTCAGGGCAAATGGCATTTGGTAGCCTGACTGTCCCAGAAGGCCGGAGCCAGGTGCAGCTCCCTGGGCACATCCCTCCCTTTCTTCTCCCAAACCTCAACCCCACATCCGCTCTGATTTTTTGGCTGTGGGTTTTGCTTTGGCACACACTCTTGCAATGTTAAGTGAAAGAGTTGTTGCCTCCTGGGCAAAGCAAAAAAAGCAACGGTGCAGCACCAGCTGCAACAGTCCTCTCCTCCTGGAGAGGATCCCCAAGAGGGATCAGGGTATTTCTACTCTCAAATGCCTAAAGAAAGTGAGTGTGAATAATAGAATTTAGAAAATTATCAAATTTGTTGCAATGATACATCAATCAAATCCGTAAATTACTTTTTTTTTTTTCTTTTTACTATTATTCAAAAGGAAATGCTCTACAAGAGGAAATGCTCTAAGATTAGAGATAAGACAGAATCATAGAATCACTGAATGGCCTGGGTTGAAAAGGACCTCAAAGACCATCCAGTTCCAACCCCCTGCTGTGTGCAGGTCACCAACCAGCAGCCCAGGCTGCCCAGAGCCACATCCAGCCTGGCCTTGAATGCCTGCAGGGATGGGCATCCACAGCCTCCTTGGGCAACCTGTGCCAGTGCCTCACCACCCTCTGCGTGAAAAACTTCCTCCTCACATCCAGCCTAAACCTCCCTTCTCTTAATTTAAAACCATTCCCCTTGTCCTGTCACTGTCCACACTCACAAGCAGCCACTCCTCCTCCTGGTTATACACTCCCCTCGAGTACTGGAAGGTCACAGTGAGGTCTCCCTGCAGGCTTTTCTTCTCCAAGCTAAACAAGCCCAGTTCCCTCAACCTTTCTTCGTAGGAGAGGTGCCCCAGCCCTCTGATCATCTTAGTGGCCCTCCTCTGGGGGCAACAGACAAGGACTGGATTTAGTCTGCAAGCTTGGCATTGCCTTCCATGTTTCTCTCTGAATAGGAAAGGCAAAAAGCTACCATACAAAGCCTGGTGTGCTGCATGAAGCCTGCGGGAAATTCTTGGCCATGGGCTGGGCAGGTTCTGTGCACACACTGGGATCTGGGCTCACCAAGTCCCATTTGTGGGCACGATGATCTCCCAAAGCAAGATCTCCCACAGTGTTGCACACAGTGTTTGGAGGAGAGTGCTGGTGTTAGCCATGCACAGAGGAATCCAGGTGAACAACATTAAAAAGCACACAACAGACCATGGAGGAAACAAGAAAATGTCAACACGATGGTCAGGAATAAACATCAGCAGTGGGAAGGAGCTGGCCTGCTGTGAGAGCCGAAACCTGCAGCTAGGAAAGCAATTGGACTGCACCAATGTGGAGCTGAGCTTGTTTCTTTCAGCAAATATATTTCAGAGGACAGATTCTTGGTGAGAAGAAGAGACTTAAACCATATCTGGCATCCACTTTTCTTTTGCATGGCTCAAAGATAAACAATTCCACTGGTTTGTTTGATTTAGAAGGAAGGACACAGCCCTGCTGTTAAATATTTTAGGTGAGAATTCACACATCTTCCATCGTCCAACACTTGATATTCAAAATAAGATCCTGCTCAGATCGAGAAAACATTCTAATTAGATTCAGAACTGCATCAAGCACCCCACTATTCATCTTTTAATGACTATTTATGCAATATTGAGCTTGACATTTATTGCAGCCTGACCACTGGGAAACAGGAAAGGCAAGTGGCAGCTTGCAATTTTTTCCCTACCTCAATTTCTGAAAACGTTTTGCACCTTGCCATTCTGGTCAAACTCTGTTCACTGTGACAGTCACCTTAATTGAATCCAATGGTAACAGCCCCAGCTCCTCACATACAGCCCAGCCCCTTCCAACAGGGATCTGCCCCACCACTGCGGCTCGAACAGAGGATGACATTTCCTGCTGTTACAGCAAAGCACATCTGAGAGTCAAAAATAACATTACAACATGGAAAATTATACTTCCTCCTGCTGACTCTAATCCAGGTGAGCCCAGCTGTGGCTGAAGGGAAATTAAATATTAGCTTGCAAGCACTGCACTAGTCCTGGTAGGGCTGAAGCTAGGAGTGTCACTGAAGAGACAGAAGGAAGAAAAAGCTGAGCTCACTCAGCTGAGATTGGGGGTTGGATTTCACCCTGAAGGCCTGGATTTGGAATCAGCAGCTGCTGTGGCCAAGCTGTGCGCTGCTGGCCCTCCAGTGGCACTCTCTGTTTTGAGGTCCCAGGCTGCAATGCCTTCACCCAAGTGAAGCTCTGGCTGAAGCACACAGCAGCTGTGCTTTGCTTCTTCTCGGAGGGACCTGCTATCAAAAAGAAAAAAAAACAAAACAATACATTTATTATGGACATTGCTCTTCACTCGCCAGTTCTCTCCATCCTTTTCAGATCCGCAGACTGATCCATTGCTGATCCTCAGCCCTGGAGAGCTTTATGAGCAAACTAATAATCCTGATGTCAGAGCAGGGTTGGAACAATAAGCAACAAATTATGGGTGATGACAAGAGGTACAAAGAACAAGATGAAGTACAGAAACCAGCTAGCCATTGGTCCTAAGTAATTCCCATAGCAAGAACAGCACTGCAACTTGTGCATGAACAAGAGTTTACAGACTGCATCGTGGCCTTACTTTGGCACAACCGTTTCACTTGTAAAGGCCACCTTCATTCCAGCTTCTTGCATTGGATATTTAGAAATGTCTGAAAGGAGATAAAGTGGTTACTTTCTTTGCCATGAAGCGGTGTTAGGAATAAAAGTAATGTTACTAATTATTTGTAAATATATACAGCTATAAAATATATCTCTGATGGAATTGAGATTTACTGACAATTGTGGTTCAGCTGACATAACTCATGGATATAACTCAAATGTGTCTGTAAAGAAAATTCTGTGTCTTTTAGCAAGTAAGTATTCCGGGTCACGGCTGAGGGTCTCCAGCTGAGAGAATTACTGTCAAAATAATGGACATTTCTGAGCCCTGTGAACATGAGAAAACCAACATCTGCTCCAAAATCAGGACTTCCTTGCATCTCTCTGGCAATCCTTAGGAACTGAAGATTGAAAAATGAAAACTCCCACATACCAAGGAGGGGAAGTGAATCTGGAAAGCTCTGGAGCCAAGGCTGAGGACCGATGTCCTGCTCCAGCCCCAGCTGGGTGCCCCCATCACCACACAGTGCTCCCTCCCACAGCTGGGTGAGCCAAATGCTCCTCACCTCCAGTAGAAGCAACACATCATCTGTCACCACCAAACTGATGGCATCAAAGCAGCCATCCCATGGCTGAGCTGGGCCAGCAGGGTGATAAAAGGCATCCTTCAAAGATGCTGTCTGAAATCAGCACTGTTCTTTGCAAAATTCAGTTTGGGTGGCACAGCTGGCCCACGCAGATGGAAACACGAAGGCAGAAAGGCAATTGCTATCATAGAAAAGAATCACAGAATGGCCTGGGTTGCAAAGGCCCACAACGCTCATCCAGTTCCAACCCCTGCTGTGTGCAGGTCGCCAACCAGCAGCCCAGGCTGCCCAGAGCCACATCCAGCCTGGCCTTGAATGCCTGCAGGGATGGGGATCCACAGCCTCCTTGGGCAACCTGTGCCAGTGCCTCACCACCCTCTGATGAAAAACTTCCTCCTCACATCCAGCCTAAACCTCCCTTCTCTTAATTTAAAACCATTCCCCTTGTCCTGTCACTGTCCACCCTCACAAACAGCCACTCCTCCTCCTGGTTATACACTCCCCTCCAGTACTGGAGGTCCACCCTCACACACAGCCGTTCCCCCTCCTGTTCATCCACTCCCTTCAAGTACTGGAAGGCCACAATGAGTCTCCCTGCAGGCTTTTCTTCTCCAAGCTAAACAAGCCCAGTTCCCTCAACCTTTCTTCATAGGAGAGGTGCCCCAGCCCTCTGATCATCTTAGTTGTCCTCTTCTGAACCTGTTCCAAGAGAAATGTATTTCCATGCATTTCTCCAACTTGGACCACCACATTAGACTTGGCACTGTGCAGTGCTTTAAAAAATCCCAAAGCTGTAACTTTTTAAATAAGTGAGGGTTGGCCTAACTGCGCATGTACTCTGCTGGAGAAGGTCCAAGCAGCCTAAAAAAAATCACTCAGGGGTGTTTGAATGGGAAGCCTCACCAGAGCTGCAGTCGGACACAGAGCCACTGTCAGCAGGAGAGCTGCTTCACAGAGCCTCCAAGTGCTGCCCTTGTGTGCAGCTCTGGATGCACTGTAATGATAGAGCAATCAAAATACCTTCTCAAAAAATATTTCTTTGTAACGTGACACTGCAATTTTAACACCCCACCCTGCCCACTCCGTGGCATTTAAAGTCATAAGCAGTCACCTGCTTAATGCAGCACTGGAGATTTGGATGGAGAGGCTTTCCATACACATATTGACCCGATTATAACTCCGAAGTCCAAGGAGATAGCAGCCAAGGAAACGTTGGGATTTGGTTAATGAAAGTGTACAGACACCACCTACCCCCACCTCTGATCTTCCAAGGCAGGAGGTTTTCATTCGTTTTGCTCCCTTCTGAAAAACCAGAAGCAGATGTTTTAGGTTAGGAATAAGACCATTGAAAGCAGAGGCTCTCTGCAAGAAGAGATTTCAAGTTCTTCCACACAATCTCTGCATATACTCATCATCCTCTCTTTCCCAGCTTGGATTAATTAAAAAACTCAAAGTGCAACTGGATCTGGAAATCAGATTTCTCTGTAGCAAGAACTGAGGGCTCTTTATCACTTAACGCTGGATGAGGAATTAAGAGCAACAAGCAGCACTAATTACTTCCAGTAGCAAAATGAAGAGCCTCGTGTCAGCATACTTGATCCTCTGCTATCAAGCAGTGGTCATCAGCCCACCCCAACCCCAAACCTGAACCCTAAAACAAACACTAACCCTAATCCTAAATCTAACCTTAACCCAAACGTAACCCTAACTCTAACCCCAACCCTAACCTCAACCCTGACCCCAACCTAACACTAACCCTAACAACCCTAACCCCAATCCCAACCCCGACCCCAAACCTAACTCCAACGCTCCAGGTTGCAAATAACCCCAGAACATTTCTATAGGTTGGAGATGGAGGAAACACAGCAGCATGCAGACACCCAGGCCAGCTTCACAGCTGCTGGATGAGGCACTTCAACGGGATTTCCAAAATTAACTCACACAATAGTTTGCAATATTGAGTCCTGAGAACAAGGTTCCGAGGCAGCAGCTTGGTCACAGCAGAAGCAATGGATCTCCCCGGGAAATAAGGTTAAAATGGCTTTTCCCAGCTTGAAATGTGAGTCCCTGCAGGTTATGTCACACCTTTCAGTTCTCAGCATTGCTAACAATAATGCTTCGTTTTCCCTTTCAATTGCATCAACTTCTGCGCAAGAAAAGCTCAATTTTCCCATGTGACCTTCTGCTAAAAGGGAAAAACTCCTCAGGGCAGGCTGCTGGTGCCTCTCAAATAGAGAAAACTTTCAACAGTTCCTGCAATGAAACAAGGAAGGGGTTGGGAATGCCAGGGCAGCACTTAACTCGTCAATAAGCCCATCCCTGCTAGCAAGTGACAAGTGAGTGTGAGAAATGCAGGCAGTGGTGGCTTGATGGCTTGACAGCGATCTCATACGTCTTATCAGAGCAAATTGGACCTGGAAACATGAAAGATTTGCAGTATATGCAGCTCTTGGGAATGCAGCCATCATTTTGATGTGACCTGGGGAATGCTGGCCCGCAGGTGAGGCTGACAGGCAGCAAATTCAGCTGCCCATTACCACCCCGTGGTGTCAGCCCAGGTCCTGCACCAGCAATGCCATCTTCCTTCCCAGCTCAAGGCCTTTTGCTGCAGCTCCTGCACTGCATACTGAAAACACAACCAAGCTTCAAAGTCGTGGGAGCTCAGTGATGAGCAAAGCCTCGAGGCACTGCAAAGCTGAACTCCCTCTGCATAGGCTTTACATGCATTAGAATATTAATTTTTTCTCCACTTATTTCTTTGAGTTTCATCTTTTTTAGTGCTTGCACAGCCACACTGCTGGCTGCTGCTCCCCAGTGTATGAGAAGTTCTCCATTAGGCAGCAGCTCTGCTCTCCGAGCACCCAAAGCTGCACTCATTGGCTCTGGGAAGTAAAGCACTCATGCCTCCATGGGTGTGAGGAGCTGGAGGAGCACTGCCCAGTGGGCAGCCACCCTTCAGGTCCCCTTTCATTGGAATAATAGAATTTATATTGCTTCTGAAGGCTGAAATCCATTTCAGCATTTCAAACTCAGTGTGCCATCACATGTTGCAGCAGTACAGCTTGCTGCTGCCCGGAGTGCATTAATAGCAACTCCTGAAGCTATTAATACCACAGCCTGCAGCTGACCCATGGCAGCAGCTGGGGGTCTCTGCATGCTGACAGATCCGTGTGTCCTTCCAGCAGCACCACGTCCATCTGGGGCAGGGAGACAAGCAGCAGCAATGGCAAATAGCTGGCTGGGATTGTACAACCATCCCAAATCCTTGATCCTATTGAGGAAGCTCTCCCTCAAGGAGATGAAACCATTCATCTTTTCTTCATACGTAGAAGCATTTCAATATTGAAAAAAGGGAATTTATTATTTTTTCTTTCCTGAAAAGAGCACTGGAAACCCACCCAGTCATCCTGTACCAATGGTGAGACCCAAAACTTTCTGCTGGTGGGTGGCGGGATGAGCAAATTTCATCACGAGGTGAAAGGTTTCACAGTTTCACACTTCTCCCTCCAGATAAACTCTGCCCCACCGTCGCACTGCTCAGATCAGTGCTCAGAGGTATCTGCTCCCCATGTCCCTCCTACCCCATGGGAAACCCTTCCAGCAGTTATGACCAAAACGAAACAAAACAAAACAAAAGCCCCCAATCTGGCACTTATTTATTTCTCTTCAATCTCCCTTGAACAAGTTTATCATATGAAGGGATAAAGAAATGAGAAGCTTGCTTTGCTTCCATCACCCCTGCTGCAGACAGATGGGTGACCCTGCAACTGCCACTGCTGTAAGCAGCATGTTAAAACATGAAATTTGGCTTGGGGCAGCAAAACTGGATCATGCCAATGGATGATTGCCTTCAGCTGCACCCCCTGCTTTAATTTTTTGCTTTACCACCTAAATACAAATCCATTTCCTAAAGCAGAAACCCACTGCTGTCAACACTGTGGACACACTGAAGATTTTTCTCCTAATGAACACAGCAGAAAGGAGTTCAAGACCTGTTGCCTTCAGTTCTTAAATACCATCAAAAAATACACAACGCCATGCTTTTTGCAGCCAAAGGGTGGAGTGGCAAAGGACTGGAAGCCAGATGAGTACATCAGCAAATACACAACTCCCACTTTCACCCAGAACCTTGCAGAGCTCCGTGTTTCCCTAAAATCCACAGCTTGGAGTCAACCACACACATCTGAGACAGAGCAGTAACCACATAACTCCCTATTAAATATATACTCATAACATATAATAAATGCTTCCTATTCTGTTGCCAGCTGCATGGATAAGGCTCCCATTCCTCCTTCAGCCACCTGTCTCTGTTATAACCACCGCATGGACACTCACTCAATACAAAAGCCATAGTTCTCCAGCTCAGGCCATCCCTGGGCAGCACCTGTTTGGGCTTCTTCTCCCTTCAGCTGATGGCACTGGTGACAGAAGCAGCCTGGGCACAGCCTATGATGTCCCCACCGCTTCCTCAACATGTCACAACCCCACAGCTGTTCTATTTCCTATCATAATAAAGTGTGTTTTTCAGCACAGGCAGTTCTATATACATTATATATGCACACACAGGCATGCATGCGTGTATATATAGAAGCATACATGCACATGTATGTAATGCACACTGTCCTACTGAGTACCCCTAGCAGGTGGCTGCACACCAGCCCCATCACTCCCAGCCCCACAAGCAGCCAGCTCACACAGATGCCAAGCTTTGCTTGCCTTTGATTTGCCTTCTAGGCCTCTCAGATTCATATTTTTGCGACTCTGTGAAACTCAAGCACACATTTTTGCAGTCCGTCTGATCACAAGCACTCAGCCCAGTTGGCTTGTGCTGGGATCACTCCGGTATTTGTCACCTCATCAAAGGCCATGCCTTGGTCTGAGGCTGTGGCTTCCCAGTGCTCACGGCTGATTTATGTGTGCACATCTGAACCTCACTCCCTGCCCCAGCCATGCAGCCTCACCTCCTCCTCGGGCGTACCAAGGCTTTTAATGTGGTGGATGAGCTGGGGGAAGGAGGCATTTACTGCAGAAATTCCTATGGGTACAAGTTCACATGTGGCTCTTCTTGCACAAGGGTTGGTGGCTGGTGGTGTTACAGCTCAGCAGACTGCAGGACAGAGAAGACAAGCACTGCTGGCTTGAGAGGAAGTGATAAAGTCTTTAACTGAAGAGCAAGCATTCAAACGCCCCATGGTAGCCTGTCATCCACTGGGCATCACACTGGAGGATCTAATGGCCTCAGCGATGGCTTGGAACTCAACCTCTCGCTCAGCGATCCCTCTCCTCAACACAACCCTCCTCCCCCTCACTGCCAAGCACCATGAGAACACGTGGTCTGGCCCCACCTCTCCTGAAGAACCTCATTTCTCCTCCCAAGACCTCTTCTTCCCACACCTGGACAGCTGCCGAGTGTGTGAGAGGTGAACAAGAGCATCAGTATCACTGCACTGCATATCGTGCCCATTTTGCAAAGTTATGACTGGCAGCACATGTGCAAGTCAAGACAGTCAGCTCTCTGTGTCTCCCAGCAAGATCATCTTCCTGCCCAAATCATCACTAACCCGATTTCCTATAGCAATTATAGATGCTGCTAGTGAATATTAACGCAGACTCCAGGAGGAGTCAGGTATTTTAGAGGCTAGGCTTGCTTTGATGACTGCGCTCCAATTCTGTACATTTTTCTGCAGTCATTTAAAGCCTGTTCTTACCCCAGGCTTCCTTCCCAACCCTCAGCCTCCACAACCACTCATTCAGGGATATTTCATATGATATTTTTGCATTTCATCCCATTTTTGATACATCCATTAGTCTGGGGCAGAAATCTGACCCTGAAATTCCTCGGTTTGAAAAAGAGGATTTAATCCTTCTCCTTTTTAAAGAGACCTTTAACTTGAAATCTATCTTCCCCATGTGCTAATGAGTCTACTAGCAACTCATTCTTGGCTACAACTCCTTCCAGTTTAACATTTTCTGCCAAACTAGCTCTCTCCTGACAGCTACTAATTTAGAACTGCTTTGTCTTAACTTGCATTTCTACTCAATTGACCTCATGGGCTTCTTTCTCAGTAATTTCACAGAAAATGTGCTTGCTGTGCAATTCCCAAGTTTGCTTTATTTATTTTTAACTTCTCAGCGTTGCAAACCAGTCTGCAACAGGAAAATTGCTCCTGGACTTTTATTTTTATTGTTTTTAAGGCACTGCATATTCTCCAGGGTGTCATCACTACTAATACTTTGCCATCTGAAATATCGCTTGTAATAGGTAACAATATACAGTAGGAGGGGAAAAAAATGAAAAAAAAAGATCTGTTTGCTCTCCCTCAAGTGCCCTGCATTGACATCGAGCTGAAATGAGTGCACACTAAGTGGGAAATGTCATTTGTTCTTAGCTGTCAATACACATAAATACATGGTGCCATGCAATATATACAGCTTCAGACCTTGCCAAGACATTCAGTTCTCATTGCACAGATCTAGGATAGTTTTGAGTACAGGGAGCTTCTGGGCTGGCCACCACCCAGCTGCACCTCCAGATAAGGCATCCATACCCAACAGGATGGTTGGCTATTGCAGGTATGCCCAGCCCTGGAGAAAACCCTCAATTCCTTTTAAAAATATACATGCCAAGAGCATCTAGCATCGATCATCAAGGAATGGTGACAAACAAAGGCTTATCTGCTCTTCCTGAGCTGGAGCATGAAGCCACAGGCAAAGGTCAGAAGCACTGCTGCTTCTTCAGATCCCCACACATCACCCAAAGCAACCCAAGAGCTGCAGGAGCTGCCCAGGGAGCTTTGATGCCACGCTGCCACTGGTCTCTAACTTGCACTTTCCGAGAGGGAGGAGTCGTTCTCCACTTAGGGCAATTCTATGCAACTGTTCCATTTTTCAATAATGCTCTTTGAGCACAGAAACCAGAACCTCCATTTCCACGGATATCAGAAGAAACACAAGCTACATCTTACACGCAAACCACAGCGGAAGTATTTTAATTTCCAACACGCAGTGCTTCTCCCAACCTGAAATAACCATTTTAGCTTGTTTGTGCTCCCAGAAGCCACGAAGTCTGCAGGGCTCTGAAACATTAATTTACCAGGAGGCGTGAGGGAAGTTACACAGCATACCTTCTGTATCTGCTGCATCTCCAAAATTGAGAGGCTCTCCTCAAGGAAGGGTGCTTTAATGATCTCTCCACTACTTTATTAATGAGCTCTAGGAATGTATCTGCACTGCGTTGAGCTGCACTTGCAGTTCAAAAGGCAGCCCTGGGAACACCAGTTAGCGGCTGCAACTCAGGCTGGTTTCTCTTTGATTCCCATCCCATCAACCACAAAAATGCTCAGCTCTGGTTCACAATTTGCTGGCGCACAAGCCTAAAGCAACACCCCACTCGTCCTGCATGCACTGAGTGGGCATCTGTCCATGGGATACAACTGCACTGTCCATAAAGCAGTTTTGTCCCTGGTGCCACAGCTGAAAGAAGTTACATTGGAGAGGCAAAGACTAAGGGAGTCTTATTTATTTGTAACCTTTTGTCCTATTGCTTTGAGAGGGAAGGCGTGCACACCCCAGCAGTCCTCCATCCTCATCCTGAGGAGGCTCAGGAGAGATCACATAGACCTCTACAACTGCCTGAAAGGAGGCTGTGGTGAGATGGGGGTTGGCCTCTTCTCCCATGTCATTAGTGATAGGACGAGAGGGAATGGTCTTCAGTTGTGCCAGGGAATGCTCAGGTTGGGTATTAGGAAATTTTCTTCTCCAAAAGAGTGGTCAGGTGCGGGAATGGACTGCACAGGGAGGTGTGGAGTCACTGTCCCTGGAAGAGTTCAAGAAACATTTAGATGTGGTACTAAGGGACATGGTTCAGTGGGGAAATATGGGCGGTAGGTGGATGGTTGGACTGGAGGGTCTTAGGGATCTTTTCCAACCTTGGTGATCCTGTGATCCTCCCAGGAGCCAGGATGGCTGCTAAATGCTCCTTGCTGAAATATGGATGCTCCTGTGCAGTGAGTCCCCTTTGTGACGTGCCATTCCAGACCAGAGATGAGGTGCAATCACTGCAAGGTGCACACAGGACTTTGCTGCATGATGCTTTGACCAGCCAATAAAATAACATCAGTGCTTTATTAGTGTCACAGCTATGGTTTGATATTTTTCCTCCCTTTCCTTAACCCAGCCATTCGAGTCTCTAGCAGTTACTCACCGCAACACTGATGACACCAAGCATGAAAACAAGGATCTACCCATAGAAATGGAAACTCCAGCTGTGCTGCCTTGCAGTGACCCCAAGAGGCGCAGGCGTGACAAGGAGAGGAAGAGCCCAGCCATGCTCAGCTGCACTCATTCTGCAGCCTTTCACCAGGGAGAATTTCAGTTCAATTTTCACTTGCAGCCCAAGTCATTTGGTTTCCTTCTTATCCTCACCCGATATTTTGCTCCTCTCCATATCACAAAGTGTATATTCACAACTTCTCATACAACTGAAATACTCAGAAATAATAAAAGGTAGAGACAGTCCAATAACTGCATTAATAAAGGTTTTATAAGGAGCATAATTATCATCCCAAATTTGTCCTATTTGGGCCAATTCATGGTCTAGTGAAAGCACAAGGCTCCTGGTGCATGGTTTATTTTAATGTAGGATGGTCTGCTTCAGAGAAGAGCAAATTCCAAATTTCCACCACCACAAACAGCCATAACCTCGCATTTGTCTCCCTGATGCTCTGCTCTTATCCATGCTCTGTTAGCGTGACTGTTTTCTAAGACAGCACCAGAATTCAGGCAAGAATCACCTTCCCTGCCCTGTAATTTTACACCAAGCTCACAGCAGCCTTAATTAAAACAGCAACTTCAGGCGTGGTTTAAAACCACAAGTAAGGAACTTTCATTTTAAAAATTGATTCATCTAGTTTGAGCCATTCTGCTGAAGACAGCCGGATGCTCGTTGACTGGTGTAGCAATAAGAATACAGTAATTCAGTATCCAAGTTTAATTTGGTGCTGTTGCTACCAAAAGAATGCAAAAGCATTGTCCATTAATTACAGCCTACATTCTCGTCAGAATTGGTATTTAAGCCCATTTTTTTTTACATGCTTTGTTGGTCTAGGAAGTACAGACCAATATGTATTTACTATTGGTAATTTTTGTCAAACCAAGCTGAAATTGAGATTCAGTTGAGCAGCAAGAACAGTGTCATTTAATTAAAATTTCATACAATCATAGAATGGACTGGGTTGCAAAGGCCCACAACGCTCATCTGGTTCCAACCCCTGCTGTGTGCAGGTCGCCAACCAGCAGCCCAGGCTGCCCAGAGCCACATCCAGCCTGGCCTTGAATGCCTGCAGGGATGGGGATCCACAGCCTCCTTGGGCAACCTGTTCCAGTGCCTCACCACCCTCTGGGTGAAAAACTTCCTCCTCATATCCAACCCAAACCTCCCTTCTCTTAATTTAAAACCATTCCCCTTGTCCCATCACCATCCACCCTCACACACAGCCGTTCCCCCTCCTGTTCATCCACTCCCTTCAAGTACTGGAAGGCCACAATGAGGTCTCCCTGCAGGCTTTTCTTCTCCAAGCTAAACAAGCCCAGTTCCCTCAACTTTTCTTCATAGGAGAGGTGCCCCAGCTCTCTGATCATCTTAGCAGCCCTCCTCTGGACCCATTCCAAATTTAAAAATATATGCTGGAAAGATGCAGATTATTCAAATGTTTTGCATACAAAACACGTGACTTCGACATAAGCAAGATTAACAGAAGCTGGTGAGCTGGCTTCCATGCTAATATGCTATTTTCAAATATATGTGCCATGAGATGCCCATAAAGTACCTATCAAGAGTTTTAGAAGTACCTAAATAGGTTAAACAGTGAACTACCACTGAACTGAGGAGCTGAATCCCAGCATGGGCTTTATTGGAGTTTTCAAAGCCCTTTAGGTAAGAAAGCAGCTTTGAGAGTCCAGCTCCAGCTTTGGGGATGTGGCTGAGCATCCTTCCATGTTCCAACTGTGCATGGGAACAAACTTTCTTGTTTGTGTAATTCCTTGCCACTTGCTCCAAACTAAACAAAACCCTTCCGAATATTTCACCTAAATTGAAAACAAAGGTGGATAAATCTGCAGCACAGAAATGGGGGAGGAAACCTTAATCAATATTCCTCCCCAGTACTCGTTTATAGCAATTAATCTTTCACCACAAATTTAATGAATACATGAAAGGATATCTGCAGCAAGCCTGAGCTTACTTCCGACCCTTCAGATAACTCTTATCACTTGAGAAATATTTTAACACATCACAACTCACACATCCCATTCAGATTCCTTCACAGCAGTCAGTTTAAATGATGCAAACCATAACTTGACACAGATTATCAGCATTCTGATTAAATGGGCATTCCCCAGCATTAATATCTCTCAATTTTTCTTTTTTTTTAAATAAATCTCATCGGAAAAGCCCAAAGCATCCAAAAATGTTTATGGAAAGTTGTTCCCGTGTCGAGGACAGCTGCAGGGCTTCCATCCTTGCACATAATTCTGTGCTTCCTGCAGCCGCTCAGCCCCGCATGCCACGGATTTCTTGGCGGCTTCTCTCTCCAATTGCTTTAGCAAAGCTCAGAGGTAGGAACTGCTGATAAAGGGAGAAATGAGCACCAGAGGGGGGCTGCAAGGAGCAGATCCTCATCTCCTCTCTAATTCAGGTATTGCTGCCTTTCAGGGCTGGGGACGGCCGGCAGATGGGATTGCAAACAAGATGTGAATGCAGAACATGGTAGCGCAGAGTGCTGGAGCCAAGATAAACGCCAGCAGCAGGCAGAGGGAAATACACAGGGAGGAAACAATTCCCTGCCTGGGGCTTCACCCACCCTCCTATCTGATGGGCCAGCAGCCCCAGCCCCAAGCACCTGCACCAGTGATGCTCAGTGCTGGTAGTGCACCCACAGGAGCCCCTTCCCTTCGCACCGCAGGCAGAAGTATTGCCTTGTGGCTCTGGCTCATAGCCAGGCTTGCCACTTTTCCTTAGCAAGACAGGCAGTTGACTGCAAATTGGCATAAAAATATACATAATTTGCATAAAACCTGGGGCAGAACACACATAGCTCCTGCCTTTCCCTTTTTAAAAGCCACAGTGCCTCTTCCTACGTAGGGATGCATGCAATGAATAAATAAAGGACACACTCATTACATGTTCCAATAGGAGTCTCAACTTTCTTTAATAGCGATGAGACGAACAAAGCAGGAGGAAGGGGGAGGGCCCCTTGGTGCTATTTTCAGCCATTATTAATGGAGATCAAAAGCAGCAACACGAAGTCAGAGCCCTTGGAAGGTTACAGGGCTGTGATCCCAGCTGAAGCAGATGCTGGTGGGATGGGGTCACACATCCGGATGGCTGGGATCCCTGTGCTCTGCTGGAAACACCCCACAGGCTGCAGCAACTCGTGCAGCAGGCTTCAGATTTGGTGAGCACAAAAGGAGAAATCTAGTAACAGATGTCTACAGAAGGATGGGGGGGGGGGGGGGGGGGGGGGGGAGAAGGATCTGTTTGGACTTGTGAGAGTAAAGAAAATGAAGTATGCAAATTGGTTTGCAATTTCATACAAAAACACCCCTTTTCAGATTGGAGACAGGCAACAGAGGAAAAAAATAAAAAAGAATTTGCTTTCCATTCGCTCATAAGCCTGTGGGAAAGGCTGGCACGAGACTTGGCTCACCTCGCCCACTACAACATGTGCCCGCGAAGGAGCTGCCTGATAGCCTAGGCTCAGTTTCCTCCTGATGTCAGTAGGTCAAGCCCAGTACTGAGGCTGAGCCAATGAAGAGATGAAGAACAAGAGTTCTAGCTCCTGGCTTTGCTGCCACTGTTGCTCCATAGAGAACAAAGACTTTTCCACAGCCCATTACAAGCGTGACCCAATGTGTGACAAAGAGCTGCTCAAAGCTGAACATCTTCCTTGGTTTCCCCAGCCCCAGCTTGGGCCACTCCATGGGGTTTTCCTCTGGAAAAGCCCCCCAGATGTGCAAGAAGCACAGACATCCTCTGGTCTCACATGTCATGGTGGATGAGGCAGAAGAACGGCACGTGCCAGACCCTGTCCTTCCCATGCTGCTCATCCAGAATGTGCTTTGCTCAGGGTGAAGCTCATTTCATAGACTGTTATTCTCCACCTTAAAAAATCTTCCTCTCAGAAAGAAAAGCAAAGCACCTGGAATACCAAGGGCTCCTCCTCCCTATTTCTGCAAAAATGTGCCACCTTCCCTCCGTGCATCATCCCCCCTTGACCATCACATCACACACACACTACAAGTCAGCAACTTCAAAAGACACAGTTGAAGCCCTGTGTATGATTGGAGATGTTTAAACTCGTAGTAACATCACTAGGTGTAGCTCAAAGTCAGGAAAGATACAGGAGATACAATGCTGGAATCAATAACAGAAGTGTTAACCAAGCCTCCTTAACACACTGAAAGCAGAGCAAGCACTGGGTGCTTTTGATTGAAACCAGGAATTTGCCTGTTTCCCAACACTGCCATTCCAAGGCAGAAGGATGTGATGCGGAAGCAGGAGGGTTAAATGAGCACTTTATTCAGCCACCATCTGATGTGTGCACATCCAAAGTGCTAATTACATCTAACAAAGACAATGCACAAAGCCCTGCATAATACACGAGATTTCAATAACGCTTCTATCATTCTTACTAGGTTCATTTTTTGCAAGTTAAAATAGAAAATGGCAATCTTCAAAATCTAGATACTTGTATGCAATGCTTTTAAGTATATTGAGATGGGAAGCACTGGCTCAGACATCAGCTACCAGGTCTACCCACACCCTTGGCCATGTTGCCTTCATGCTGTTCTGGTCATCAGGTCTACCTGAATGCTTTGTACTTCAGTCTGCAAAGAAAAGAAACCAATCTGAAGCGGAGGACAGTGATGGAAATAGATTGATGTAGATACAGCAAGAGAACTGGAGAGATTGCTCCATCTCCATGACGTTCCAGAGATCAGAGGAAGGTTTTGCACAGAATCACAGAATTGTAGGGGTTGGAAGGAACCTCCAGAGCTCATCGAGTCCAACCCCCTGCCAAAGCAGTTCCCTACAGCAGGTCACACAGGTCGGCATCCAGGCAGGTCTTGAACATCTCCAGAGAAGGAGACTCCACCACCTCCCTGGCAGCCTGTTCCAGTGCTCCATCACCCTCACTGTACAGAAGTTCTTGCACTGCTGAACCATAAGGCTTCCTCACCATAATGGTGTCAGCCTAAGTCTAAAGCAGGAGATAGCAGACAGACAGACAAGTGCTCAGCCTGCTCTGCTCTTTTCCAAACTTACAGGGAAATTAAGTCCACGTGTGGGGAGAAAAAAAAAAGAAAGAAGTAACACTGCAGTTCAGCAAGCAAAATTCATGAAGCTGCTGTGATGAACACAAGGACAGCTGAATCGAACCAAGAGCCTTGGTTCTTGGAAAAAAGACAATGTCACATCTGCTTTTAAGACAAGTAGAAGGGCTGACCCAGTGAACTACCAACCTGTCAGCATCACCTCTGTGCTGAGGAAGATCATAGAACCATAGAAAGAGCAAGGTTGGAAAAGACCTACAAGGTCATCCAGTCCAACCATCTTCCCATCACCAATAGTTCTCGCCAAGCCATGTCCCTCAACACAACGTGTAAATGGTCCTTGAGCACCTGCAGGCTCAGTGACTCCACCACTCCCCTGCTGCCCATTGCAGCACCTGACCACTCCGAATCATGGAGCAGATCCTCCTGGAAGCTGCGCTAAGGCACATGGAAGAAAGGGAGCTGATAAGGGACAGCCAGCATGGCCTCACCAAGGGTAGGTCCTGCCTGACCAACCTTGTCACTTTTTCTGGTGGTATAACTGACTTGGATAAGGGAAGAGCCGCCAATTCTTGGTTCTCGACACGAAACAAGAGCTTTGCCCCCGGGGTGATTGAAGCAAAAAGGAGACAGGTGCTGAAGAAGGAATCCAAGCCTCCAGCAGTACCTTTATACATACATGTACACCTAATGGCAGCAACACAAAGACAGGTCCCAGTCTAACCGGTAAGCAAGCACTGGATTATGATTCTATGATTGGTGCTATGTTAATTATAGAGCTCCTGGCTTATTTTTATGCCTTTCTGTATTTTCTGTTTGTTTGTTTGTTTATGGAGCATACATACCCAGGAGGCAAACCTCTGTGTTTCTTCTATTTGTAAGCACTTGGCCTTACAGAGCCTGAGAGCCCAAGGCACCATCGTGCCCCAACACGTGGCTGTGCATAGCAGAATCTGACAAGTCCCTCCAGCAGCAGGGAAAGACAGAATTAAAGTATAGGGCTGTGGTCCTGGTGGCTTTTCAAACTGCTGTGCACTGCCATGATATTTATTAGCAAGATTCCCTACAGAAACAAGGTTTATGCAATCACTGCTGCACGTTCTCCTTGCAGTGAAATCCAGAACATAGGTAACAAGCATCAGGGAGCTGTGCCCATACAGAGGGAGACTAAAGCAACTCTAAGCTTTTTTTCAGGCCTTGGAAAAGAAGTTGCTAAAGCACACAGTAATGTAGTCACCACTTGTCATAACTTTCTCAGCCCGCCTTTGATGCCACACTTACTGTGGGCTTACGATGTGGGATTTGCACTGCTAGAAACATCCCTGCTGTAAAGCTGAACACCTGGGACAGCAAAAGTCAGTATGGATTTTCCATCTCTCAGCTCTCCACACTCATACAGACCACACAGATCTTCACAAATTCTCTTACCAAGGATCTACTGAGAAGCCTTTTAGCTAAGGATTTTGCTGTAAGGATCCTTCTGGAATGTATCAAATGCATTCCATTGTATTTAAGCAGCAGGCATGAACACAATACTGATAAACTCACGTAGTTTTATTTTCCTTTTCACACTAGTCGTGGATTCACAGAATTGTAAAACCATTCAGTTTGGAAAGGCCACCAGGATCACCTTGGTCATCAACCCATTTCACTTAATGCAGAAGTGACACGATGCAATAAAGAGCAGACCTTGCAATGCCCTAAGTTTTGCTTAAGCACAGGAACAAAATTGTTATGGATTAAGACAGAGCTTGTGTCAGGTTTTGAACCACAGGTTAGGTAGGATTTCAGTGCTGATTGCAGCATTAAGATGCAGCAGGATCCCAAGGCTCACTGCGATCAATTTGTCAGCATGGGGATTATTTCACTTTCATTGTAGGATGGATTTGGGAATGAGGGAAAAAGAGGCAAGACTGTAGATACAGTCAAAATTTGAATAAAATGTTCCTGGAAAAGAAGGCATAGCAAAGATGACCTTCTGTCATCAACAATTCTCTTATGGTGCCCATGAACACTATAATCACAGCACTGCTTGAATTGGACGGGGCCTTTAAAGGCCATCTGGTCCAACTCCCAGCAGTGAGCAGGGACACCCACAGCTCCATCAGTGCTCAGAGCCCCTCCAGCCTCACCCTGGCTGTTTGCAGGGATGAGCATCACCACCTCCCTGGGCAACACATTTCAGTGCCTCACCACCTTCATGGTAAAACACTTCTTTCTTATACCCAGTTCAAATCTCTCCTCTTTTAGTTTGAAACCATTTCCCCCTGTCCCATCACAACACACCCTGCTGAAGAATAAGTCCCCCCTCCTTCTTACAGCCCCTTTATACACTGACACGCTGCTGTAGGTCTCCCTGGAGGGGCTGCACAGCCCAGCTCTCTCAGCCTGTCCTCATACAGAAGCATTCCATCATAACAGCTTAAATGTTACAGCAGGACTCCCATAGGGCATCCCATGGCCCTCCTGCTGTCCCCAGGCCCTCTGGCTCCCTCACAAGCACCACCGTGAGGCAGTGAGCAACAACCCAGCAGCCCATCCCACTCTTGCTGTTCACTAAGTGGCCTCGTGCCTTATTTACTGTAATTATTTCAACATCTGCTCTAAAGACAGAAATCTGTTTATTTCCTCAGAGTGTTTTCTATGGCACTCGCTGCTATAGAGTTTGAATGCTTGATAAGATATTATTGGATTTCTGTCCCTTTCCTTCTGTTATCATCTCCATTTTCCAAACAGAAGAATGCTGGCCCACAGATTAAATAGTGGTTTTGTTCACCAGTTTGGGAACAAGCAGCAGATCTCCCAACATGCATAATTGCAAGAAAAGCTCTGGTCCAGGGGACCTGTGCAAGGCTGCATCCAACACCAAGGCATTGGGTGATTCTGAAAGGATCACCTCAGGGCTTTGGGATTAAATGCAGATCTCCAAATGAAGTGGGTACAGAATTAAGGAGGATGCTACTCTTCCTTCTTTGGCTTCCACTTCTTCCATCAGGTGCCCTTCTATTTAGGAAATGGAGGATACAGAAACAATACATCCCCAATATCTACCCACCTCTTACCAGCATTTCAAGACCTGCCGTGAAGGTCAGATCCAGATCATACTCAGTATATCTTTGCCCTCTGCAATGGCATCAGTACTCACACGTGGAGGATGCAAACACTTTGTTATAGCTTAAGCATTCCCTATCTTTCTTTGCAAGTCCCGTTTCCTACCCCTCCAATCATTCCTGCTGCTTTTCCTCTAAGCTCTCACCCTGCTGTGGCTCTGAGACACCAAAACCTCCTGCTTAAGAGCAGCACACGTTGGCTCCACGCGTCTCACAGCCTGCACCGCACGCAGCCCAGCGCTGATGCCTTGCAGACAGGTGACAGCCCACCCAGCCCCACTCACGTGCGTGCATTTGACCGTTCCTGACTATATTTAGAATTTATTTGTGCCCTGATTGGATTACTTTCTGATTTTTCCATTTTGCCATTGTCATTTGGAATTCTAATCCTTCCCTCTAATGGCCTGAGAGCCCATCTCAGCTTTGTGCCATCTGCAAATTATTAAATTTGCATGCTCTCGTTAATTAAAATAGTTGATGTCACCAGAAGCAGGGCAGGCCCTCATAAAGCCCCACTCCATACACTCTCCCACTTTGACAAGAAATCATAATTATCCCACAGATCTGGCTATCTAATCAACTTTGCATCCATTCTGTAATTGTTTCACCTAGGCATAATTCTCCTAACTCAGTGCCTTCTAAAACACTATCACATGCATCTGCAGCTACATTAAAAATATATAATTATACATATATATGAAAAATAAAGATATAATAAGGATACCCCCCTGCCACTTTCCCTCAGCCTGCAAAGCTTGGTATTCAGCTGCTGTCCTGCAGGATATCACAGGAGCAGCCACTGGCAATTGAGAAGGTGTGAGCTTCATTTCTCATATTTAAGTAAGCTCAAGGTAGCTGAAAACATGCTTCTAATAGTATTCAAGACTGTTTTCTCTATTCAAATCAAAGACGGTGTCTGCCAATGCTGTCTATTAACCATGATAGTCACTAGACTGCAGCTGATCCTTTCAACAGAGGCAGATGCAGCAGAAATGAGACGTTTACTAGTGAATAATTTTGTTGTTGTTTCTTCTATTAAATACAGCACAGCCAACAAGCTCCTTGTTACCTTTCATGTGTCTGCTCTCTCAGTCTTTTCCTACAGTGCCTGTGCAATAACAGCTTTGTTAGCCACCTGAATCAGTGTCACCAATGATCAGCTAATAACTAGCGAGAGGAACGTTGTTCATTGAAAGATTATAGAATCATAGAATGGCCTGGGTTGCAAAGGACCACAACGCTCATCCAGTTCCAACCCCCTGCTGTGTGCAGGTTTCCAACCAGCAGCCCAGGCTGCCCAGAGCCACATCCAGCCTGGCCTTGAATGCTTGCAGGGATGGGGCACCCACATCCTCCTTGGGCAGCCTGTTCCAGTGCTCCATCCCCCATACTGTGCAGAAGCTCTTCAGAATGTTCCATGCTAACATGCAATGTCCAAGTTTTCTCTATCACTACACACCACCAAGAGCCTGACCTCATCCATTTGCTTCCCACCTCTCTTTAGATATTTATAAACATGAGTCAGATCCCCCTCAGTCTTTTTTTCCTCAGGCTGAGCAGGCCCAGGTTGCACAGCCTTTCCTCACAAAGGAGATGCTCTGGGCCTTTCATCATCTCTGTGCTCTTCGTTGGACTCCTAGGAGATCTGCCTTTTTCCAGCTGGGGATCTCAGAATTGGACAGAATTGGACACAGCATTCTGAATGCAGACTCGCTCACCTCCCTCAACTTGCTGGCAGGTGCATCTCAGGACACCAGTGGCCTTCTTGGCCACCAAGGCACACTGCTGGCTCACAGCCATCTCGTCACCCTCCAACATACCTGGATCCTCCTCAGCAGAGCTCCTCTCCAGCAGATCAGCCTTCCAACCTGTACTGATGCATGAGGTCATTCCCCCCCATTCACAAGACTCCACACTTGCTCAACTACACTCAAATCTCATCAGGTTCCTCCCTGCCCAACTCTCCAGTCTATCCAGGTCCTGCTGAGTGGTAGCACAGCCTTCTTGTGTGTCAACCACTCCTCCCAGCACTGTATCATCAGCAAGCTTCCGAGAGCAGACTTTATTCCTTCATCCAGGTCACTGATGAAGACCATACCCACAGATGAGCCTGCTCAACCTTATCTCCCAGCCCATTCCCATGGCATTCAGTTGTACCAGATGGAGTAGAAGGCTGAAGTACGACCCCTGATTAAAAACAGACATAGTAGACTTCAAGTAAAACAACCATAGAATGGCTCAATTTGGAAGGGACCTCAAGGATCATCATCCAACCCCCAAGTCTTCACACACTGTACAGAATTGTCTCTATTGGCAGGGAGAAAAAGGATTTGTTCTCCTTTCCAGCCTTGCAGGCTTAGAGGGAGGAGGGAATAAACTGGCTCAGGATCATTGACAGCAAGAGTTCTGCAGCTGGCGTGGGCAACAATGGTAGTGATGATTCAGGAGTGGAGATAGATCCAGCTCTCTGCATCAAGCATCAGCTCTTCAGGAGAGAAGAGGAAGAAAAAGTAAAACTGTGCTTTAAGTAGTGCAATCAGCAGGCTCAGTCAGCAGTTTTGTTTGTTTTTAGTGCAAATTTAGTAGTTGTGAATATCTCAAGAAGTTGCTGGCATCTGGGAATTTCAGGCTAAGACAGAGCCAGTGCTGCTGCTTTTGCTTCCCAGTACAGCAGCATCAGCAATGGGCCACAAGCCCCAATCTCACTACTCAGGATGTTGCCAGTGCAGCCCATTGATGTTCCTGGTCAATAATCTCTTAACCTAAAGGCACAGACTACATTATTCATCGAAGGTTTAAATAACACAGCATCCAGCGTTCCTATAAACCCCAAGAAGCTCATTATGGCTCTACATGGGAGAAAGCAATCATGTAAAAGCAGAGCCTTCACCAGCTTTGTTGCCCCTCTCCAGGTCCAGAAGTGTGTCCAGAGAGGAGCAATGGAGCTGTGAGGGGTCTGGAGCACAGCTCTTAATAGGGAGCAGCTGGGGGAATGGAATGGTTGGATTGAGGTTGGATGTTAGGGGGAAGTTCTTTACAAGGAGAGTGGTTAGGCCCTGGAACGGGCTGCCCAGGGAGGTTGTGGATGCCCCGTCCTTGGACGTGTTCAAGGCCAGGTTGGACGGGGTCCTGGGCAACCTGATCTGAATGTGTGTGTTTGGTGGCCCTGCTGGGCAGGGGGGTTGGAACTACATGATCCTTGAGGTCCCTTCCAACCCGGGTGATTCTGTGATGGGTCGGTCTGGAGAAGAGGAGGCTCCAGGGAGACGCTATTGCACTGCACAACTGCCTGAAAGCAGGTTGTGGCGAGGTGAGGGTTGGCCTCTGCTCCCAGGTAACAACAATAGGATGGGAGGAGATGGCCCCAAGTTGTGCCAGGAGATTGCCATGTAGGGTGTTAGGAAATACTTCTCAGAAGGCACGGTGATGCATCGAGACAAGCTGCAAGGGGAGGTGATGGGGTCACCATCCTGGAGGTGTTTAAGGAAGGGGTGGCCATAGGGATTACGGACGTGGTTTAGTGCTAGGTGACAGCTCGACTAGATGATTTTAGAGATCTTTTCCAACCTTAATGATTCTGTGATTCATTTCACAGATTTAAAGCTTCATGCCCAGCACAACAACGGGGCTCACACACCTTCCAGGCCCAGACCAGCATCTCCCACACCATCACCTTCTCCACCCCACGTATACGGAACCAGCCCAGGTCCTCCTGCTGCTCTCACACAGGCACAACCCTGCGGTGGTAATGAGAACCACACTTTCCTCCTGAGTGAGAATTCAAGAGGCTTTTCAATGCACACAGGTGCCGTGGGGTCAAGTCTCTCTCTTGGTTAGCAGGTGGAGGAGCGAGCTAAATCATTCAATGGGAGCTGAGCTGTCAGAATGAATCTGAACAGGCAGGGAAACTTAAAAGGTGTTGTTTTTGTGTTTTGTTTTTTGCAATTTTAAACATATCTTTCACATAAACAAAAAGCACACCGAATCTTCTGGCATTAGAGCACCCACAGTTTAAAAGCAAGAAATCACGGCCATGAGTGCAGAGAAGTTAACAAGGCAACGTTCTTAAAGCTGGTTTTCAGCACTACACAACCCTGTTGAAATACAGAGGGGTGTATTTCTACAAAGCAAAGCTCCACAGTGCCTACACATCAGTCAAAAGAAAGACTTAAAGCACACAAACTAAATAATGATTGCCAAACTCTTCAGGTTTTATAGTTTGCTAACAGATGCACCAGGTAATTCAATTTAGTGGCTACATACAATATAATAACTTAATGCAGTTTTGTATTTAGCACAGTGGGTTAACCATAAAAATACAATTTACACTAATGGATATTTTAATCAGGGCAGATTCCAAACAGGAGCTGACAATTTAGCCACTTGACTTTCTTACCAGTGCTATTTATTAATGATGCTGGATTGCAGCTCAAGCAGTGGGAAGATTGTTCTCTTGATTCAAACAGCCAGTCACAGTACTATGACAGAAATAAATCACTCAGTGCATTCACTGCTTCTACAAGGCTGCCAAGCAAAGCATGGCCTCCTTCTGACTACAAGGTGCGAGGGGAATTTCCAGGGCTATGAGGCCCACTTTGCTGTCCAAGACAGCAAAGGCTTGTCCTTTCTCTTGCCCCCATTAGATGAACACTCCACAGCCTTGTTGGTGGTGATTTAAAGAGAGAGAGGAAAAAAAAAAATCTAATTTCCAACTAGGAGCTCATTCTTAACCTTTTAAAGTTAGATCTGGCTTTAATCTATTGTGTTTTGTAGCTGAAAACAAGTAGAGCTGGTGTTCTTCCACATTTTATTGCTTCTACAGCTTCACTAAACTTCCAGAGAAAATGTGGAGTGACAGACAGCACTGCTTGGCAGCCAGTGAGACCTGCTGGTACCTAACGAGATGCTAGAGCCCTCAGTAAAAGGATGCTTTTCCATGTTTGTGGTGTAAGATGGCTTGGAGCTGCTGAAGAACAGGTGGCAATAGTCACAGTTGGCCAGAATCATAAGAAAAACTGCTGAAATCCTCACACACGAGCAAGAATTTCTTACACCTCTAGAGAAAGTTTGCAGAAAGAGTCCCCAGACACCCAGAGCCCTTTGGATATCATCTTCCAAGGCACGGGTAAAACTCTGAATCAACATCCCATGCAAAGACTGCAGCCCTAATCCTCCATTGCTTCAAGCGGGCAAAGATGCAGATTTCACAGCACACAGCATGGCCTCACGTGGGACCCAGAAGGCAAAGCACTGGGGTCCCCAATTTGACAGCATAGCCGCGTACTCCTGGCACAGAGGAGCTTCTACAGCCATTTGTATGCTGTCGGTAGACCTCTCCATGTGCCACCTCCTTACCTTAGCTAACATATTTAATGAGCTAACCTTTTATTGGCTTATTGTTTTAAATTCCTGTATTTTAAAAGAAATTAGCGTCAGGCAACTGCAGCGATGATAATGTTGGGTAATTTAAACCCATTAGCAACAAAATAGAGGTTCCCCACTGCCTTGTAAGGTTATCACCTGCAGGGCATCTCCTCTCACAGCACCCAGCTCACCCTTTCAGAGTCACCAGACACGGGTACAACTTCTCATACAGAACACTTCATAAACGGAGAATTAAAGTTACCTGGAGCTTAGTTAAAAATAAATGCCAAGGTTTACACACTGCTGGTAAAAGCATTAATGTCTTCCTATTGCACTTCTGTGATTTCTGTACGGTTGCAGTATCTCAGCACCATGGTGCAAAACGTTTCTTAACGGAGCACTGTTCGGATGCAGGATGCGTTGGGGCGGTCATCCATCCGCCCGGCTCTCCCCTATGCATTTTCATGGAATCGTTAAGGCTGATAAAGACCTCCTGACCACCACCTCCAACCCCCACCGTGCCACTGCCCGCATCCCTCAGCGCCACGTTCCCACAGCTCCGGAACACCAGGGACGGTGACCCCACATCGGCAGCGTGTGCCAATGCATCACCACTCCTTGGCAGAAGAAATCGTTCCCAATATCCAACCCGGCTCTCCCCTGGTGCAACGCGAGGTCGTCACCTTTCATCTTTGTACACCGAGTGAATAATCAAAGCGGACAGGGGGAGAGGGAAACGCACTTCTCCTCATCTGATGCAAAAGGCAGAGAACCTCGGGAGAGGAACTTCGTGCAGGTGGGCTCGCAACCCTTTTGCACTGAGGTCCACGTGGGAACCAGCCCACCAGCCCCAAGGCAGCACCGTGGCCAAGCTCACCTGGCACTCACTGCTGGTGTCTGCGTTCCTCTGAAGCTCCTGCCGAGAAAGCACTTAACAGCGGCTAAATCCCACTAAGAGCCAGGCAGTTCTGAAATACATTCCTTCCAATCTCAGGAAACAGAGCTTCCTGCCCCGCAGCTCGCTGGGACTCAGCCCGCTCAGCCTCGGAGGAGGGATTTTGCCGCAGGGCTCAGGACCATCCGCCCGAAGGTTGAACCACGTGGAAGAACACAACGAAACCCGAAGGACGGGTCAGAAATTCCCTTCGGTTTCATTCCCGTGAACCAACGACCCTGCACAGCAGGGGAAGAGCCTCGCCAACCCCCCCCAGCTCTCATTAATTAGCACCGTTCGGCGATTGCTGCAATGCCCCCAATCCCGACCACATGCTGGCAGGGGAGCCAAAATCACAAGCGGCGCTTCATGCAGCTGCGAAGTGCAGCAATTGTTGTAGATTGGCCACGAGTTGCGCAGCGATTATGACACCCATTAACGAAATCCCACCTGTGCCTTGTTAAACCAGCTCCGGTTTTTCCCTGGGAGTTTCCAAGAACATTTCTAACATTTTATTTTATTTTTTCCAATCTGCACGCGGAGCTGTCATATGATTTTGCCGCAGGTTTCTGTACGTAACTGCACTTAACTAAAATGACTTTATGCTTTAAATTAAAAGAGAGAAAGAGGAATCCTTGAGGACTTCAGTCCTTCAGTGGCAGCCTGCATCGTCACAAGAAAAGGAACGAAAGCAGCAATTATCACTTCCTTGCTTGCTCAATAGCAATTCGCGAAGCAGTCAATAACTGAAGGCGATGCCGGTTCATCACAGAGGCAGCTGTAGGGGAGGCTCAGCCTGGGACACCACAGCCCCGTGCACATTCCTGATCTTCATGGGGGAAAGAGGAGAAGGAATGGGGCGCCTCTTATTTGTTGTTATGGACAGCAAGAACCCCTCGAGATTTTGGGGTTGTCTTGTTCGGGTTTTTTGTTTGTTTGTTTGTTTGTTTTCTTTTTTGTATTCCTGATAAGCAGCATAAGCTGATGGTACCTTGGGGCTGAAAGCATGACAGAACTTCAAGGAAGGAAATGAAGGAAGGAAAGGAAGGAGAGAAGGAAGGAAAGGAAGGAGAGAAGGAAGGAAAGGAAGGAGGGAAGGAAGGAGAGGAAGGAAAGGAAGGAGGAAAAGAAGGAGAGAAGGAAGGAGAGGAAGGAAAGGAAGGAGGAAAAGAAGGAGAGAAGGAAGGAGAGGAAGGAAAGGAAGGAGGGAAGAAAGGAAAGGAAGGAGAGAAGGAGGGAAGGAAGGAGAGGAAGGGAAGGAAGGAAGGAAGGAAAGAAAGGAAGGAAGGAAAGGAAGGAGAGGAGGGAGAGAATGAAGGAAGAAAGGGTCAGATGCATATTCCAGTGCAAAGTGCTGTAGCTGCAGCACTGATGGGCGCAGGGCAGAGCAGTGCACAGTGCTGAGCATCATATGAGGCAGCTCAGCACTTCTGAGCCCGGATGGGAAATCTCCCCTTGCACTTTTGAGGGGTTGGAACAGCAGATGCTGCGCAATGAGAAAGGAGTTTCCATAGCAAGGAATGATGTGGGTCTCACTCTTGTCCTTTGTACCCTTATTGCCCTGTGCAGGAGGCTGAACCTAAACCAGAATACTCCTCCCCACCTCCACAAACAGCATCAAATTCAGTCCAAGTAATAAAAGCAGACCTTCTCAGCATATACCCACATCTGCAGACCTTCCTGGGAAAGAAAGGAGCAAGGTCTGCCATTGCTTCCAGCAGGTTTTGCTGAAAGCAGACCCACTGTTGGACCTTCTGGCTCCATTGCCAGTGCCAGTGATCCTCTTTGCTCTTCAGAACACAGATGATAAAAAGCACAGAATCTCTCTTACAAACAGCACTGACACCTGAGGTCCAGACAGCCCAACCACACGCTTTGGGTCACTGCAGCCTATCAGGCATTGCATAATTATATCCAGAGAGGAGCTTGTTTGGTGCAGCATAAAGCTCCTTCCATAGCCAGGGATGCTGCAAGAAGTTTATTGTCAGAGGAAGCCCATTTGGTGCTTGGCTTCCCAGTCTGATTCTATTGCCATGTATACTCCATTCAGTGCTTCAGCAACAGGGTTTAATCTCTTTTCTCCCTTCTACTTTTTTTTCTCCTCTTTATTCTGAGAAAGTTTTGGTTTTCCTGGCAGCCTTTTTATCACCCCACCACCTCCTACCCTCTCATTCAAGGAGGTTTATTTAAAACCAAAGCAGCACATGACCATAAGGGTTCCTATTTGACATAATGAAGTTATTCAAGATGTTTACTCAACAAAAAATAGACAGTGAGCTCACCTTGCTGTTGTCAGCTACAGCTAACTACTGAGTTTACTGCACGTAGCCACAAGGCAAAGCTTCTTTGTGCTCTGTTCCTATTGCTCAGAGACCCACAGCAGCAATAGGTTAACAGGGGCAGTATCAGTGCTGAAATGATGCTACCAGCAGCCAGGGGTGCTGCCCAGAGAGGTGGTGGATGTCCTTGGAGACGCTCAAGGTGAGGCTGGATGGGGCTCCGAGCACTGATGGAGCTGTGGGTGTCCCTATTTATTACTGGGAGTGGGAGCAGATGACTTTAAAGGGCCCTTCCAACTCAAACCATTCTGTGATTCCATGGTTTGCACGTGGTATCATTCTGCAGGGCAGCTCCCTGCTGCTGCTCCCATCCCTGAGATGCAATGCTTCTCCCTCTTGTAAAAGCCCAGCCAAAAAAAGCATCAAACTGCTCAGAAGTGAAATAGGGACGCCATCAGCCTACCAGCAGCTCCACTATTTCTTGCAACATGTCATTTTCTTGTCTAATTTGTCAGAGAGTTTCCTCCTAAATCCAGAAACAGAACATTGAATCGTCTGGCACCCAGCTGCCACGGTGCCCACTGCCTCTGCGGGCACCAACCTCTCCTTCCACAAGCTCCACAAACACTTGAAACGTGGGAAGACATCAACCCCATCATTATACGTGGGGAGGAAGTAGGAGACCAGACACAACATCCTGCAGGACTCCCCAAAGGCTGACAAGAGCCATCCTCGAGGCCTGCTCTGGGATTCCCCCAGCATCTTGCTCTCATGTTAAAATGGGCACAAAACAGTGGATAACTTTGTTTTCTATAACAGCCAATGGCATCAAGACCAATAGCAAGCAGAGCATCGTTTGACACTGGGTTGAAGCTTCATGGCCTACACTGAAGGAGCTTCATAAGGAAATGGGTGCCAAGAATTTCACTCTACCTTGGTTTTCTCATCCCAATGCAAATATTTAAGGGGCTGTTTTCCACGCACAGATTTCCTTTTAGAATGAGGGCAGGCAGTATCCTGAGGAACTGGAGACAGGGAAAGCTGTGTTATCAAGGAGGACAGCAGCAGTGCATCAGGAGGTGTGTTTTTAAATCACTGTCCTCTGGGACAGGGATTATCCAGCATGAGTTAAAACACACTGCCTGTGTTTTCCCAATAGCATCCCAACAGCTCAGGTTCACGCGCAGGGGTACTTACAAACAGATTAACATGTGCTTTGGATTGATACGGTTGCCATGGCAATTAGCAATAAACAATAAGCCTCAGACCCCAAATTTTGCCCAAGGTTCGAGTGAGATTTTGTAATTTTTTGCATAAATATGCATTTTTCACACACAAACACCGCCCTCTGCTGCATGCTGAGGCCGATGCTGGGGAGCAGATTTATGCACGTTGCCCCTGGCAACGCAGTTGTTGAAGGTGATAAAAATTCTCATGTCTCTTTGGCTTAGAAAGTGCCAGTGCATCAAAATGCAAATGATTCAGCCTCCTGCAAAGGTCGTTTGAGGTAACGGATATGTTTAACTCCTGTATCTCCGCAGAGGAAACGGTGCAGTTTGAAGCACGCGGTGCTTCGATGCTTGGGGCATATGCTGTTGTCAGCTTGCTGGAGTCTGGGGGGATATTAAGAAGCCTGCTGCCCACTCCTGTAACATTTCTGGTCTATTTTATGTGAGAAGGAGGTCAAGTTCATGCTGGAACAGAATTTCTTACCCCATAACACAGCCCCAGCTTGCAGAGCGAATCCCACCACGCACGTTCGCTCTTTTCCCTGGAGGCACGTGCTGTTTCTGTTCAAGGAGAGACTTATTCCAAGTAATGCCCCAGCTGTAACCAAAATGAAACGTTTTTGCTGAGAACCCTCCTAAAGCTTGATTGATGGAAAGCAGCAAGTTAGAGCTTGGCATTCCCTTGGACAGACTTGGCGTCCCTTGGGTAGACCTGGTGTCCCTTGGGTGCCCAGTCCGAAGACATGTTCAGCTTCCCATTCAGAGAAAAAATGCAATAAATACACAGAAATAATCAAGATGGATCTCCCAGGGAACAAGCTGAGCAGCCTTGCACTTCTAAGTTTAAGGTTGGATCAGACCCAGTGATGAAAGGCTATTGGAACCTGTACCATCTACTGGCAGTGCAAGGTCTGATGTCCTCTTACTGCTCCCAGGTTGACAGCTGCTTATTTTCAACCCCATCATGTAGCAGCCTCACAAGAAAACAATTGGTTGGGCCATGAAAGAACTGACGTTTTATTGGCTGGTATTGATGCTGGCTTGTATTGATAGTGACTGGTGAGGACTGCATCAGGGAGGAGCAGCTCAAAATTACCACTTTGAATGGTCATGTGTTATTTCAGTAGGCAGGACTATCCATCTCACACTGGAATCAAATGATTCAAGTCTGATTACTCTGAAATTGCTATTTTGATAAAAGAACCAAATGGCCTTTAAAATTAATACATTATTTCACTAGAGGCAAAATCTAATTTCAGTTTATATTCCAACAGGAAAAGAAAAGACCAAAAAAAAAAAAAAAAGAAGCTGAATACTTAAGCAACCCTTCTTCCTTTGCGTTTATTCCTCAAATGGCAGCCAATGACTTTAAGGGAAATACATTTGGAGCTGAAGTGGTAGAATGCATTGAATGGAGGAAAAACTTTGAACAGCACAGAAGGAATTGAGATGATCTCATCCTCCCCACGCTCTGATAGGTTTCCTTTTCATTTGTGCTGGTTTAGAAATGCCCCCTTTTTCTGTTTGTTATTGTACAGAGAGCCTCACAAGAGTTAACACTTTAATCAACCCATTGAAAAAGTCAAGTTAATGTTTTGCTCCTCTTGGATCACAAGTGTCTGCTGCACCGTTGCACCACAATCTAAGTATGGTTTTCATTTTTTTCCTTATTTTGAGGGAAAGAAGGATCGAACTTCACTTAAAAGCTGTGTTTCAACCTGCCCTACTGTTGGCTTGTGTATTGATGCACTCTATAGCAAAAAATACTGCTTACTGAAGAAAACAAATTCGTCTTGCAGAAAACCCTTCTGTTGGCCCCTGGAACTCCAGAACAATAGCAATGATTGTAGTGAAGCCTGACTGCAACACTGGGATCGGAATCATAACTACAGAAGCTTTTGGGAATCAGTGGGCTGAGCTTGGAACAATGTTGGGTCTGAATCTGGGAAAGAGGGGCTCCCAAAGGTTGCATTGGTGTAGTGCCTACCAAGGGCAAAGACATGATGCAAAGCACTGTGCGCTTCCAGGAAGGGGCTGGGGGTGAGAAGCACCTGTGCATTTGCCTACAGCCCACACTTGGCTTCTGTAGCTCCTCTGAGTCACCCTGAAACGGCCCCTCAGTCTCAGGCAGGGGTGGGAGCTGAGGTCCTGCTTTGTGCCAGCACTGGATTTGCTCTAAGACCGAACCAATGCATACAGCTCAAACTACAACCCAAAGAGCACCACACAGAGAACTACAGCAATACGATTTCCGTTCTAATTGTTGTTTTCTCACACTGAGCTCTCAATGTTTCAGCTCTAGCTCTGCAGCTTTTCTCCTACTTGTTCCATTGCTCCATTTCCTCAAGCGCTGAATCTAAATAGGAGAGGTGAAAAAGTCGTAAAGACAGCTCTGATGAACATTTCATGTGTTGAAATACAGTATGGAACATAGAATAAACATAGAACCATGGAGAAGACCTCCAAGATCACCCAGTCCTACCATCCACCTACCACCAGTATTTCCCCACTAAGCCACGTCCCTTAGTACCTCATCTGAATGCTTCTTGAACACCTCCAGGGGCGATGGCCCCACCACCTCCCTGGGCAGCCCATCCAGTGCCAGTCCATTCTCCTGCAGGAGAAATTTTTCCTAATATTTGACCTGACCCTTCCCTCACACAACGTGAAGCCATTCCCTATCGTTGTTACCTGGGAATGGAGGCCAACAACCACTTCACCACAACCTCCTTTCATGGAGCTGTAGAGAGCAATAAGGTCTCCCTTGAGCCTTCTCCAGGTGGAGCCATCCCATTTCCCTCAGCCTCTCCCCATAGCACTGCACTCCAGAGCCCTCAGGGCTCCATTGTCCTTTTCTGGACACACTCTGGGGCCTCAATGTCTTTCTTGTAGCGAGGGGCCTCACCAGTGCCAGTACAGAACAGCAATCACTTATATAGACTATAGAACATGGAACACAGAATATAGAACATTGGAAGGGACCCCCAAAGCCCAGCTAGTCCAATGATCCTAAAACGTTACAACTCCTGATAAATTTTGCAGTCTCTCTAGAAAATTATCTCTAAAACAAGGTAATGTTTCACTGAGATGCACTCCTATGATAACGAGCCCAGAACTTTCTTCCTTTCAGCTGTTAAATTCAGATTGCATCTTATGCACTATAAGCTTATCTCTTCACTTAACATTAATCTTTACCAGGAATTTATATAGAACAAACCTCCCTGTATTTCAATGTTTAGTCTGGTACAGGGAATGTGTATTCTCTGCACAAGCCTATCTCGTTCAACACGTAACATTTCACTTAGAATAACCAACCCATTTTGGGGAGTCCAGAGACGTAGCATATTTTGGATGGAATTTTATCTCCAAGTCCCTATTTAAATTGGCATAAAAACGCTTTTAATTTTGAACAAGCTTTAAGAAAAAAATCCCTGTTAGTGAGACTTCAAAATTCTTGTGGTCTGAAATCCATTCAAAGATGAACTTATTCTGGATTGTTTAATAAAGTTTGTCTGCCCTATAAATCTGTGATGGTGCTGTGAGTGCCCCAGTAACTCCAGAAGGCCAAAGGTGGACAGAAAGGCAAAAAGTTCCCTTTTTTTTTCTTTTCTTTTTGAGGAATTGATGCAGTGGTACCTCACTCTTTGGAACAAAGAGGAGAAAAAAATAAGCTGAGGGGCACTTTGTAACAAATATCCATGTGTAAAAGGGGTGTTTCTACTCAATACCACGGATGAAATACGGTTTTGTTGGGCATTGCTACAGGATTTCATCAGTCTGTGCATGGATTTTGCTCCACTGAGGGGCTACGGCAGTCTTCGGTGGAGTAGAATCTCTTCATATTTATGGGTTTTATCATGTGCTGCTTTATACTGAGTTGTTCAAAGAGGACCACTGACCCTTTGAAAATCCCCCTGCAGAGATCCTTGCCCAAAATGCATGGAACAGAAGGTACCACCCCAAGCTATCATTAGGTCTGTGGGAGCAGGAGCAGAAACTGTGCCAGACCCATTTCTCCTCCATTCCTTTCACATTCACTAGCACGACTCCAGCCCAGGGATCTTCCTTTCTTTCCTCAGTGCAGGGCCACATTGCAAGCAGTGGAATTCCCTGTGGCTCCCTCCATTAAAGTTTGCAGCTTCACACCCCTCTCCAGTTACAGCTGATGGCTGCACAAAATCCTGATGGCGTCTCATATATGTTCCCATATATTTGCTCATGCATAAAAGTTAACTGGGAAAATAAGTATTTTAGGAAACTCTGTGAAACAGACCACAGAATGTTCAGTTTTAAGATGCCAATAAATGGCCTTATCAGAGAGTATTTCTGGAATATAAGTTCAGACCACACGTTCTCCACCTGATTCATGCTCCGCAGGAGGCATCCAAACACGGTCCTACTCATCATAGAATCATTAAGGTTGGAAAAGACCACCAAGATCACCAAAAGAACCCCAAGTCCAACCTCGATGCACCCCCACCATGTCCCCAAGTGCCACATCCACCATTTTCTTGAACACTCCTAGGGATGGTGACTCCACCACCTCCCCGGGCAGCCTGTTCCAGTGCATTGCCACTCTTTCTGAGAAGACATTTTTCCTGATAGCCAACCTGAGCCTCCCAGTCGTGAACACAAAAGGGCAAAGTCACGGCTGTAAATTCTGACCTCATCACCACCGTCCTTCTGTTCCGTAGGCTGACTGTTCATCTCCACTGAATCTGCCCTCTCTGCTGCACTGTGGCCCCATAATCTCAGGGGCCAACCACCATGCAGCAAAAACAATGAAATTTTCTTCCACTCTTCCTGGGATTTGAGCCAGAGCTTCCAAGTGCAGCAGGATTTGAAGCAGTGACATAGACCTTCCAGGCAGCTCTTCCCCACAAGGCATCCTCTCCATGCAGGTGCCTTGCAAGTGTGGTGTTCCAGAGCTGTGCTTCTGCATCCCACATGCACCTTTGGGCAGCTCTGCATTTCTTCCACTTAGCGGACGCTTTACACATCCATGCATTACAGAAGGCCAATATTGGTATACTAAAATATAGCAAGGTCAGAAGTCATTGCTATTGGCTAATGAATGGGTTGTGTGGGGAGGAGAAATCGTTGGAAGCTGCATTTCACCTGCAGTCTGCTAGCCTGCCCTTTTGCTGCTGGCATTCATTTGTTGTCGTGTAGTTACGTGCTGGACTGTATTTGCAGGGCCCCTGTTATGGAGGAAGACATCATTTCCCAAAGGAAATGCCACGTTAATGCTGGCATGCCTGAATGGAATATTTCTCAATTGTGTAGAATGAGCTTTTTTTTTTTTCCAAAGCAGCTTTCCCCAGCAGACCTCATGGTTGAGCAAGCCCAACTCAACGTCAGTTATGCATTTTGCATCCCATCCTTGCCCTGCAGAGTGCTCCAGGGTTGTCCTTCTGTACTATAATCACTGTGCCAGCTCCCTGGAGTCCCCATGGTTGAGCAAGCCCAACTCAACATCCATTACACATTTTGCATCCCGTCCTTGCCCTGCAGAGTGCTCGGTGGTTGTCCTCCTGTGCTACAATCACTGTACAAACACATAACCGTGGAGGGCATTAAAAAAAGTATGTTCTGTGCTCCGTTCACCTTTTTGGAAGAGGAGAGAGAGACAAAAAACGTTTTGGCATTATTTTGCATTTATTTCACTGGCATGTGTATGAACAACACGGAGACCAAAAGCTTTTTTGCTCCTAAAATGGCAAGCTCAAGGTGTCTGAATTATCTTTTTAGTGAATACTTTAACCCACGCTTCTATTCCAGTTTAGCCATAAGAAGTCTAAAATAGCACCCAAAAAGTCCCTTTTTCTGATCTTAGGGTCTGTCCTGCATATGAGAGATTTGCTGAACGCACAGGGAGATCAGTGTGGTCCTCAATCAAGATCACCTATTGTTAATTAGGAGAGCAGTTCTGAATAATCTCACAGGGCTACTGAAGATGTAAACCTTCAATATCCGAACTGGGGTGCTGCTACCCCCTGCACTGGGGAGGAAAGGCCCTCGATCTTCTCTGCTAATGGCTTTCAGGTTGATGAGTGGCTCTCGCTTGCTTTTTCGAGCAGGAAGACGTCTGTAACAGTGAGACTTATTAATTTTATTTAAAGTGCTAAGGCTGACATCCTGGAGCTGTGGTCTCTTAAAATCTTTCTTAATTGTTATGGAGCAGCTTTAAGAGCACTTTAAGATGTCTCTATTTACAAGTTTAAAAAAAAAACAACCTATAACATCTTAAATCTTCTAGCAGAATTCCCATTCGTTTGGACATTTACCAGAGACAGTTATTACCCCATGGATGAAAATGCATTCGCAGTCAGGAGATTATTCCCTCCAGTATCCTGCAGCAGTTAGATACATAAGCCCAATTTTGAACAATATAAATCAATTTCTTTGTTTCTGTGCATCCATCTGGTGAAGAAAATGAGGTGTTTGCTGTTAAGTGAAGAAGCAGTAGGGCTATTTCCTAGATGTTAATAGGTTACACGATATTTATTTCGTCTCTCTTTCATTTGAAAACTGTTCTGTATTTTTTTTTCTGATTATAAAACCTAAGTGGAGCCTTTTCTGGTTTGGATTGACCTATATGTGTAAGTATTTTGTTTTTCCCATCTGAGGAAGCTACCTCTGCTTCTCCAAAGTTTGCTTTTGAGGCAGTAGGGGCCTTGAGGTCATTGCTGCAGAGACAGAGTGGGGCAACCTGCCTCCCTGCTCTCCATGTCCAACCCCCATCCCAACCCTCAGCCCTTCACTCCCATGGACCTTGTCCTGCCCAGCCAACATGCTGCCAGCTCACTGAGACCAAATGCAGAAGACAACCACATTTTCCCTCTCCACTGAGTGAAAATTTAACCGAACCAACAGAAAAAGAATAAAAAAGACAAAGGCACTGGCAATGGGCTCAAGAGCAGTTTCTCAGTCTACACTCCCAGTTTGCCCAAACTCCTACTCTTATTTCTTATGGCTCTAGCAGGGCTGTTTTGTCCATGAAGGATTTGTGTGTCGTGCTTACCCTTGTTGCTTCTCTTGGTTACGTGCATGGATCCACCATGAAAGCTTTATTTATCCCAAGCATTGGATGAGCTCTGTGTGCCCTCCCTCACATACACACCACTCCAACTCACAGAGGTGAGGGCTGCAAAGCCAAAATGCCTAATGAACAACCTCCTCCAGTCTTAAAATGTTTACAGCCCCCAAAAACGCCAACAGAGATGGGGGAGGGCCCCAGGTCTCCGGTGATATTTGTTCCAACGTGGATCAAAGGAGGCTCCTTCTGTGCCTCCCGTCAGGCTCTGCACTGCAGGATGGAGGCTGTAAAATTTATTTGTAGAAGCTGTGCATTTGCAAAGAGGGCTCTAAAAACGTTATTGAAAAATGTCTTCATTCCCAAAAGCCTCACTATAATTTTAAAGTGTAAATAAAAATAGCGGTATTTGCTTACGCTGGAGAGCTCTAAAACTCTACTTGGGAAGTAAGAAAATCCTATTCTGCAACTTAAAATTATGATTCATGGTTCCTTTTCCAACCTCCAAGCACTTCTGCGACATAAAATGTGAAGCTAAGCATTTGCTTTTCATTTAAAAGGTCTCATTAAGACCAAAAACGAGCTTCTTCAGCCCCATAATGCCTTTAACACGTCAAACCTAATAGAAGCTCTTCACCATGGGGTGCCTTTGGAGGACTTGGAAGCATCAAAAGGATCCTGCTGTTTTGCAAGACCAACATGCTTCTTTCTCCCAGATATATCATTCCAAGACCGCCGTTTAGTGGCGGACTTCAGCCCATGCTTGGATCCATTTGTCTGCTGCAGAGACACTTAAACAAGTGCTGCCATCCCATCAAAGCCAACACCACTTAAACTTCTTCATAAAACTAAGCAGATTCTTAGTGTGTGGCACTCAGCTGAGTTACAGGGTCTGTGTCCCCAGCACTGTCCTTAATTAAGAGTTTCTCTTGGTTTTAATAGGTGTTGCACCAAGCTCTGGCGTGCTGTGCTCCACTCTGACTTCATGGCCATGTTGGTTCTTAATAGCACTGTGGAGGTCTCTATAGGAGCGCTGCTCCTCCTATAGGCACAACCCATCACATTGCATAGGAATACTTTTCAATTTTGCCAAAATGTGGCCGTTTCACCTGAAATTTCCAATGGGAATTCTGATGGGAAGTGGGATTCTTTTTCTTTTTTTGGCTAGTTATGCACAGCAGTTGCTAAGAAGACAGTGGGCAGCAAATGCTACATCTAACGAAGTGTCTGCATTTAGGACACATTTGGTGAAGTCGCTATTTTCATTGGGAAAGCAGCTTTGTCTGGAAGGAGAAGTTGTAGATTTTTGACTTAGTCCTGACCCCACTCAACACCACTAAAATAACTGTGATAAAGGAGAGAGTGCTGAGTGGCATATTTGGTTAGGATAGCATAGCAAATATTATCCTTGCAGCAAAGCTTTTGCACATTTCTGTATTTGGAAATGTTTCACTTTTCCTTTCCTGGCCAATCTCTCTGCAGCGCTTCTTGGTTGGAGTTCCTGTTTGTCAATTGTCCCATTTTTGGCTACAAGAGCTCTGAGGTTTCAAGCTGAAGATGAGAAACTTGCACTTTTGTGGTTTGGGGTGTAAGAATATGAAAACCAGGGGATTTTCACCCTGACCCCAAATCCCGCAGCGTTCCAGCACGTCTGCTTATCCCGGCAGTGTTTATGTCGGATCTGAGCCACCAAATACCAGGCCACCTCCTTTTTCTAGCTTTTATTTTTATTTTTCTGGTTGGTTCTGCTGCCCGCTGGATCTTGCAGAGTAACAGTTGAAGACAGAAATGCCCGAGAGCGAAAAAAGGTAATTATACAGTAAGTCAGCCCTTGCATAACTTGTAAACTTTATGATCTTGCACTTTTATGTGACGTATTTATAAACCAAGGAAGATGCCTAGCTAGAAAGAAAAAAAAAACCAAGAATTCTGCAATGTGTGAATACAGGTACCAGTAAAATAGGAGAATTCCAAGAGACGTCTGTTCTTTTCCTTCTTCCTTTCACCCACAGCAGGGAATTGAATTGCTGGAGTGACATTTCTTCACTCTTCTATTGAAGAAGGAAAGAATCCTCTGACAACAGACCATAGAAGGGAAGTGATGGGGGCAGATCCCAACGACCTGCTTGCCGTTCAACACCTTGCTCTGGCTTCTTGCCTTACAGAGGCACTCAGCGCTGGATTCCTCCTTTCCTGTATTCCCAGAGCATAATTACTCCATTCCTTTGATGGCAATAATCTGAACTTTGAAATGTGGGAAGATGAATCAGACGCGAGATGGATGGAGTCATTTTCTAGAAGCTGCTCAGGCTGTATTCCCATCCAAAACAAGGGTTATTGACGGTCTTGGTGACCACAACCACCATCTCACACTAATTACTCTCAGTTGCTCCTACATCATGCACAAAAATGTCTGAGAAAAGGGCCGTATCCGAAGGGGCAGGATCTGATGAGTTAACAATCACCCTATTTACCCCCCTGTGACATCCTATCGCCCTGGGTGATTGGAGTCACCTCCATGGGTGGGATTTTTCATTGGGGGCTGAGATGTGGATTTTCGGTAGTGGATGTTTTAGTTTCAATACCCACCAATGAAATGAGATTTTTTTTCTGTGTATAAGATCTTTGGATTGATTGTGCTGAGACACTTGGGCTCCAGTCCTTCCTGGTTGTTATTACTGAATCATTAAGGTTGGAAAAGACCTCTAAGATCACCCATCCAACCCCAGCCCATCCCACCATGCCCATGACCACTCAGTGCCACATCCCCACAGTTCTGGAACACCTCCATGGATGGTGACCCCACCATTCCCTCAGCAGTGTGGGTCAATGCATCACCACAATTTGCAAGAAAAAATTGTTCCTAATATTCAGTCTGAGCCTTCCCTGGATTATTTTTTCTTGCAAGACAGCATGCAATAAGACTGTATACACCAGGTGCTTTTTTTACAATGCAGTAGGAATAAAGTCCTTCTCCATGCTTCTCCTCTCTGTTCCAGAGCTTTGCTGGGTGCACATGGTGTTGATTCAGCCTTGAGATGATGTGTAGATGACACCCAAAGCCTCAGTGGGGTAAGGTCCAAGATGAGCATCCTGCAGTGCTGGATGGAAAAAGGGCCTGAGGGAGGGGGGAGCCTCACCAGTAATAAAGAGATCTGATAGCAAATGGGAAGGTTACCTGGCAACATTCCTGTCCAATTAAAGCATATTTATTGTCAAATTGCTTCCTTATTGCTGCCCTGTTATTAATTGTTAATGTGGTGCTGCACTCTGTATAGGGGTGCTGCAAAAGGCTGAGATCAGGGGGCCTGAAAGGACGTTTTCCGTGCAAAGAATCATGAGTGCTCATTGCTGGCTCTGCTCTGCAGGCTCTGGCAGGAAATTCCTGCTCTTGGAACAAGGGGGCAAACGGGTGGCAAAGAAAAATAAAATGTGTGGGGTCACCGGGTTCCTAAATTACAGTGGTGTGTGCATGTGAAATGCTTACAGAAAAAGAGACACCATGAGAATGGAAATCTGCAAAACACCGTTTAGGAACCTTGAGCTGTTTTCTCTATAAATAGAATTCTTTGTTTCACACTGAAATGAAAAGTGCTGCATCTTTGGGTTCTCACCGGGCTTCGCTGTGCGCAGCCTGATCTGATCGGTCCCCCACCCTGACTGCATGGAACCAGTGAGGCTGAGTTATCAGGAGATGGGCAGATCTCAGCCAAAAGGACAAAACAAATAAAAGAAGTTTGAATTGGAGCAGGACTCAGCATAGAATCATAGAACATCTTGAGTTGGAAGGAACCCATAAGGATCACTGAGTCCAACTGCTGGCATATGGAGATGATCGACATCATTCATGCATTCCAACCCAACAGCATTGAGAAAACACAGCTTTTGCATTTTTATTATCTTCTTCTTTCTGTGTGGAAAAGGAAAACCTCCATTTCCAAACCCTCTTCAGCAAAACCCAAATGTTTTTGTATTCAGGATGAAAGCAGCATTCACCAAGCCACGTGCTGAACATGGGAGAGACCCCAGAGCTGCCCCACCAGCACCTGGGCTTCAATGCCTCTTTAGTTAGGTGGTGCTCTGGGCTGTGCTGCCCACTAAAGTTCCATTTATAGACATTTTACAACGTGCTAATAAATTTACAAAGTGTTAATAAACAGGGATAATTGTTTGTTAGTGTTTCTGAAAGAATCCAACCGGGCAAAAACTCCCTATAAAGGGTCTCTAATGCTGCTCCTCGATGAGCATATAAAACATGTCCGACACGGACATGTAATGTGGGCAGAACATCTTTGAGCCATTAACTCCTTGTAGCCCAGATAAAAGCAGGACTTTCCAAGAAGTGTGGTTTTCTGATTCTGTGCTATGTGCATATGGTAAGAATTCGGTTCTAAAGAACCTTTTTTTATGGAGCTGAATGGTGTCCGGTGCCCAGAAGAAATTCACTCGTGCCAGAGTCATCAAATGCCTTCCCAAAAACGCAAGTGACATCTTGGATTACAGTGATCCCTTTGCAATAGGACAGGTTTTTCTTTTAATGCATACTATGATCCCATGTTTGCCATGCGTGGTTCTGCCTGAACCAGGAAACGCTCACATTTCTGAGCCCCACTGTAGCAAAAGAGAATGTAATTAATTGCTTAAAGAGGGCAACATGCTTAACTAAGAGTTGGCAAGCTCACATCTCCATTCCTGCACTATGTGCATCAATTTTGCCCTGGCCAAGGGAGGATCCAGGAGAGCAGCTATTCTGCTGCAGAATATGCAGCTGTGTTTCTGCCTTGGGGAGCACAGGGAGCAGAGCAGAGCCTTCTTCCCACCCCATCCACACAGCACTACCCCAAATACAGAGGATGGATTGCAGTGGGCAGAACCCATTTTCAGCCTGAGATAATCTACAATGAAAACAATCTCCTGGGATTCCAAGGAAAACCCAGGAACCTTCGTATCTGCAAGACTTTTTGGGGTGAGATCTTGGCCTCCTTGAATACAAAGGGGAACTCCCTTCGATTTACACAGTTCTTGGCTTGTTGCCTTCAGGCCCGAGCTTCGCTGGATTGCAAAACTTTAATCATCTTTCCATAGCGGGGAAGAAAACCATCCCAGCTGCTGGGATGAGCTTGCAGACAGAGCATTGCTGCAAACAGAAGCTTGTGTGAAGCCATGGGTTTGGAAAGGGGCTGTCGGTGTCTTCTTTGCAGGAACAGAACTCTCTCAGTGTTTTCACAGGTGCTGCAGATACAGCAGGGCTGTCCGGCTCCCTTCCTGCCCAGCACCAAGTGTTTCCTCTGTGCTGGTGATATCATGTCAGCTAATGGGCTTTAATTGTGCCACCCCACTTAGCAGCAACAAGCTGAAAGCTCATTATGTGCTGTCCTTGTGGCTGCTATGAGCAGCTCAAAGCCTTTCCAATGGTCAGAGCTCTTCCTGAGAGCACAGCAACAGCAGCGCAGAGTGGGAGCGAGGAGTTCAGATTGGGTATTTGGAAAGGCTGCTTCTCAGAAGGAGTGGTGATGTATTGGCACAGGCTGCCAATGGGAGCTGGGAGAGTCACCACCACTGGAGGTGCTCATGAAACATGGAGACGTGGCACTGAGGGACATGGGGCGTGGAGCTGGTGATCTTAGAGGTCTTCTCCAGCCTTAATGATTCTATGATTCAAACTGTGCCAGTGACAGCCTGCTGTCTGCCTGCATTTGCCTACACAACCTGCGTCACCCCAAAGCTAATGCTTCAGGCAGCAGTAAAGGAGTACAAAGTCACCCTCTTAAATATCCAATGGGAGAAAGAATGGATTGTTCTGTGCTTACGAGACTAATTGGATTTGGGAGAAATAATTTAATGATTTGGTGGTAATGAGTTACTGGATGGCTGATTCCAGCAGAAAGTCCAACCGTGGCATCGCGCCAATGGTCTGCAAGTGAGATCTCTCTTGGAGTCCAAGAAGGAACCAGTGCTAGGTCTTGAGCATGGAATAGAGCTCCAGGGCTGCTTCTGATCTCATTTCATGCCTCTATAACTCCTTAGCCATGATTTACACTGATATCACTGAGACTCCGATTGGACCTTAATTTTTTTATGTAGCATTTCCTAAAGCTGTGGAGCACTGCTGTGGATCTGTTCCATCAATGAAGAAGGATGAGATATCCAGGTACTGATTATATTATTTTGCTGCCTTGATTCTTCCTTGTGTAAATTGAATTTTGGGGTTTTTTCAAGCAAAAAGCCCTAAGTTTGACACGTGATGCTGGAGATGTGGGGGCTTTGGGGAGTGAAAAGAGGATGTTTAGTTGAGGACTTTACATAACATTGAACTTTCAGCCTTGGGACACAGGACACGTTTTCCTCCCCTTCTCTCTCTCTGTTAGTCCACTGTGCATTGGAAATTGTTACTGTGTCATCCTTCAATCTTCTCATTTTTAGATATCTCATCCCCTTTGTGCTCTCTCCTGCACTTCCTTCCATCAGCCCATGTCTATGCTGAAGTGCAGCAGTATTACAATGCCACGTGTGCAGCTTGCACACAATTATCTCACGCTCTTTGTACAACCACTCAGATGTTCTTCCTGGCAGCAAACTGTGACTCTCTCTGAGCAAAAACAGTTTTCCAACCAATTTTACCCCTGAAATGGTGTATCCTTGGGCCTTATACCACAGCTGGCTTGAGAATGTACCACATGAGTTAACACAGAAGCCTTCCTAAGACCAAGACAAATGATTTTTGACCATTCTTCCTCATCTCTTTACTCTCTCTTACTCTATAGAAGAGGAAATTAGATCAATTTGGTGTGATCTGAGCAAATTTATGACAGCTATGACTCACTGTACGTCTCAGGACATCCCTCCGTATCAGACTAATGGTTACACAACAACAAAGCTTAACATCTTCACAACGTTTCCTTTCCAGAAAATTGTCAAATATCACAGAAAAATGGATACTCCTTCATGATCGGAGTGGCTTTGTTCAAACCACTGCACCCCAGACAGCCTGAGCTGTGGTCGTGGTCTCCACAATCAAAGCTGTCTTTCAAGCACATTGTAGAATGGAAGTTGGTAGTTGATAATTTACCAGTCAGACTATCAGTGCTAATTACTATGCTTCTCTGGTGGAACAAAGAGATTGAAAAAGAAACGGACAAAAAGGCTTCTCTAGGAGAAGGGCGGCTAATTCACAGATTTCTGTTATTAGCATTTTCCTTATCTGGAAATGTAAATGTTCCAAAAAAGTGCGTTCTCATCAACAGAGTATGAACAAGAACTTTTGAAATCCCCTAATTCCTTATGTGTCCTTAACTGAGATATATAATTATATGGATGCACGCAGCTCAGGATTTTGTCACAAGTTAATGAAATTCATCTGACTTTGTAGGAAACTTTTTTTATTTCATTCACAGAGAAGATGTATCATGTTATTATTTTATTTTATTTCTGCCCATAGGACCTATCAATACATACATTTGGGCAAATAAGTATTTACCAGAAACTCCTGGTGACCATTTAAGATCAGTAAGCTGGCAATGTTAGTTTGAATAAGCAGCCCTCATAAAGGAAACTACGTTGAATTTTTGGCATGTTGGCAAAGAATTTCTGCCAAGACTTTGCATAAAATGAACATTAAAGGCCATGAAAGGTGTTTATTCACCTTTTCCTTGGCAGTTCAAAGGAGCTGTAATGGCAAAAGCTTGGTACTGGGAACGGAGGTGGTGATCCTTGGTTTCCGCTTCCAGCCATTCAATGTCAAAATGCTGCCAGAAAACACTTTTTTGTTTTCATCAAATGCATAAGTTGTGGTCTAGATTAATGAAAAATAAAGTCTTTGTTCAAGTCCTTGTTGAGTGCTCACGATGGGCCCTTCACCACAAGTGTTGGTGAAGCTAAATCACCATCCACATCAAACCAACGGTGTGGTTTTTGGAAGCTATGGTTTCTTCTCGCAGGGCAGCCTTTTGGCCATGAAGATGCTGAACCATTGTTCAGAACTGGGTTTACGTCCATCTCAGGTTGTTTACAGACAAAACAGTGGTGATGACACCCCTGAAATTTCCATACGCTGTTCATTAATCATCTCCAGCTAATCTGAACAATTGAGTTGGTGAATGTCTTTGTAAATGTCATCGGTAAATGTCTTTTGCAGACTAGTCATAGATAGAATTAAGATTCTGCCCTGCTGGTTGTCAAGTTCTCTCTCCTATCCAGGAAGCATGAACGAAACCAAATGCAGTAGATAGAACTTCCATGGCTGAGGGCTCAGAGTCACCTTCACCCACACACCAGTGGCACCCCAACCAGCTACCTGTCTGAGATGCAAATCTCATATTTCAGATTTTATAGTCTTGTGTCTGGCTCATTCCTGAGCCAGCCCTTTCCATAACCAACACACTGGTGGTTTTCAGAGCTAAATGCTAAAACCACGTCGGCAGATCGATTAAGAGGTGCAGCAAGGAACCAATTTTTCAGAGAAAGGCAAAGTGGTGAGTGAGGTGGAAGTCAGAGAGGTTGACCCATGCAGTGAAGGTTGTATGTGAGAAAGATCTCAAAATGGCAAAAAGATGGGACTACAGGGACATGAGGAAAAGGAACAGGATGGGACAATGCCCTGCAAGCCCAGCCTAAGGAAAGCAACGGGCATTCCATTCTCATTGGACAATCCATATGCAACCTGTGAGTAAATAATTTGAAGCTATAATTCAATGGACTCTGCCAGTTCTAATTCCATCCCTAGTTCAGCAGTGAGACTGTAGATCTGGTTCTCTATATACTAACCTATAAAGTTTTGGTGTCCCAGGCAAAAAGGAGGTAAAGCAGCAACTTGGCAAAGTAATCCTAAAAAGCCATTTGCTTATTTTACTCTAGAGGCTTACCTGTCAAACTCAGTCTGAACTTCTAACAAATGCAGGCCAGGAGCAGACCTCAAGCAGTCAGCAGCACAGCACTTTGTTTGGGGAAGGTGAGCAGAAAAATGACATCGTTCTCTATTTCAGAAGCCCTTCATCTCATTGGATGAAGTTCATTTGCAGTATGGGACATGGAAAGAGGGTCGCTCACACAGGTACACACAGCTCACCTCCAGGAGCATGGGGAACACGTTTCTGCAGAGCTAAGCTCCTGAAGTGAGTGTCCAAAGCCTTTCCAAGGGAGTGCCAAAGCACATTTTCTTTTCCCGACTCAGAAGCTGAGCATGCAGCAATACATCTCCTCTCAATTCCAAACTCGGGAGAAGTAGGGACCCAGATAAATGTGTCGGCTCCACCCCAGCCAGGCGAATGCCCCCCTGGGACTTGGTTTGATGTCTTTGCACTGCTGTTTCTCTGATTCCATTCTCCATTCCTATTCTTAAAGTACACGGATTGGTTTGCTGGACATTTCTGCAAATTGATGCATGGGGGGCATTATGCTGAACTTCATTACTTCTTAGATTGACCTGTCCTGCCTGCCTCACTGTCATCATGTCACCGAAGTTTAGTGGCGTTTGGCTGCCTGTTCCTCTTAGGGTTACCCCAGGGCTGCCCCAAGCCCCTGCCACGTGCAGCCCCTGCAGTCACAGCTGACTCTCTCTCTCCAGTGACCTCATCAGCCACGGTGTTTTGTTAATCCTACAGCTTGCACAGAGGGCTGAATAGTCTCACGGAAATCAGATGGTTCCCATTGCACACACAGACAAACACAGTGTGTGCACGCAGCAGGGTATGGGCTCACCCTGGGCAGCTCCTTGCATGGCCCAAGGCACATCAGCCCCAGCACCCAGCTGAGGACTCCCAGATCCAGCTATTTTGTCCAGAACAAGTCATGTTTCCCTTCCAAGGAAAGATTTCTGGGGCAACCCAGCAGTTGCACTTCTCCAAGGAACGGAGTTCAATTACATACATTTTATTTCTCTTCTTTTTTTTTTTTTCCCAATGATTGACACAAACTTTGTTTACAGCTGAGGTTTCTCAGAATTAGCAGTCCTAGAATAACAATGGCTCTGATCAACCACCTTCTACCAGGGCTTCTTATCTTTTCCTTTCTGCCCTGTATCTTTTGGCTGCAGTTCCAAAGCGAAGTTGGAACACAAACAGCTTCCAAACCGCAGTGCACAACTCACTATCCAAAAAAGCACTGCTACAACTCCAGGCAGGCGCACAGTAAATCACCCCATGGAGGCAGCAGCGTGCATTCCCCCGACCGAAAGCAACCCTGTAGGAAAGGCCACTGAGTCAAATAAAGCCCTGCTGTTTCCACTGAGGGTGGCGTTGGCCCTGGATGGTCGCAGATGTCAGATTATTCTGATGCACGGCGTCACGCAGGCACAGCAGATTCACATTACAGAGGTCAAGCTAATACCAGCGCGGTTGGGGTTGAAGTATTCTGCTCCTGATTTAATGCTGAAGGCCAAACTGAGGCAGACTTCTGGAATTCAGTGGCCCTTGGGAACAGGCTCTGAGGGGATGTGGAGGTTTAACCCTCTGAGCCCCCTGTGCTCACTGGTGAAACTCCCAAACCTAACCCTAACCCTAATTCTAACACTAACCTTAAACTCAATCCTAATCCTACTCCTAGTACTAACCCTAATTCCAACCCCAGTCCTAACCTTAGCCCTAACCCCAGCTATTCCTAACCCCAACTCCAACCCTAACTGTAACACCAATTCCAACTCTCACTCCAAACCCTAACCCCAACTCCAATCCTAACCCTAACCTTAACCCCAAACTCCACCTTAATCCCAACCCAAACCCTAAACCTAACCCTAACACTAACCATAATACAATGCTAACCTTAACACCAAACCCAGTACTAATCTGAGGTGCAAAAAAAAAAAAAAACAAGCCCAAACTTCAACCCTAAGGCCAACCCCAAACCCAGGGCCAACCCAAATCCTAAGCCTAACCTTAATCTTAACCCTAACCCTGATGCTTAAACTTAACCCTAATCCTAACTCCAACCTCAACCCTAAGACCAATTCCAACCCTAACCCTAATCTTAACCGTAACCCTAACCCCAACTCCAACCCCAGCCCTCTCTCCATTCCACCCTAACCAAAACTCCAACCCAACCCTAGCCCTAATGCCAACCCTAGCCCCAAACATAATCCCAGCCCTAACACTAAGCCTAAACCTAACCTTAACCCCTAACCTAAATTCAGCGCTAACCCCAACCCCAACAAAAACCCCAAGTCTACCCTAACCACAACCCTAACCCTAACCATTCAGATGGGGATTTTGTAGCCCCATAAGCTTGCAGTGACCCATGGAAGAAGTGGTTTTGAGTCAACCCTGAAGCCTGCCTGTGCCTCAAGCAAGATCCTCCTGCCCCAGAAAACATCCAAACCAAAGCCAATGCTCTGCCAACCTTCAAGTGCGGGTCCCCTCATATTTTCCTCATTGTTTTCCTCCTGTTGGGCTTCAGGATGGGAACATTGGGGCCAAAAGGGCCGTTCAGGCTGCTGGGACAGAAAGGTGCTCTCTGTGTAGGAGTGTCATGGAGAAAGCACAACTGGACAAGCTTCTGTTCCCATCATCCTGCCTCACCCTTCTGCACCCTTCTCCCTTGCAGTGAGTCTGATGCTTCTGCACATCTCGGGAGGAAAAGCTTTCCATCACATTGAAATGTGAAGCTTCCTCATTAGAATTTAATTTGCAGCGATAGAGAGGAAATTATCATGTCAATGCAGAGAAAAGAAACAGTGATTCGGGAGAGGAGCTTTTTGATAAATCGTACCAAGCACTTTTATCTCCATGGGCTTAAATGAAGATTTGGCTCAGGGAGGTTTGTACATGGCTTTATAATGACTGCCATGGAAGGGACAGATGGCCCGAGTGACAGTTGAGACCTTCCTGTATATTTATTTTTTTCTGGAGAGCTGTAGCAGTTGTCATGGCAACTCCCATTACAACAAAACCCACAAATATCTTTTCAATTAATCCCTGAAAAAAAAGAAAAAATCCCAGAGCCAGAGAGGGAAGGCCACCTCCATAGGGAGCCTACAGTGGGGTCATAGCCCATAAACCATCTCCCATCAGTGGGTTTGGGCTCCTCTGAGCTCCTCCCCTTGCTTTCGGCAGCAGCATGTCCAGACCTGATCTTCTGCTGGGTGTAACCACTTCTTTTTGATTTCTACTCACTTTCTTTTCTTTTCCAGATAATCTGCCATCTTTGAACATCCAACTCTTCGCTTGGAAAGACCAACGTTTAATAATTGTTCCACATCTCCCCAAATTGTTTTTCCTCTCCCATTGTCTGCATTGCCACATCTTTTGGGAGAAGGAATTTTTCTTGTTCTCCCCAAGCTGGACTCACAGAGACATCATGAATTACAGCGCTCCCTCACTTTGATGTCTCTGATGCTTTGGGCTAAGTTTCTGGGAAACAGTGCTTAAGGCACGGGGAAGTGGAGAGCTGGGAAAAGGACACAGCAGTCCTTGAAGACAAACACAATTATGGGTGAGAAGCCTCTCCTTAGAATGACTCAGAGCACTTTGATTCTCTCTGCTGGCTCCGGATGCTGAGCTGCCCACATCCTACCAGGACAGGCCTAGGACATGTCCTGCACACTGCACCTCACCCCAGCAAAAGAATGGTCTGGTAGCGGGAGATGCTCCAGCTCTCATCAGGAAACAGGTTTATGGCCACAGCTTGGAGGAGGACTCATAGCCCTGGGGCCAAGGTAGGCAGACAGAAGCCTAGTAGAAGTTCAGCATTGCACAGCAAGCAACTGCCCAAAGCAGGGAAGGCTGAGGACATAAGTGTCACCCTGCTGGGAAGGCTGATGGGCTTGAACCTTGGTTCAAATGAGACAAGTGCATGGTGCAAGGCTGATGGTGCACCAGCTGCTGGAATCCTCTTGCTTTCGGAGCTCATTGCTCAAAGCTCATTGCTCAAAGCCCTGCTGCTCCCTTCCAGACTTGCTTTCAAAGCGCTTTCCTCTCTTATACATATTTCTCAATAAGGATATAGAAATAAATTACGTGCAGAAAAAAAAAAAAAACAGCTTGCCTTGTTCAGGCCTATTCGTTCCCAATGGTTTTGTCCCAGAATAAACACAGACATGTTTTGAAGCTTGTTGTGAAAGGAGATTAACTCTAAAATCTACTTCCTGGCTTTGAAGACTGCAGATCAGCATGGCTTTTATTATTAACCGGTCATTAGAGTGAGTGACATATAGAAGGAATAATTGCTTGGCTTGTTTCAGAGTTGAAGGATGTTAATTAAGAAGTTAAATGTTTGTTTTCCTTGCTTGGAACAAAGCACTCCTAGGGTTTGCACTGAGGGGGTGTTCTCCACCCCAGAGGCAGGTCCAGGTTTTGGGAGTGGGAGTGGTTATGCAGCCCCAATGCAGCCACATCATGGGTCCTTCGCTGTCCTGTCATCTGCATCCATGGGCAAGGTCCCACAGAATGCAGAGTGGAAATGTAATGGCCCTAAGGGAGGGTCAGGTTGGATATTAGGAACAATTTATTCTCCAAAGGAGTGGTGATGCACTGGCACACACTGCCCAGCGAGTGGTGGGGTCACCCTGGAGGTGTTCCAGAACCGTGAGGATGTGGCACTGAGGGACGTGGTCATGGGCATGGTGGGGATGGATTGACAGCTGGACTTGATCTTAGAGGTCTTTTCCACCCTTAATGTTTCTATTTTGGGAGCTTAGATGGGAAAGATTCTGCTGTGAGATGGGCGGGGAGAAAGTCATGCTGCAGAGCTTGGCAAGACCAAGGAGAGAGCACTGGTGGTGTGACAACACAATGCACATGGCTGCTGCAATGGCCATCACATCCAGACCCATCACAACGGCTCCTGCTTTGCCCCTCTCTCTTTGCAAGCTTTGCTGCATCCCAGGCAGACAGCGCTGCTCTTTTTGCAGCCCTCCAGCTCCAAGGTTTGGCACCAACAGAGGTCAAAGGAGGAACACACTGAGCAGCAGAGGATTGGCTTTGCAGCAGCGCGGTGCACACAGGGAGCAAACTGAGCAGCAGCCCTGAGGGTTTGTGAGGCTCTCAGGTTCTGCAGAGCCCTGGGGCTGTTTGCTCGCAGGAAGTAATGACAAGAGGCACGTCTGCAGAGCTCAGAGCTCTGAGAAGGCCGCGTTATATAATGCCGCCTGCGCTGTCAGGCACTGCGCCAGTGGGGTAAGGAGAGACTCAGTGACCTTTTGGTGGTGACACATGGGGAGAGCTGTGTGACTAAATCCAGCTCTGCTGTGCTCCTGCCCGCAGACGTTATATATGTGAAAGGCATTTGCATTTTACTTGGAAAATATATCCTGCAAAGGGGAAAGAGACAACACACTGCAGCCCGGCAGCTGTGCTTGGCCCCCTTCTGTGTTGCTGGTGCTGCTGCATGTGAAGGTGCAGGCTCTGGGAAATGGCCATAGGCTGGGAGGTGAGCACAGAAGAGTGATGCCTCCAGTGGCCATGCTGCTCTCCATAGAATGGAATGGAATGGAATGGAATGGAATGGAATGGAGTGGAATGGAATGGAGTGGAATACTGTAGTTAGAGTTGGAAGGTACTTTTAGACTATCTAGCCCAACTCCCCTGCAATGAGCATCAACATCTACAGCTCAATCAGTCTGCTCAGAGTCCAGTCCAGCCTGACCTTAAGCTCAAGGATAGGGGACTCACTGTGATGCAATCCCCTATGTCATCCAACTCTGTGATACTTGTTAACAAAGGAGGAAATGGAGCAAGGAAGAAAACTTACTGGGGTTGAACATTGGAAAATGGGCCATGACGTGGTTTAGAACAAAAGCAGTGTCATGGATTTCATCACAGCATCTGTATCCTTATTTTGGTGGCATGTACACAGAGATGCATGGCACTGGTACCATGTATTGATAGTACTGGTAAACCCCATAGCTCTGATATCTTTCTTTTCTGCAGTACACTGATCCTGGAAATCCTATGCTGCATTACGAGTACAGCGTATTGACCTGGTTACTGGGATGCTTGTGGTATATGCAAGACAGCAAACAAAGAAAGGTAGGAAACTAACAAGATGCCCTGCAGCAAAGCTTGGTGGTTGCTGCAGGATAGTGGGAAATCCCTCTGACACTCTGTGTAGAGCCCACCAGATGGGGTGCAGGCCAGAAATGTGCCTCCATGAGTACAAATCCTGCACCCTGAAGGCACTGTGGCTGCTGTCACTGTGTTGTCCCTATGCCACTGGGTTGGTGCACAATGAGCCCACAGCCTCTGAACACCCAGAGCTTGTCATCCCCTAAAAGTTCAGTGGGGTGGGGAAGTGGAAAAGCCAGCTGGGAATGCTGTGAGATAAGGAATGGGAAGGGTTCCCAGTGATTCTGGCAGGTGTTTTTGGGTACTCCAAGCTTTCTCTTACAAAAATAAAGCTTCCAGTTGAAGCCATTCTCAGCACAAAGAGCAGAAATAGACTCCACTCCAGGCAAGCAGGAAGAAGTAGAAAATAAACTCATGCTAAGATAGACCCTAATCCTTTTCTGGAGGGAACCATGCACCCCGCTCCCCCTGGCAATAAGGCACAGGACGTGGGATCCATTTTGAGTCTGGTGAGCTGCATTCCCAGGTGGGAGCACACACTTTCCCAGTGACTTAAATTTCTGCACTCCTGTCTTTATTTTCTCTTTAAATCATCTAAAAAATGGAGTCGCATCCCTTGGTGAAGAGACACGGGAGTTCTTCAGCTGAGGTTGCTGAGCAATTGATAGCGGTTTCTGCAGTCATCACTGCAATCATCCATGGCTATGGATGCCATGCAATGGGTTCTCTGAGGCTCTAAGTGCATTCAGGTGCTCAAACATAGGAATTTTCAAACACTGCAGTGAATGGCTGTGGAGGGAATGTAAAGGTCAGGGCATGATCCTGAAGCTAATCTCAGAATGGCAGCTGCACCCAGGGCTGGGCATGGATTAGAAGCAATGGAAACTCTGAGCCTGCTGCCTGATTTATCCGGGCAGGAATTTACTGCAGCTGGGCTGGGGCTACATTGCCTTTCCTGACCGCACTGTGTGTGAGCAGGCTGAGTGCTCCAAACTGCCTCTGAAGTGCTGTGCACCCCACCTGCACCAGGATGGCACGGCAAGGTTGGAATTCTGCTTACACAGCCAAAAGCGCCACCAAATTTGCAGAAATGCACTACTCTTCCCTCACTCACAACCCACCAGTTCTCACTTTTCCTCCTTGCTGCCCAAACATTGCAAACAAGTGCCTTTCTGGTGCGATTGTGTGCCTACAGCACCAGGTGCTCGTCCCTGCTGAATTGAGGTCTGTTTGTTCAGACCGTTGCTCCAATTTGCCAAGATCGTTCTGAATCCAAACCCCGTGTTCCAACACGCCTGCAGTTTCTCCCAGGGGGTGTCATCTCCCAGATTCTCCTCTGTCATGCTGATCACGTTAACCTGTTCAAGCAAGCATGGCCCATAGCAGTAATACCATCCTGCACTTGAAAAGGACCATGTCTTGAGCGCAGTATGGCAGCGTTCCTGCTCCCAGGTTGCAAGCAGATGCTCAAACAGTACAGAACCATAAATCTTTCAGTGATTTCTGAAGTCTGTTCTCTTTGAAGATCCTCCTGGTGCTTGCAATCCGTGTACATGTGCATCTGTGAAAGGAGCTGTCTGAGGTTTTTATTTGTAGGACTGCGACTGTCCTTTGCAAAAAAGCACAAAGCAAGCCAAGCTTCCTTGCCAAAGATGCTGGTATAGCTGCTTTTGGGATGCTGGCCAACAAGCAGAAATAGTGCCATTGATTTCAGCAAACCAGTCGTGCACCTTGCCTGGCACACACCTTGTGAATAAGCATGGAAAAATGTTGCGGACGACACAAGAGCCACGTTCTGTTTGCACAAAACATTTGGCAAACAAATGAAGAGGGAAGAAAGTCACACCAACTGCTCTGTGTTCATGATGCGGAAAAAGAGGGGGAAAAAAAGGGGTTGATTTTGTCATAAGCTGCACGTACCCTTGTTTGCCTGGCTAATGGGGGTAAAAATGTATGTGGAACAGTGCTGACAGTTTGCTGTCCCCAGAGGTGAGCATCTGCTCACTGCCATGTCCAATGGGGACAACCCAGGGTGTGGGTGCAGGCTTCCCTCGTCCTCCCTGGGTGACACTGAGTCACATCTGCTCTGTAGCTGTCCTGACGCTGCAGTGGCACAGCTATGTTTGCCACGATGGCTTCTCTGCCCAGGGGTGACATATGGAATGAAACTTTGAATGGAAGTTGCTCTTTGTCAAGGCAGTCAGTGCAGCCTCAGAACAAGATGTATCCAGGAGAACTCTGTAGCCACAGCAGTAAATAGCAAGCCAACATTTTTATCATTTTAAGAATGTGGAATTCAAAAAGGGCAATAAACCTCAAGCTCTTCTTTTTGCCTTATGTAGGCTCTGCCTTGTGAATCACAGCCAGATGTGCCAGAACACACGGTCTGAGGGTCAGGGGAGGATCACTGTGAGCAGCACTAGGTCCAGCCTTCCCTCTATCTTCCAGACAGTTCCCAACTTGGGGACAAATAACCAGGAGGGCATAGCCCTACCTCAGGATAGCAGATTTCCACAAGACACTGTGGGGAAATTACCCTTGTCCTATCCCTAACACTAAACCTAACCCAGAAGAATAAACTGAACCCCCAACCCTAACCATAACCCTAATGCTATAATAATTCTAACCCTAACCCTATCCCCAGCTCTAACTGTAACCCTTTCCATACACCTAATCCTAACTCTAATCCTAACCCTAACCCTAACTCTAACCCCAAACCTAAGATTAACCCTAACCCTAGCACAAATCCCAACTCTAATCCCAACCCTAACTCTAACCTATCCCTTACCCTATTCCTAACCCTAACCCTAACCATATCCCTATCCCTAACCATAACCCTATCTCTAACCCCAACCCTAACACTAATCCTAATCCTCCTCTAGCACTGATCTCAGAGCAGCTCATAATGCTCTGGTTACCCACATGTGACCCCGCTCCAGAACTGGGATTGGGCTCATTCCTAAATGCACCAAAAGCCCAGAGCCATTGCTGAGTTTGTGGATCCACACTCAGGAGCATAGATATCAGCCTGTCCCATCTCCCCTGCATGATTTATTTTCCACAAATCCTTGAACTGCTGTGATTCAAGGTGGAGAATCCTTGAAAACAATCTAAAGCTGGAGGAGTGCACTCTTACTTTGGGGTGTGTATACCTAGCTCAGCATGGACAGTTATGGACAGCCACATAACACACAACGGACCTTGCAAGCACGTGTCCAAAGCAATGTCATAGAATCACAGAATCACAGCACCATTATGGTTGGAAAGGACTTCTCAGACCTCAGTCCAACCCCAGCCCACCCCACCATGCCCACTGACCACATCTCTCAGTGCCACCTCCCCACGGTTCTGGAACACCTCCAGGGTTGGTGACCCCAGCACTCTCTGGGCAGTTTGTGCCAATGCATCACCACTCTTTCAGAGAAGGAATTTTTCCTTATATCCAACCTGAAAGTAACCAAACGGTTTCTTCATTAACTTCCCAATATTGGAGGATGATTAAACTCTGGGAAAGGAATGCGAGCAGCTACTTGGCATGGGGAGGGTGAATGACTGTGCTGGAGGAGCTCTGGGAGAAGGAAAAAACCACATCAAGGCTGTCTGCCTTCCCCATCCCAAATTACAGCACCCAGGGAGGAATACAGCAGGCGCTGGGTAAGTGCAGTGCAGGAGGCCGCCTGTTGTTTGAATGTTTTCCTTTGCCTTGGGTGAGTAAATAATAATCTGTTTTGGAAAATGTGCTGGGAGACACTGCCTAGCGTGGAGGCTGCAGGAGGAAAGCTGAGGACCGTGGTCAGGCACACGGACACTGAAGTCCAAGGCTCTGGGAGGTGATGGGATGGAGAGCTGGGGTGACTGTGGGAGCTGCTGGCTGTACTTGCAGCACTCAAAGAACTGCCCAGGGGCTTTGTCTGATGGGAGCAGTGATGGGCAGAGCTTCTGGGGTATTTTCAGTCCTCAGAGAAAAGCTGAAGTGGGCATATTGTTCACCTCCATAGATATCTCCACCGCCATAACCGTAACGTAGTAGAATCATAAAACCAGTTAGACTGGAAAAGATTTCTTAGATCATTTAGTCCAACCATTAACTGCCATGTCCTGCACAGAGGAGTAGAGCCTTGGTTGACAGAATCATGGAATCATTTCGGCTGGAAAAGACTTCTAAGCTCATCGAGTCCAACCATTAACCTAGCAGTGCCAAGCTATGGTGGCAGGGCCAGAAGAGGTCTGAGGTAGTTCTCCAGCCTCAGCCCAGCTGACATTTGAATGTGGAAGAGCTGAGAGCACATCAGAGCCTGAGCATCTGTCTGGGGGCTCCTTGCACTTCAAAGGACAGAGAGGCAGACCACCCTCCTTCCTGCAGAGCGAGCTCTCCAAACAGCTGTAGAGAGGAGAGAGGCCAAATCCAAAACCCTGCCAGCCCCTGACAATATGTGATCTATGTGCAGTTTAATGTTTGATGGCTGATGTCAAAGGGAATTCAGCTAAAGGCAGGAAGAGAAACACAAGGAAAACAAGGGTAGCCGTGCAGGGAGCCAGCTTTATGACTAATGCTACCTTCTGAGTAATGCTTATACTGAAACATAAATAACAATAAATCCAGCTCCACTCCATCCGGAGGACAGAGCAGAGCCTACTTTGCTTGGCCAAAACAGGCCTCAGTGTTTAACCACAAGAAAATCCTCCTGAAGTTTTATGACTTACTGTAAGGGCTGTAAAAGCCCCTCGGTTAGGAAATACAGCGTCTGGTGGATTTGCAGCATGAGCACTTGGATGGAGCTGTGTCCCATTTGGTTGCATTTTGGGAGGTGGGACAGGGCAGGATGCTGGTTAGCGTCAGGGAGTGCTTCCAGCTCAGCTGTGCCCAGTCCTGCCCTGCTCAATTTCCCCAAAGCTCTTTGGACAAGTGGCAGATTTGAGCCCCTCACTTCTTGCTCCCTTTGAAGCTCCCAATCCCGGGACCAAACAGCAGCTTCTTCTGCCCATGTTGCTTTGCCTTGGGCATGGGTCGGGGTGGGGATGCTGAAAGTCAGAATCTCCACATCCCTCCCTCTGCCAGAAGTGATGAGACCTACTCCAAAAAGTCCTCGATGATTTGTTGCTGAGACATTGTCTCCTGTGTTGGGTTTATTGGCACCTTTGGGATGCGGCGGGGTTTTCTTTGGATTGCACAAGTCTAAATTTGTCTGTCTAAAAATTGAGCTTTTTGCCAAAGAATGACATCTCTGATGGCTCAGTGTAGATGGAGACTCCTGCATGGTGGAAACAGGGAGGTCAGGCAATGGAGTGTCCTGAGGGATGGGATTTGGCCAGAGAACCAAGACTGAAGTCCAGAAAGATGCACGAGACACTGCAGAGCATTTCTGGAATAAAAACAAAAACAAAAAGCTATTGGTTTTCAGCCTGAAATTCTCAGAATTCTGGTTTTCTATGAGAAAAGCATTAAGTTTCTCCTGACCCTTCCCCTGGGGATGAGAGATGGATTTTTTTCTGACTCGGACTATTTTCTGTCCATTTGTAACCTCTCAGCACTGTGTGTTGGGGTAGCTCATGGGGCTTTTGGCAATCCCAGGTGGGGGAAGTGTCAGAATGGGTCAACCCAGGGATTCCTGAAGCACCACGATTCGTGATTCTTAGATAGGGGAATGGTTTTAAACTGAGACGGGGGGGTTTAGGTTGGATATGAGGAGGAAGTTTTTCACCCAGAGGGTGGTGAGGCACTGGCACAGGTTGCCCAAGGAGGCTGTGGATGCCCCATCCCTGCAGGCATTCAAGGCCAGGCTGGATGTGGCTCTGGGCAGCCTGGGCTGCTGGTTGGTGACCTGCACACAGCAGGGGGTTGGAACCAGAGGAGCACTGTGATCCTTTTCAACCCAGGCCATTCTATGGTTTTATGATTCTATGACAGTGGAAGCCTGAGTGGGAGGCAAACTTATAAGTGTGTGATCAGTGGAGATATTAAGCAGAGGTTAGCTTTCTCCCCTGTCTCATCCCCTGGGATGTATAAATCTGAATGCTGTCCATAAGAAATGTGAAAATAGTTCTTGTGCTCTGCCAGCAGCTGGGAAGGTCAGAGTTGGAGAAACTTATCCAGCTTGGGCAGAACCTTTAAAAGAGCGACACCCAAAGAGCATCCAGATCACAATCTGCAGTCCTGGAAAAACATCCTACAGACAACTGCACTTGTTTAGTCTAAAAGGAGGGAAGACACAATAATGGCCCTCAGCTATGCAAGAGATTGCTGGAAAAAGAAGGGAATGATGCTGGAATTCTGGGATGATGTGTGATGCTGGGAGCAAAGCAAGAAGCCTGGGGCTGCTTGGTGCTGGGGAAGGGTGATTTGGAAATATTATCCTGATGGGAGAGTAAGGAAGACACAGGTATGGCTATGGAGGAGGTTTGGGATCTCATCAGCGGTTTGGAGGATCCAGACAGGCTGGTGTGCATCCAGAGCATGGCTTATTCAAACTCCTGGAGTTTCCTCCTGTGCTCTAGAAGGGAAACCTTGCAGCCTGTGGTTCCTACCTGTGAGGTTGGGTGATGAACCCAGTGGTGATGCCAAGATCCCTGAATTCCTACTTAGGGTGGTTGTATAGGAAAAAAGAAGTGCAGGCTGCTGAGTACCGGCCAGAACAGTGTTGGAAAAAACTGTGGAAATGGGAGAAGCAGAATGTGCCCAATGAGAACGCTGGCTGCAATGGGCATTGCCTTGCTTCTCCCAGTCCTGGTCACAGCGGAGAGCAGCCTGGGTGTCTGCAGCAGGAGAGCAAAGCCTGTGTGGTTCTTATGCAGACACAAAGTGTTTTGGAAGCTAATGCATCAACTGGGTGATCCTAGAGAAAAAGAAAAAAAAAGGAGAAAGGAGAGTAAATAAGAGATAACACCTCCATTTCTAGCACACGCTGTGGTTATAGAAAGGACGCTTTTATTGCTTGTCTGCACTGCAGACAGATCCGCATGGTGTTATTGTGCTTGTCATGGCCACCCATGGACCTGTGGTTCTGGATGACAAGCTGTGCTGGCCACCAGCAGCTTTGGGCCACCTCCATCCAGGAGCCGTCACTCCAGCTGGATGCAAGCGGCCTCGCCATGAGAGCAACCTCCAGTAGCCCTGACCACAGCTGAACCCCTGGTGCTGCTCCTTCCCTATGCTGTTATTCTCAAAGCTCTGATGCAAAGCAGCAAGCTTGAGTGCATTTCTCTCAGATCTGCGTCAGTGCTTTTCTCAACAGCTTGGCAAGCAGCGTAAACATCCATCTGCACTTGTCACTGGTAGCAGTGCACATCATCTGGAGAGAAACTGGCTGTTTTCACATGTCCAATCACACAAGGAGCAAACAGTTGCTTTATTTCTGAGCGGGGCCACACAAACCATTAGACACCTCATTAATCTTGAGTTTAATTCCCTTCAAGAGGCCAGTGGAAGAAGAAGTAAATTCTGCATTTTAATTATAGAGAGAATAACTGGAGTAGCCTCCCAAACTCCTCTGCATTGCTTGCATAAAAAGACACAAGCAGCTGGACACAAGTTTTGATGCTGAGATGTCCTCATCTCCACCCAACATCCTTGGGGCTGTGATGCACAAAAAACAGGCTCCCCTGTCTCCACTGTGTGAATGGCACTTGCCATGTTCTGCCCAATACTGTGGACGTCCTGCAGCTGCTGGGAAAAGAAGTTCCACGAGCAATACAAGGCATGGTGTGGGCAGTGCTCCAATTTCGCCTCCAAAATGTACCTCAGCCTGCTGGGGGCCCACTGGAGACCACTTACAGCATGAGGTCACCCTGCAGATCAAACAACGAGGTGGTTCACAGCCCATTAATGGATGAATGTCTCATAATGAGACTGATTGCATCAATATCTTTATGACAATGAATGCCTCCCAGCAAGCAGCAGTGGACCCAGGTGCTCCATCACCTGGTTTCTTCTCCAAACACAACACGTTGGCTTCATGAGCAAAGAAACACTGGGCACCTGGGACTGAGATCATCAAATCCAACAGCCAACCCATCACCACCATGCCCACTGACCACATCTCTCAGTGCCACACCTCCAGGGATGGTGACTCCACCATCTCCATGGGCAGCCTGTATCATTGCATTGCCACTCTTTCAGAGAATAATTTTTTCCTGAACGCCCCATGGAGCAACTAAAAGCCATTGCTTCTCATGATGTCCATGTGCTTGATTGACAGCAGCAGCAAACATGAGGCTTCTTCATCTTCATTTAGTCATCTCCTGACATCTTGACTGATGCTTCTGCTTTTCAGTGACTGCTGATAGGCTTGGGGCTCTGCACCAGGCAGGAGTGGGAGCAGCTCATTTACAAGACCTCTATTCCCAACCATCCCTGGCTCAGAGGTTACTGTCAGCACCTGAAGAGTTTCAGCTGATTTTAGAGCTAAACTACGTATCATTCAGCCTTCTGGTGTTATTATCTACATCCATGGTGCCTCACATTTCCATCTGCAGCTGCGAATACTCCCACCAGCATGGCCAAGGTCAACATGCCACTTGGTCATATGTGAGTCACTGCTCTGCTGATCCATAGACACAAAAGGGACTGGGGTTGATGTCCTGTGCCATCCCTCCCTTGGGATAGGCTTAAAGTCTGGGGAAGGTGATGGGCAAAAATTATCTATGGGCTGCCCCAAGGTTCATGTTTCTTAACACAGCCTCTTTTTCCACTCTCCCATTTGCTCTGAGTCTGTGTGTGTGTGCAGGGTGATATGTTGGCCTTTAAATATGAGTTATAGGAAAATGAAGCTGAGGAATCTCCCTGCAGCTGTGCTTGATAAAGGGGAGCCCCACTGCTCGCTGCTCCCAGCACCTCCGGGACGAAAGGGAAAAACCCTGACCTGAAGGCAGGCAGCGCCCAGGAATGCCGGCATCACCCCGCAGTGAGGATTTACTACCTGCAAACAGCAAGGCAGGGGATTTTCCCCCTTTTCTCACCATGTGGCTTTCAAGCACAGACAGTGTTTTCCAAGCCAGCGTTATCTATTGGGAGACAATGTGAACAGGAGCATGACCAAGGAGCAGCAGTGAAATCACTGCATTTTGCTTCCCCTCTCACAGCACATGGGAGATGCGCGAGCCAGAGATATAACGAATCACATATGTTTTGGCACACAAATGGAAAACACTTCTTTTTTCTTCTTCTTCTTTCAGAGGCTTTTTTTTTATTCCTCTGGATCAGCTACATTAAATATGAGGCTATTGCAAGCCTTGGGGGAGAAGGGAAAGGTTCATTGGTTCTCACACACTGCTGGAAAGTGAGAGGTTGGAGCTCTGCGTGTCCAGAGACACCTCGTTCCCCAACGCTGCTGCGTTTCCTGGCCATGCCACTGCCTCCTTTGGGCAGCAGGTGATTATGTGATAATCTCAGGCTTCACTGGGAAAAAAAAAATAATTAAAAAAATGCCAATTATTTCTTTTGGAGCAAACGTGGCAGACTCGAGCCCTACAGACTCGAAAAACCCAATGGGCAAACGAATGGAGAAAATGAAGCAGATGGTTGTTTTTGCCATGTTTTCTTGCATAATTGCTGTTTTCTCCCCAGACTGTGCTTACAAAAGTTGGTTGCTGCCATGGTGCATGTCACTTTGAAACTTCCTGATGAGCTGCGGCTTGGCAGGGGCTGGCAGCGTGCTGCAAATGCTGTCACTTCATTAGCTATTTATAACAGCAACAAAGATCTTGACTTTTAATTTGATCCTACTATATTTAGGGAGGAAGGGGGTGCCTCCCTCATTACTGCTGAGTTTTTTTGGCATTTAAAGAAAACCAAATTTTTGCTGCTTTCTGCCTCAAAAAGGCAAGAAGAGGCGACTTTTCATCATTTCCCTCCCGGTGTGAATTCGCAGCGGGGTCAAATATTTCACTAAATGCCCTTTGTAGAGGGCATTAAGAAAGTCAGCAAGAGAGCCAAGCATTGTGTTTTATGGGAATGTTCTGTGCTGTGAGGACAGGGAGGAGGTGATGCTCATTGATTGCCAACTACACCATAGAGCAGAGCCTGGAGCAGCACCGCCTGGCAGCACTCCCCGTCCTGTTGCATCACCTCCATGGGTGCCTTTGGGATGGTGGAGAGCCATCTCAACAACACACACATCTCTGGTGCTGAGATTGGCCATGGAAATGCACGCTGAAGTGCTGATGGTGGGGACGGAGAAGACGTCCGGAAGATGTGGCCCTCATCCAAACCAGAGCATTCCTCTTCCTGAAAGCCATCTGCGTCAGTTGAGCTGAACTGCTCACCCCCTGGGGAAAGCAAACCCAGCGGGACTGGAAAATCTGAGGTTGAGTCTTTTCTCTGTCTGTTTTCGCCCCTCGCTCTGAGCAGTGGTTTCTCCCAGGGTCTGTGGGTAGATGGAGCTGAAATCTGCATCTCCATATCCAGATGTTCCCCTCAGTGTAGCTATCCTGAAACTTCCTCGCTTCCATTTCCCCACCGTTTGTCTGTTATCTTTTTGAAAAGATGGGGGGGAAAAAAAAATAAAAGGCTCATTTTTATATAATCCAATTTCCGATGGGAACAATAATTTTGTTAAGGCACTCTGGGAGCCATTTGGCTTCTCAGTTGCCAGGGCTGCCATATGAATTTGCTGAAGACATGATGTTACATGACACCTGCTCAGAAAGAGGCCAAAAATAAATAAATAAGTAGATAAATAAAACAAATAGAAGCACCTTGATAAGGCAAGTAAAAGCCTCAAATTGTTTTGCTGGTAAGGGATGCAGGCAGATGTTGATTTTTTCCCTCTGTGGGGAGGAGGTGCCTTTTTCCCCAGCAGTAGGATTCAGTAAATGGAGCCTTGGGCTGCCCTAGGGAAGCAGAGCTGGGTGCACAAGGAGGGGAGCAGAATGTCGCCAACTCACACGGGCGAATCTGCCGAGGTCTGTTGGCCTCAGTTTGCTCTGGCTGAGGATCTGGCCCAAAGTTTCTACCCTTTCTGATTTTCATTTTAATTGCTGTTTCTGGATATAATTGTGCAAGCATTATGCAGTTAAAAGGCGTGATTCACTTGCCCCATCTATAGCATCATTGCCTATTAAGGCTTTCTGAAAGTCCCCTTGTAGGACGCTGCTTGGAGTTATAATTTTAATTTAAATCATTTGTGCTGGATTCTTCTATAATGGAGCATCCACCTCAGGCTGATTTTCTATTTCAGGGGCAAAGGGAGGGAAGGGTGTGAACTTCACCAAAAACAAATCACCTTTTTTTCAGAGGAAAGTTAAAGGAGGGGTGGGGAAAAAAAAAAAAGAATTGTTTTCCCCATCCTGCTGATTCTGTCCATCTTTTGCTCAAAATGTTGTGATTTCCCCATGTGTTGCAATAGGGGGCACTTGGGGTTAAGGCTGCTCCATTTGTTCCCACCTAGGAAATCCACGTTGTAAGTGTGAAAAATAAATGCTGCAAGGAATTGGCCCAGCAAAGCTGTTTGGTGTGGTTTTATTTAATTAAATGAATGGGCAGGATGCTGAGCAGCCCCATCCGTGGCTCTGTGGCCGTACCTCTTAGTCTGCACTTTATTTCATTTGATATCAGCTACGGCACGTTGATAAATCACTCTGTTAACAGTTGGGACATATTTGGTAAAACCCTTGAAATTAATAAAAATAACCATGGGAAAACATTCTCATAAAATATGAAGCAATATTTGAAAATTCCAAACTCAAATATGAACATTTTCCAACAACAAATATGCTTTAAAAGCATTTTTTTTCCGTGAGATGTTGCAATTTGTATCTTGGCATCAAAAAAAAAAATGTTCCAGCAACTAAGAGACAGCCAACATAATCCTCATATTACAAATAGGAAATGAGGTCCAGAGACAGATGATTTCCCATCGTCCGTTGGTAAGCTGGTGCTAGAAAATCCCTCTGTTAACCCCTGGGTGAGGCCATGCAGGA